>NC_090185.1:16408318-16714568 GCF_024679245.1 Pseudorasbora parva | reverse complement strand
ATAGATTGGTCATTAAATGTTGTGTGTTTACATGTCGTTTTTTTCTAGGATTGTTGCTGTTTATTTGTTCTGTATGCTGAGAACTACATGTGCATGTCATGTACTAAGTTCCTGTTTACCAAGAGATGTTTTCTGTGTGTGTGCCTGTTGAGTAAAAGACTATAAGCATCTTTGACTGTGAAGAAGTTGTTTATAGGTTTGTTGATATCATTGGTTTTTAAGTTCCTGGAAAGTTGTTGTTTGTTATTTAAAGAAAAGCAGCTGCTCTTTCAGTGTTGTTGTTTATTAGCGCAGTACAGTAAGAAGATCAACATGCACATATGTGATATTTGATAGGCCTTGGAGTTGTTTGTGTCTTATAGTGAGACTTGTGAAGCTCCTGCACATGCCCAGCGGTGATTAACATTATTTTGGAGAATGAAGTGTTTTTGGACAAGAATCAAAATGAGTACCCTCACAGATGCTGAGTGGCTAAACGAAACAGGTGGTTTTGAAAAACAAGAGAAGTCCGCCAAGACTAAAGGCTATGGGCAGCCCACCGGGAATTCTCCTGATAGCCGTTCCGGGTGTGCATGCATGTTCCCTTATTATAGCTCTAGAGCTTTTATGACGCTAAATATAGAAGTGTGACAGTGCGATGACAGAGCGTGAGTGCATGCGTACAGAGAGTGATCATCTGCATGATCGGCTGTACAGATTACACACCGAGCACATGGCGTTTAGCATCCGTGCAAGCGGTGCGCTAAAACATAGACTATTTCAAAGAATCATTTGCTCAGTTCTTTAGAAAAAAAACAAAGGCCTATATTTAAAAAAAATGGATATAGTATAGGCTCCTTATATGCTAATCAACATTTGCATTATATGTTCCATTTTTTCTTTCTGCCAAGATGACAATTTTTACTGGATGGATGGATGGATGGACTAAAATGCAATAAAAATATGTTTGAGTCATACAATATATTCTATATTCACAAAATCGGACTTAATTAGCTTCATGTAGCTAAATTTACTGTAAAAAATTACTTTAGTTATGATAATCATAAACAGTCTGTCACCTGGTGGAAGAGCTGTTTATTGTGAGTAAATGAGATAAAATCATTATAACTCATGGGTTATTGCTTTGTTCTTTTTATAGCTTTGTTAGACCATTTAGTGGGGAATACATTTGTTACTGATCTTCTGATCAAGTTTATGACTGACTTTATATGACTGGAGATTACGTTATCTGTTAAACGCTTTAAATGACTTACTCTGGGATTAAACAGTATACACTTTTCATTATATTTTTTTATGAAATGGTTATAGGCTACCTCTTTTAGAGTAATTTACAAGCCACTTCTTGTATCCATCTCTATGCGTGCTTTAAATTGTTGACAGCGCAGAGAACATCTTGTGTATTTCCCTCCTTTCAAGAACACTCAATTGACGTGGTGTGAAGTTTCGACACCACGTCAGCAGTTCAGGTGAAAACATGTTTTCATCTCCTTGCGGAAATCGTGGGGTCGGGACCTGCCCCATCTGTGGGTTGCCCCCCTAAATATATCATTAAAAACCACACTGTGTATTGTAAATAATATAATTACATATTCTTAAAATTATGTAAGTGGTGCCTCACCTACACACAAGTCCGGTGGGAGAGAACAAAGTTCTTCAGTAGTTGTTGAACTCCAGAAAGTAGGTTCAATGCTGTTTTATTCACTTCACTAAATTCAGATGAAGTGATTATTTTCTCTTTAATAGATGATCCGCCATTTAAGAGTTATTTCTTCCTTTATGAGAAAGCGCTTCCCCGCCAAAAAGACAAGTTTTTATTTGTTTTAACTGTTGTATGGTAGTGGGCGCTATTACATATCTTCTAAAAGAGTTCTGATGATCCTGATCAAAACATAGTCAAAGAAGATGCAGAAACAAGTGATAGCATATGTTTTGCAACCTATTCTCACTCCCAATGCATCAAAATCTGAAACATTTATTAACTAAAGAATAGGGTTTTGTATCAGTTGGGTTTTTTATGATACCAGTGCCAAACCAGTACTTTTAAAACAGTACCAGTGCCTGAACCAATACTTAAAAAAAGAAAAGAAAAAAGAGCGCCACAAAACGACGATGGATCACATTAAAGAATGGCTTTTTATTAAAAAAAATTACCATCTTCAAGGTTCAGCTTTATTTTGCTTAAAATATGACCATATTCTCTGACTAAATATTTTAGTACGCATTGTGTATTGTTTCCATGCCGACGCATCGCACTTCTCACATGACACACAGCAGCCGCTGTATCACAGATGTATTTTTTTCTTTTTTATTCAAAATATAACATGTTAACTATATCATGAACTTACTGCTGTTCTGATTTTCAAATATGTGTAAGTGAATGTGTTTTGTCATAATGATCATGTAAGTTGATCTATAATGCGCGATGGGTGCCGCCATGTTAGTTTGCGCCTCACCAGAGAATCGGATCTGTCGGATTTACATCACGTAAATTCATCCTCGTCTCACGAAACACATGAAAGTAAGTGACCAGTGAAGTGAAAGAAGAATAAAGTAAACTATATAGTTACTTATAAAATGTGTACCTGATATGAATAAGACACGTAGTCAAATGATAACTGTTTGAAAGGATTATTATTGATCTATAGACATCAGTGTGTGTGTGTTTGGTATGTGTATTTAAAATTGTGCTCTGGAACCTAAATAAACATGATTTTGAAAACACTGAATAGTTGTGATATGTGACGAGTGCTGATTGCGTCTGTCTCTGGCTTGGCGCCAGCCATAGCGCGGCCGTGGAAGCGCGTTTGAACTTAAAGGGTTACTTCACTGCCTTTTCATATTAAACTATGTTATTCCCTTAACTTAAACGAGTTGATACATACCTCTCTCGTCTCAGTGCGTGCTTTTAATCTTTCTGACACGCAGTGACGATCTGATAGCATTTAGCTTAGCCCACTAAGCCCAGTTCATTCACTATGGTACCAAACAGAGATCAAGTTAGAAGTACCAAACACCTCCATGTTTCCCCTATTTAAATACAGTTACACGAGTAGTTGAACGAGCACGTATGGTGACAAAATAAAACGTGGTACTTCTCTAATCGGATTAAAAAGGAGAACTATAATGTATGGCGGATTAGCACTTCTGAGAGTACTTCGGCTCGGCGCAGTAAAAAGTCCCGGCCGAAACATCTTCCCTCACATCTCCCTATTGACAGAAATGAGAGAGTGAGGGGGAGGTGTGAGGAAAGATGTTTCGGCCGGGACTTTTTACTGCGGGACTTTTTACTTACTTACATTATAGTTCTCCTTTTTAATCCGATTAGAAGAGCGCCACGTTTTATTTTGTCACCATACTTGATCGTTCAACTATTAGTGTAACTGTATTTAAATAGGGGAAAACATGGAGGTGTTTGGTCACTTCTAACTTGATCTCTGTTTGGTACCATAGTGAATGAACTGGGCTTAGTGGGCTAAGCTAAATGCTATCAGATCGTCACCGTGCGTCAGAGAGATTAGGTGCACGCACTGAGACGAGAGAGGTATGTATCAACTCGTTTAAGTTAAGGGAATAACATAGTTTAATATGAAAAAGCGGTGAAGTAAACCTTTAAGTGGGCAGCACAGAAATGAGGAACCGAAATCTGCGTTCTGATTCGGTTCAGTACATACCGGTTATTTAGGCACCGGGGGCACCGGGTTTCGGTACCCAACCCGCACAAAAGATTAAAGGAAGTGTATGTAAGATTGTGGCCAAAACTGGTACTGCAGGTTTATCCCCTCTCCCTCTCCCTCTCCCTCTCCCCCTCCCCCTGACTCGAGGTTGCCAGATAGGCTGCATGATCCAGCAGGAACGTTTGTAGCTGTAGCTGTGAAAACTAGAGCAGATCTGGCAACCCAGATGCCGAAACACTACTGACTTCGTGATAGGTGGAGGGGGGAGCTTCAGGCCAAAACACAACATGTCAACATTAACATCAGTTGAGGGCTGCAACAACAACTTTTAAATGACAATATCCTGGCGGGACTACTGATGTAAATGGTATTTGAAATTAACATGATATCTTAATGTCTAGTGACATATCCCGGTCATTTTATGATTCATTGAAATACATTTCTTACATACAGTTCCTTTAACGAAAATTGACGCCCATGGGTACCTTTAGCATCTTCATTGTGACGTGGAAGGTACTTGACCATGCTTCAGATCTTGATGCCTTGGGAGTGAGAACAGGTTGTGTATTCATATGGTTCAGATCTGTGCCTTGCCACAATTCTGTCTCTGAGCTCTTCAGGCAGTTCCTTTGACCTCATGATTCTCATTTGCTCTGACATGCACTGTGAGCTGTAAGGTCTTATGTAGACAGGTGTGTGGCTTTCCTAATCAAGTCCAATCAGTATAATCAAACACAGCTGGACTCAAATGAAAGTGTGGAACCATCTCAAGGATTATCAGAAGAAATTAGTTAAATAAATGAGTGTCAAAGCAAAGGGTCTGAATACTTAGGACCGTGTGATATTTCAGTTTTTCTTTTTTAATAAATCTGCAAAAATGTCAACAATTCAGGTTTTTTCTGTCAATATGGGGTGCTGTGTGTACATTAATGAGAAAAAAATGAAATTAAATGATCTTATCAAATAGGTGCACTATAACAAAGAGTGAAAAACTTAAGGGGGTCTGAATATTTCCGTAACCACTGTAATTATAATATGACTGTGTGGTGAACCTATGAACCAAATTAATATTTCAACAATAATCACTTTGTGCCACTTACAAGTACAATTTTGCCTGTATTATTTGTGGCCCATTCAAAAATTGCTCATTGTTCATTGTTTGTCCCCATCTGTTGAAAAATGAAATTTATATCCATTATTATGTTATGTTTGGCTGTTGTTAAATACATAACAAAATGTGTACTCCACAGTGAATATTTCTACAGGCTGGATTCATTTTTGACACAAACATTTAAGTCTTGACTACAAAAAACCTATTGAACATTTCTACCATTATTGCCCAGGTAAACGAGCTTTATTTTGCTGTACGGAACTCGCCATCAAAAACCTGTTTCATTAGGCGCTGTCCCTATAAAACAAGTATCCTGTGAATCAGGTCTATTAAAGTTTCAAAGCAAAGCACCAGATAGGCGTGTTTACTGTCCGCTTCTGCCGGATTAGGTTACACCGTCTAGTTTCTCTTTGGCGAACTCGATGACTTGCTGAATTGTGCGTGATTTATCTTGCGGCTCAATTTAAATCTTTTCCAATAATCAATCGAACACTAATAATACTGGATGTTACGTTATGTTGTCTATGCCTTCAGTGTGTTATTACAAGAGACCCTGCGGGCTTTACATACACAATCAGCAGTCTGGATCGACAGTGTATCTCTTTATCTCTCTCTCTCACACACACACACACACACATTTGCATGATCATGCAGGAGGGGAGATAAAAAGGTCACAGACAGGTGTTAACCCTTTAATAACCAAAAAGGCTCATAGAGGTTATGATGAGGTCATATATGCTAATGGCAAACGCTTAGTTCAATGTACCATGCAGACAACGTTTAATGTAAACCGTCCTCTCCAGTCCAGCCTGAACATTGAAACTAACAAGCATAATAAATGTTGGACCCTGTTTGCATAACACATATTCAATATTTAGCAACTGATGAGTTTGTTATGCTTGTACAGAGCTTATTTACCTACAAGTCTTAAAGGCACAGTAACACAAATAGCTTCAGATTGAGGATCGAAGAATATAATGCTATAATCAACTCTTTTTTTCTTTTTTTTACAATTAGTTAATCTTGAGAGCTGTAATTGTAAAATAAATAAAAATACAGTAAAAGTTTTCCAGAGAGTTCCACATTGCATATGCAAAGATGTAATTCAATCACAGCAGTTTAGTCTGAACTCTTACAGCAGACACACCCCTTCAGATCAGACGGCTAAAAATAGGGTACACTGTAAAAAAAATATTTAAAAATAAGTTAACTGGTTGCCTTAAAATTTTGAGTTTAATTAAATTAAAATTTTGAGTTAATACAATGAACATTTTTGAGAATCGACAACCTTTATTCAAATATTATTAAAAGATTTTGTAAGCATATTGGGTAATTGTGTGTTTTATTTGTGATGACGCAGTGAAACATGCCAAATAGTGCTATTTTTATGATTTATCACATTATGTGGTTCAGATACAATAATATTTTGAGTTTCTATTTATTAAACCAATTTCCTTCATTGCATCAACTCAAATTTTTAATTTCAATAAACTCACAATTTTAAGGCAACCAGGTTACTTACTTTTTTAAGTTAAACCAACAATATTTTTTTACAGTGTGGGCATTGCCTTTTATTTTTAAATTATGACAATTTTTTTATGTAAAAATCTTACTAACACTATAAGTACACCCCGGGAAACATAAAATAATAATAAAAATGACCCCCTTTAAAATGGATTCTGATTTGTGATGGGGATTATGGGTACTTTTTCAGTCCTGCATGTGAATGTGGAAAACAGTGTTAGGTTAAAAGCACATTTTGAACACTTCTAATGAGCTGAATCAGCGTTATTGTTCACAAGCCTATCTGTAACCTTTAACCTTCGACCCCAGGCAGTGAATGAACTGATCTGATGTCAACTTAACACAATGATGAAGAATTGATGCAGCTCTGAGGAACAAAACAGTAAATGTTTAACACATTAAAACAAGTTATATTCAAATAAAGGTTTTATACTACAAAACTGTACATCAAAAATATAAAACTATATTCAGTACTATATATAAGATATTTTGGTTTGGATTTAGTTAGCGTGTGTCAAAGCCTCTGGAGAACAATCAGAGCAGCATCTGTGTAACATCAGACTGTGTGTGTGTGTGTGTGTGTGTGTGTGTGTGTGTGTGTGTGTGTGTGTGTGTGTGTGTGTGTGTAAGGTGAGAGTTTGAATGTGTGTGATATCTACAGATGAGAGCAGTGGAAGTGAGGCAGCTGCTGTGTGGGTGTGTGTTTGTGTGTGTGTGTGTGTGTGTGTGTGTGTGTGTGTGTGTGTGTGTGTGTGTGTGTGTGTGTGTGTCGGGGCACAAACTGTGAGACTGACAGGATATGACATCACTGTTGACTCCTTGCTTCTGGACAGAAAAACAGATTTATTGAAAGATATTTTGTATAAAAAAATTGTGTGAATATATATATATATATATATATATATATATATATATATATATATATATATATATATTCAAGAGAAGATATAGAAGATAGATTTATTTATTTTTTAAGAAAAAGATGTATGAGAAACCCTTGCTAGAGCCCTTCAGCGTGCGTTTGTTCGCCGTTTCCCCCGCTCTGACAGCAGGCGCATGTAATGACACGGTGTCGTCGAATCGGATCAAAGGGTCACGCTGACGGAGAGATCCCGCTCGCTCTCGCGCAAGAGTGTATAATAACAAAATTATACAGCTGTCAGCGCTGTCTATAATACATTGCGGTGTGTTTCTCTGCATCACTCATTTCCCCATAAACACACATCAATCAAGCTCCCGCTCTCTTCCTGATCACACGCTCCGGCTCGGCCTGCTTCCCAAGATAAATAACACTCCCGGAAAACCGTCAATGAAAGCGAGCAGAGACCAGCGCCGCTCTTATTCCCGAATATTCATAATTTATGTCTCTAACGACGTCCGTGTTTTATGTGATGCAAACTAAACCTCGTCTGGTGCTTTTATCTGCTTTTGTGCCTTTGTTTAGTTGACTGTTTTATTTATTAGAACCTCTTTCGGTTCTTTTACTAAATGAAAACGGTGTCGAACTTTTCATCTTTTCCTATGAGTGATAGATCGCACAAATGTATCTATTATGTATGAAGATGTTTTTTGCCTGGCAAAAGAAAACAGCCAAAAATCCCATAGCTATACAAAACATTGTACTAGCATAACTTATTAGCAATTAGCTAAAAACTGGTATCTGTATATAAAACGATGTATTTAAATATCTTTTTAGACTTATTTTAAAATAAAAAGATATCAAATGTTATCTAAGGGTAGGCTGTGTTAACTGTTTTCAACTAAAAATTGAAAATTTGTATGCGTTTTGGCTGTTCATTTACACGACAAATGAACAGGAGGCCTAAAAACACAAGCTTTCAAAAACGGGTTTTAAAGTGTAGGTTTTGTGTGTTACATGTTCACACATGCGTGTCCGCACGGTGTTTCTTGACAAAGCAGTATCTCCAACTAATGGCCTGGCATTCATAATAAAGCCTATTTAGTCATTCTCACAGATTTGTGTGAATAGGGATCATTTTAACAATGTTGTCGTCTGTTTTTAGTTCATCATTGTCATGTAAACGCACCTTAATACTATAACATGAAATATATGTTTTTTAAGATGCGGCAGAATTTTTTGTCACGCCCGGATAACAGAAAATGGGCAAAATGGCGAGACGTGGGCGGAGCTGAGGTCACGCAATGACTAACAGACACCAGATAAATCTATCCAGCTGTCACTCAAAGTGGCCCACCCTTAATTATGCAAAGCTTTAAGGCTTTATATAATGTAAACGAATGAGTTATTCAAAAAATTCACCCCCTCACAGTTGTCATGAAGGGCAAAATTTGCCGTATAGATCAAAACCACAATTTGTACCAGGCTGTTAACATGTTTTTTTATGCCGTAAAGTTGGGGATTTTAACATGGGGCTCAATGAGATTCTGCTCCCTTCTGCACCCTAGTGGCCAGTCGAGGAATTGCAGTTTAAGTCACTAATGTATTGGCTTCAACAGAAAAAGGGGGAGGTTGCCGCTTGGTTTATAGGCCTACCATAGAGACTGTAAAAAAATATGGACATAGTGTCCGTGACGTCACCCATAGGATTCTGAAGAGCAGTTCTGAAGCGTAAAGTAGAGACGAGCTGGACGTAGCCATCTTGGCAGCGTGTCACCGCACGTCACGCCCGGATAACAGAAAATGGGCAAAGAGGCGGGACGTGGGCGGAGCTGAGGTGACGTGATGACTAACAGACAGCAAACAAACGGCTATCCACCTGTCACTCAAAGTGTCCCCACCCTTAATTATGCAGATTATGCTATACGCATGTTTTTTTTCTGCTGTAAAGTTGGGCATTTTAACCATAGACAGTAAAAGAAATGGACGGAGGGATCCCATTCCCTTCTACGGCGTTAAGTGAGGTCAGTATAGGAGCACTTACTTCCTGATGGCTGAGCGAACTGCGCAGGCTCAGACTGAGCTTGACGACGTAAATGTGACGTGAGCCTCCTGTCTGACAGCTGTAGGTCTTCTAGTAGATGTGGAAAGCGAAAGCTGAATCACGTTGTTTAAATATTTTCTCCCGTTGCTTTTGGCTCACTATGGGCTTCTCCCCATTCTTCCCCCTTGACTTTCTCAGACTTTATGTCTCCACGTCCCCCCGACTGTCTCATAGACAGTAAAAGATTGCCTATGAGCGTCTCCTCAGGTCTATACGGTAATTTCTTAACTGTGCGACAGAGTCGCGTTGGTTATGACGCAATCGTTAGCCTATTTTTACAAAAACAGCTTCTTCGGGGCGATAGTGTAAGATACAAGGTAACGGAGCCTTTTATGCATTGTCGTGTTTCTTTAGAAATAAACAATGGACAAATGGAGTCTTTAAAGCCCCACTTGGCTACTTTTGCTCTCGGGGTCCCCCTACAGTTTGGAAAAAATAATGTCCTCAACTACTGTCGTAAGATCTGTAATCCTACAACAGGGGATGCCATCGCGCATGCATTTGTTGACATGACAACCCTGATAGCCCTGAACTAGTGATGCGTCGGTCGTCTCATAACCCGCGGACCCCGTATGTCTATTTAATGGTCGCGGGTGCGCGGCGGGTTGTAAAAATATATACAGTGGTGCGGTGCGGGCCAAATAACTTCATAAAAGTGGCGCCGCGGGTCAGTGCAGCGCTAACAGGTCGCCTGAACACTGCAAGAGGAGTTCAGAGTTCTTCTGGCGGCGCGTGTGAAATGTCTTCATCCCAGGTAACGTTACAGTCAGTGGCATGTTTCAGCATGTCATATAAATATAATTTCATGGGTTTTATTTTTTTCAAACGCCAAATAATCACGATGCTTACGTTTACAAGCCAGCGTCATTATAGTAGTCTATTGGTTACCGTTTTCCAGAATCTATATGATACTTCAGTTCAATGTTTGAGTGGTAGGTAATCACCGTAACAAGCATGACAGCATCGGTCAGGCACGCCTCCTTCAGCTCACGCCAACGAGCAAACGCTGGTCACATGCTGATCCTCGTCCTGCCTTTAATCCCATCACTTTTTTGTTTCCTCTTATTGCTTTCCTCCAACAAAACCTATTCTTTCTTATTTGTCTCTGCTGCTTCGGACATGACTATATTATCCGACGAACAAAGTTGGGCTCGCACGTCCGAATTTAAGGAAGTGTGGGTGTTGGTGGAAGTGACGTATATGCCGTAAAGCAGTCGAATTTTGTAGTTCTTTTTGTTCTCGGGTTACTACCCGAAACCCGAAGTTTAAAAGTACGATTAAAAACGATACAGACCCCATCAGGCTATGGCAGACGTGTCATTCAACCTATTGTAAGTCGATTTATCATCACAAGAGTCTTAAAAAATATATTTTGAAGGTTGAAAAGTTACCTAGTGCTGCTTTAAACGTCTCAGATGTAAAGTTATTCACTGTCAAAGTGACTCAAAAATGAATGGGAGTCAATGGGATGCTAACAGCAGGTGATGGCTTGGTTAGCAATGGCAGCCCCTAGGGGTGGAACGCTTTCCGAGCGCTAGATTACCCCCTTGATTTTAACATGGGGCTCAATGAGATTCTGCTCCCTTCTGGAGCCTGTCTCTAGTGGCCAGTCGAGGAATTGCAGTTTAATTCACTTCCGTATTGGCTTCAACACAAACTGTAGAAGGTTGCCGCTTGGTTTGTACCAAGCATGCGCACTTGTGTTGAAAACTGAAGCCAACGCGTCTCGATCGCCCCTAGATGGTTGGTCCCAGTATAGCTCATTACCTCTGCCTCCATGGATTCTTCAAATATTTTTTCCGCAAAGATGGCTTCTGTCATTCTAGCCAGTTTTTATCACAATGATTTCATTTCAAGTGTTAATTTTTTTAAATAAGTGTGGTTTTAGGGAGTTATTTGATGCTATAAAAATGGGGGGTGTGACGTCACGATTGACAGCTTCTCTGAGTGAAGTAGTCACTGAGGCACTAACAGAATTTTTTCTGGATTTTCGGGAGGAGATTGGAGCTTTAGCTTTAATTTCTACATTAATGTTATGGAGCATTCATATATTTTTCCCATCTCGTGAACAGAACCTGCAAGAGCTCTGCGGAGATGGATGATGTAACCCGTCGTCACGGTAATGGAATCTCCCTCTGCAGACACTGATGGATCTGTTGCCGTGGCAGCCATTGCCGCCCGCTGACATTCCGGCCTGCCCCTGTCTGACGGCGGCAGTGCCAAGCTCTCTGCCTGCTGTCACAGAGTGGTGTGTGCGTGTGAGAGTGTGTGCGTGTGTGTGGTCTGGGCCTCCAGCCAGAGCTTCGGCTGACAGGGCCCTCTCACGCAGCTCCACTGAGAGGACCACGCAGCGCTGGAGAACACAGAAGAGTCCTGTGAGTGAGCTGCGCCACAGGGCAGTGGGTTCATTGTTTCCCAGCCTCTACACAATCACACACTGTGGCCTAACCAGGTTATGTGTTATGCTTAAAAACATCCAATCGCTGTATTGGTGGTTGCCAATCTAGTTAGACGCGTTCCTACCGTACTAGAGTATCTAAAAGGAGCTGGATATAATTTGCTTAACTTTCATATAACAGAATGTAGTATGGACTGTACACTGTGTGTATGCTAATTCAAACAGTTAATGTGACAAAAATATACAACATAATGTTGTTTGCAAAAATTTAGCGTTGCTCACCGTGTTGCTCAAGGTTTAGCATGCACTGTAAAAAAATATTTTTTGAATTATCAGTGTTTTACATGGCTATACTATTTCTCTTTCTACTTTGAAATCTCATGTTTAATTCAGTGTGTTACTAAGTTTCTTTGAAAAAACTTAAGAAAGTAAATTTCACAAATAATTTCCTTAATAATTAAGGAAATCTTACTTCTTTTTTTTTTTTACTGTACTATTAAACGTTTAGTTTAAACCCTGAAACATAAATTATAAATACTTGTTGTTAAGTGTACACTTACATGACAACAATGTGCGTCATTTGCGTTTTTTCATGTACAGACAGCAAAACGATTGTCTAAAATAAAAATAAAAAACTGTATTATTCATGCCAAGTCAGTAGATGGCGATGTCACTTTGTAAAGAAACACTACACGCCTGTAATACTCATGAGCAAGATGACACCATTTTCACAAATTCGTGTTTTAGGTAGACTTTGCACTTTGAAATCCATGTTCAAAAGTTTGCGATTTCAGGCCCCAAAAACGCTGTTTTTGTTTAAATGATCGGCCAAAACCCATAAAAAGTTTTACATTTTTCGAGAAAAATGGTGTAGTTTAAATGGTTGCTGGATCAAATTTCTCATTAAATGTTGATGCTCATATAGATGATTTTTGATGAAAATGTTGCTTTGTCAAAGCAAATCAATGCTAATTTTCCTCACTTTTTAAAATGTTAATATAGGTGCAAAGAAATTATATAAAGAGATAGTACATGTACACACCGGTCACTAGTATTCACCACGCTACTCCTTCCCCAGGAAACATCAGTCATGCAGCCTGAATCATAATACAGACAAAAACCAATGGAAAAAACCCACATTGTGCATTTTACACAAATAACTCTGTCTCTCTCACAATCTTGTGGGCAGCACGCTCCGTTTCATTCCCACACACCATGTGTACATTTACAATATTCAGAGGGGACTCAGTGCTGGAATGCACACAACTGCCCCTCTCGTTCTGTCTGGTGCTGCTCTCTAGTTGACATTTAAAGGCTAACAGCGTGTGCTGAGACTCTAAAACCCCACTGGACAGTTTATCTGGTCAGTCAAATTTGACCAGCCAATGAAATGGATCCCTTCATACCACACACAAATGCAGGCTGCATATGTACTACTCACTGTTCAGTAGCCTCTATACTGTATGTCTACATATTACTGTGCATAGTGTGTAAATTTCCTGTATGAATGGAATCAAAATGCTAAATTATGTAACAATGCACACTGGCTGTAATACTGTTTCCCATAATACAGCCAGCGTGGCACACTATATTGCCAAATGTTTTGGGACGCCTGTCTTTACATGCACATGAACTTTAATGACATCCCATTCTTAATCTGTACGGTTTAATATGGAGTTGGCCCACCCTTTGAAGCTATAACAGCTTCAATTCTTCTGGGAAGGCTTTCCACAAGGTTTAGGAGTGTGTTTATGGGAATCTTCTAGAAGCGAATTCGTGAGGTCAGTTACTGATGTTAGACGAGAGAGCCTGGCTCGCAGTCTCCGCTTTAATTCATCCCGTTCTATCGGGTTGAGGTCAGGAGGCCAGTGTGTACTGCAGTCAAGTTCCTCCACACCAATATAACTTATCCATGTCTTTATGGACATTGCTTTGTGCACTGGTGTGCAGTCATATTGGAACAGGAGCTCATCCCCAAACTGTTCCCACAAAGTTTGGAGCATGAAATTGTCCAAAATGTCTTTCAGTGAAAGTAACTCATGGGCCAAGCCCTACCCCTGAAAAACAACCCCATACCATAATCCCCCCTCCACAAAACTTTACACGTGGTACAATGAAGTCAGACAAGTACTGTTCTACTGGAAACTTCAAAACCCAGACTCATCCATCGGATTGCCAGATTAAGAAGGGTGATTCATCGTTCCAGAGAACACAGACACCACTGCATCCAACGCTTTGCATTGTAAGGCTTGGATGCAGCTGCTCGGCCATAGAAATCCATTCCATGAAGCTCTCTATGCACTGTTCTTGAGCTAATCTGTAGGACACACAAAGTTCGGATATCTGTAGCTACTGACTGTGCAGAAAGTTGATGACTTCTGCCCACCGTACACCTCAGCATGCGCTGACCCCCTCTGTGATATTACCTGGCCTACCAATTCAGGGCTGAGTTGCTGTTGTTCCGAGTTGCTTCCACCATGAGTTATATCTTTCCTGCCTGAAGAATGCACCATTGTGTGTTTGAGATTAGCCCTGTAATTCTAGCAGGGGATGGAACATTAAAGATGAACAAAAGCGCCTGACAGGTCCAGTAAAACTCTCTCTTGTGTGTGTGTGTGTGTGTGTCTGTGTGTGTCTGTGTCTGTGTGTGTGTGTGTGTGTGTGTGTGTGTGTGTGTGTGTGTGTGTGTGTGTGTGTGTGTGTGTGTGTGTGTGTGTGTGTGTGTGTGTGTGTGTGTGTGTGTGTGTGTGTGTGTGTGTGTGAATCAGTTGAACTCTAGACCAGTACTGCATGAAATTTGGTATAGCACTTGCCAGTGTGGTTTACCACAGCATGTGTGTGTGTATGTGTGTGTTAGCATGCGTGTACGTGTGTTCGTTGGCAGTAGCAGCCACATGCAAGCCTGGTATTTCCCTTGGGGAAGTTTTTCGCTGCTTGTAAGTCTCATGTCTTTGATTTTGTGTGCTTGAGGCAGAGGAAAGGAAGCAGCCGCACGCCGTCTCGCTGCTTCTGTCAACTCGATGTCCCTTGATAAGAAAGAAAGAAAGAAAGAAAGAAAGAAAGAAAGAAAGAAAGAAAGAAAGAAAGAAAGAAAAAGATTCCCTATTAATGTCAGGACAGACAGAGATAGATAGATAGATAGATAGATAGATAGATAGATAGATAGATAGATAGATAGATAGATAGATAGATAGATAGATAGAGAGAGAGAGAGAGAGAGAGAGAGCGTGAGAGAGAGAGAGAGAGAGAGAGTGAGTGACACAGTTTCTGGTATGTGTATGGAGACGGTGTGTGGGTTTTCTGTGTTGAGTTACATGGGTGGAAGGAAATGAGAGGATTTAACAGCGCGGACGAGCAGCGTGTCCTGCCAGGAAAACACACACACACACACACCCTGCCAACTGTTTATTTGTCTGCCTATTCACAGGAGCCGCAGCATGACACACTCTGATCCGCTGCGCCAAGAGTCGACACACAGACAGCAAAGGAATATAGCGTGTTCCAGGAGTCTGATGAAGTGTCGGCCCCTAGAACATGCCTCTCTCTTCTATTATTATTTATTTATGATTGTATTATGATATTCTTTTATTCCACAAACATTGCAGTTTGGTCTGGTTTTGGTGTTAATGTAAAAAAATATACATAACATTTTTAAGGCTATTTAAAAATGTTATCAACATTTTCATTTGAGCTGAAAACCCAAGTGCCCCAGTTATGCTATTTTCAAGTTTCTTTAGTTTTGGAAGGCTCCAAAAACAGGTTTAAATGCTTTAAAGTTCAAAAAACAGTTACATTTTCTCATAATATATATTGCGCATCACCACAATGTTCAATGATTCTAAAACGATTCGATGGATGAATCGGTCTCCCTAAATCCATGCTTTCTGAGAGATACTCTGCTCTGTAAACACATTGTAGAGAGCAGTCTTCTCGACATGATGGTATCCAGTAACTGAAGCAGTGCTTGAGGTGGTTCAAGTTTTGAACCTGGTGTCTGCGCGTGACGTAAGAGGACAGGCGTCTTGACGTCACAACAAAACGCCTTGAAACTCTTACATTTGTGAGACAATAACTTTAGGCTATATATATATATATATATATATATATATATATATGTGTGTGTGTGTGTGTGGCCTATGCGGGGCACTTTCAGATTTAAAACTTTTGCAGGATGTTTTCATTCACTTAGAACTATTTTGCACAAACATGAAAGGTCATTTTCAAAAATCCATAATAGGGGCTCTTTAACTTTTGAAATATTGACAAGCCTATTAAATGAAGCCAACTGAACGGGACACAAACACTGCAGGCCAATCTCAAACTAGCATCACCCACTTTTTCACATTGCAGCATAAATTGCTGATTAAAGACTGTGATAACAAATACACACATATCTGCAGTTTTGCCCTGTGTGTGTGTGTGTGTGTGTGTGTGTGTGTGTGTGTGTGTGTGTGTGTGTGTGTGTGTGTGTGTGTGTGTGTGTGTGTGTGTGTAAAGACGTGTCATCTGTGTGTGCAGAGCTGGTGTGAATGACGCTGCGAGACTGCGCAAGAGGCCACAAGAGAGAAACGAGAGTGACAGAATGCGAGACGGAGATTATTAACACCAGAGTTTTGCCTGTGCAAACGAGCCTTCATGGTGATAGGGGTACAGAGCAGTTGCTAGGGCGTCTGGAGTGGTTGCTAGGATGTTTTCAGTAGTTGTAAATAAAAGTACCCCACACCCAATTTATTTCATTTTATTTCTTCTGTAGCGTTTACCGTGAATTACCATGCTAATAAAGTCCGGTTTCCAAAAAAAAAAAAAAAAGACCCGATCGCGCCGAGTTGACTGCAGTTGCGCTGTGTGCCGCTAGGGGGGGCTGCTGTACCGCCGTTCTCCGTATCGCCGGGTTCCGCTAGACGCTGCCGCCGCTTGTGTCCCTCTCTCTCTTTCGCTCTCTAATCACGCTCTGCGTCTCTCCCCCTCTCTTTATCATTCTGAGCCACCCCTCCTCCTCCCGTCACTTACCCTGCCCTTCTGAGAGAAGAATCCACGGCGTGTGCGATTTAGAGGGTGTGCGTGTATGTGTGTGCGTGTTAGTTTATGAGCCTGGGCTTCTGTTTGTGTGTGCGTAGAGGTGCTGTGAAGGCCGGCGCTATTGTGTGCGGCGCAGTGTTCTGTTACCTGCGCGCGAGTGATTAGAGCGCCGTAATAAACGGAGGGAGAGATAGAGCGCGCGAGAGAGAGAAAGAGAGAGAGAGAGAGAGGGAGGGGGGTGAACGAGGGATAGGTTGAGTGGAAGAGTAATAAAGACCGAGGGAGGAGATGAAATTCCAGCTGCCTGTGAAAGGCTGTTTCCTGCAGCGCTGCCACGAGATTAATGACGAGAGAAAAGAGAGAGAGAGAAAGAGTGAGAGAGGCAGGAAGAGTGCCGAGCAAACGACTCAACGAAAGTATCCGGTCCGTGGCGACTGCGTCCCGTTTAGCGGCGCGAGTCTCGTTTTAATCTGGTTAAAGTTCTCTCTTATCATTTTAATAGCGTTCTGTCGCGCGCACAGATCACTGTCGAGGCAGATCGGCAGATATTGCGCGCGCAGAGGGCGCGCTGAGACATTGACAGTGCGCCCGCCAGGCCTCTCGCGCGGCTCGGCCTGTGCCTGAGATAAAAGCGTTTCATTTCACGTCACGGTTGGACGTAAAAGCGAGAGAAAAAAAAGAGAGTTTGCTGGATTGTTCTCATCCTCCCCAGATCGATATGCCATTAGCACAGTTCGCTGCGGTTTTTTCTGTTGCGCACATCTCTCAATAATGTGACGGCTTGGGACTGGGAGCGAGAGTGCTGGGTCTCTTTAGCTCAAATTTTCTCCGAGCGACTATTTGAGTATTGCACTTAGTCTTTTAATACGCTCGTAAAAATAAAGGTTCCTTACAGGGTTTTTTCCGCAGAGATGCCGTAGAACAGAGGTCGTCGTGCTTTTGGGGACCCGCTGTCCTGAGGAGTTTAGAACCAACCCAAATAAAACACTAAAATACAGGTAAACTTTGCTCTGCCATAGGAGAACAATTTCAGGTTCCCCAAAGAAGCTTTTAGTTAAAAGTTCTTTAATGAACCACTTTTATCTGAAGAACTTAATATTCTAAAGAACCCTTTCCCTGTAAAAAGAACAGGTGTTTTGGCCAGATGAACAGGGAGCTTTCTCACAATGTTCTGGCAAGGTTCTCTCAAAGTTATGAACAAACATTAATAAAGTTGAACTAAGGCTTTATACTGGCTTAATCTAAGCCCTGTCTGTGAAACCACACCTGGATTGACATTCAGGAAACAAACATCTTCATAAATTAATGGGAACATTAGCATTTTTAGAACATTTGGATGGTTAGATGGAAGTGAAAGGTTCTTAATGGAGCCAACAAAGAACCTTGAGTGTAGGCTAGTAATGAAGCCCAACTATTCGTCATCTCTTAAATTAAATCACAATTAAAGCAATAATAACTATGCTGTAATAAGTCATGTCCTATGCTCTCTGAATTATTATCTGTGCTGTTCTCGGAGTTAACCAAGTCACTTACTCTTTTCTGTATTATCTGTTCATTTACTCCAGCTATCTGTTAGATGGGTCTACTGCCTTCAGAGTTACCTCTGAGAGTGACAACTTATGTTGTGTTCTCTAGCTGTGTCCCAAATGACGCACACTATGCACTTACACTATGCACTTATGTGCACAATGTACTCAACCGTGTAGTGAATGAACTTTACATGGTTATTTTGTCATTCAACATCGGAATCTAGCCCCCTCCCCCCCTCTACGTAATTAAAGCTGCGACAGTCAAGTGCATGAAGTGTCCAACATTCCACACTTTGGCCCTGTCCCAAATGGCACACTTCATGTGCACTTCCGAGTGGACTCACAATGGCCGCTGCGTGTGCGTGTCCATTAAAGGTCCTGTTCTTCGCGATCCCATCTTTCAAGGTTTAGTTAGTGTGTAATGTTGCTGTTAGAGCATAAATAATACCTGTAAAATTATAACGCTCAAAGTTAAATGCCAAGCGTGATATTTTATTTAACAGAAGTTCCCTTTCAAAGCCTACAGCGAACTACACCCCTGCACTTCCTTGCATGAATGACGTCACTAGAACTGTTTGTTGACTAACCCTCCGCCCACAAGAATACGCAAAAATAGGGGGCGTGGTCTTGTTGCTCTCGCATTCAGCTTGCATCTCCCCGTTATGGTAAGAGGCGGGACCTTTCCGGGCAAAGTGCGCTAAGCTGCTGTCCAATCACAACACGGGAAGCGCTGGCCCAATCAGAACTCGTTACGTATTTCTGAAGGAGGGACTTCATAGAACAAGGAAATCATCAGGCCGTTTTTAGGACAGAGGAAACAGCGCTGTACAGATAAGTAAATTGTGTGAAAAATACTGTGCTTTTTTACTCGCGAAACATGAACTCATGTTATACTGCACACTGTGAACACAATCAAGGCTTCAAAAACACACGAAAAACGGGACCTTTAAGACCACAAGACCTCAGGGTGTCCCATTCGCCATTTAAGCTTAAAGAAGGGTGCTCGTGAGCGCCCCCTTTGCGGCTGCTATTCGTCTTCAATGCGCACTTCAGCTGAGCCTGCAAGTTCGCGAGCTACGCAGAGGACTTCTACCCGGCAGTTGAAAGCATTACGTCGGGAAAGTGAGGTCTCAGAGGAAGGGTTTAGGGGGCCATTTGGGACAGGGCCTTAGTTTTTTCTGTTAATTTAGTGCATCATCCGGGTATATAAAGTGCACTTTTTGTTTTTTTGGAATTGTCAGTGTGAACACACTACTCGCACTGTTTATACTTAAAAACGTCACATAATGACCTAGTACATGTATGTGAATTGGGACGCACCTTATATGTCATAACTTTGCTGTTTTCTGATGTGCTGTCACATTCTTTTTTCTGAATTTCCTTTGCTAACGGCTTTTTCTGTGCTATCTGTTCTATTTCTGTTATCTTTGCTAACTGTGCTACTTCTGTGCTAACTGATAACTGTGCTTTTTCGGTTAACTTTGTTCCTTCTGTTGACTTTGATAACTGCTATGTCTGTGCAGTGTTGCTAATAGCGCTGCTTCTTTGCTAAGTTTGATGTGCTTTTTCAGTTGCGGTTCTCTGAGGTAGGCCTACTTGTGTCAACCTTGTTCTGTGAATTAGGCTATGCACTAACTTTCTTTGCTGTATTAAATTCTCTGAGATATTAACTGTCAGAAGCATTGTTCTTTGACTTTAGGACAGATGTTCTGTGCCATCTAAAATCTATAAAAGAGTAAGATGCACTAAGGCCGTTTGATCCATTAGGTTGCTTCAGAGCAGCTTAATGCACGCTAAACGCACAGCCATTTATCCTGTGCTAATGAGTGAAATGCTTTTCCTCAGCCCAATATTGCCTTTAATGTTTGTCCTTCTCAACTTTTTTGAGAGAATGTTTTTGAACCGCGCCATGGCGACCTTTGCTTGTGCGCTACGATCTGCTTTCTATATTTACAGAAACGATCGCAGGAGCGAGCGGTAGAAGGATTTCTCCGGGGACCGTCTTGCTGTCACGCTCCACTGCTGTCTGAAGAGCGCCAGGGAAACCCTGACTGCAGAAGCGGGACGAGAGCTGAGACGAGAAAAGAGACAGAGCGTGAGGGAATGAACGCAGCGGCGCGTGTGTGTGCGAGGCTCTGTGGGAGAGAAACAGGTGCTTCCTGTGCTTTTGAAATGTGAGTATGTGTGTGCGCAAGTAGCGCTGCCTGAAAAGCGTGTGCTGTTTGCATGCGATTACCGGCCCAGCTCCTGTGTGTGTGTGTGTGTGCGTGCGTGAGTGAGATTGTGTGGCAGCTTGCGGTGTGTGTGTGTACCTGGCTCACGCTGAGACAGGACCATTAATCCTGCTTACTGGCCGTTGAGCAGCGTAGAGCAGCGCAGAGATAAAGAGCCAAATCCCCCCCGCCCTCTCTCTCTCTCTCTCTCTCTCTCTCTCTCTCTCTCTCTCTCTCTCTCTCTCTCTCTCTCAGGCGTGATGACTGA
This sequence comes from Pseudorasbora parva, assembly GCF_024679245.1. NCBI lineage: Eukaryota > Metazoa > Chordata > Actinopteri > Cypriniformes > Gobionidae > Pseudorasbora > Pseudorasbora parva. Next base: position 16,693,869 of record NC_090185.1, on the reverse strand, counting down.
CTCGGCCTGTCTGTCGTCACCTGTAACGAGCCGACGTGATTTAATTCAATTGCGTTCGATTCAGCGACTCAACTGTAATGTCATAAACTGCGATATGATAATTGTATTGATGATGCGCTCCTTGCGGATTGAATAGCTCGTCCATGACCAGGCGTGTTCTGCGGTTGTGTGTGAAATCGTTACTAGTGAGGTCAGATCAACACTGACCTGAAGGCACGGAGAGAGAGCGCGCGCGCGAGAGAGGGCTGTGTGTCGGGTCAGAACTAGTCACACTTTCTGTAATACACGCGTTCGTCAATAACTGCCTGATCGATATTCTTAACTGTGCATTGATGACTGATACATATGCCTGCTGGAAACACACACACACACACACACACACACACACACACACACACACACACACACACACACACACACACATTTCCCTGCACAGCCTGTCTCTCTCTGTTTGCATATTTATTTATCTGTCTCTATATATAAATAGTCAGCCACCAATTGTGCAAGTTCTCCCACTTAAAAAGATGAGAAAGAAAAAAAATCCAGAAAATCACTGTCTGATTTTTAAATAATTTATTTGCAAATTATATTGGAAAATAAGTATTTGGTCACTTACAAAAAAAGAAAGATTTCTGGCTCTCACTCACCTGTAACTTCTTCTTTAAGAGGCTATTCTATCCTCCACTTGTTACCTGTATTAATGACACCTGTTTTACTTCCATCAGTAAGGGCATTGAAGATGAAACATGGCTGGGTCTTTCAGCATGACAATGATAAACACACCACCCAGAAAATTAAGGAGTGGCTTCGTAAGAAGCATTTCAAGGTCCTGAAGTGGCCTAGCCAGTCTCCAGATCTAAAACCCATCTTTAAAGAGAGTTGAAAATCTGCGTTGCCCAGCGATATCCCTAAAACATCACTGCTCTAGAGGAGATCTGCATAGAGGAATGGGCCAAACTACCAGCAACAGTGTGTAAAAACCTTGTGGAGACTTACAGAAAACGTTTGACCTCTGTCATTGCCAAAAAAGGTATAACAAAGCATTGAGATTAACTTTTGTTATTGACCAAATACTTAATTTCCACCATGATTTGCAAATAAATTATTTAAAACTCAGACAATGTGATTTTCTGGATTTTTGCATAGTTCTTCTCATAGTTAAAGTGTACCTATAATGAAAATTACAGGCCTATCTCATATTTTTAAGTGGGAGAACTGACTAAATACTTTTTTGCCCACAGTATGTCTCTCTCTCTCTCTCTCTCTCTCTCTCTCTCTCTCTCTCTCTCTCTCTCTCTCTCTCTCTCTCTCTCTCTCTCTCTCTCTCTCTCTCTCTCTCTCTCGGCTGCAGTGATATATTATTAGCTCCAGCCTCCGAGACCCAATTCCCAAAGCCGTGTAAGAATTCATCATGTCTCTCTGTCTCTCTCTCTCTCTCTCTCTCTCTCTCTCTCTCTCTCTCGCTCCAGCGGGAGGGCTGACTCTTACGCATTTGGAAATTTGGCTTGTAAGTACCCTACAGCTGGGGATCAAAGCTCTACACGGCACAAACACCGCCTGAGAACGGACGTATAGGCCCATAACGGGAGGAGTGTGTGCGTGTGAAGAGGTCAGAGAGCGGCGACTCAGTCTTGGATGCTGCACAATCTCCAGAGGGCAATCCCCACCACACAGGATTTAACTGTGTGTGTGTGTGTGTGTGTGTGTGTGTGTGTGTGTGTGTGTGTGTGTGTGTGTGTGTGTGTGTGTGTGTGTGTGTGTGTGTGTGTGTGTGTGTGTCCATGCACTGAAAAACTCAGCTTGACACGCAAATTTTCCAAACTGCGCTTAAGGGAATAAACTCACCCAGACGACTGTGGGACTTGTACCGGTTCAAGTTTATTCCCCCGAACCCTTGAATATTTCCACACTGACCTGCAGTCAGTCCTTCCCACAGCCAGTTGCATCTGATTTGGAATCAGTTCATGACATAACTGTGCTAATCCAAGAGGTCAGGGATTAGCTGGTTAGCATGGTCCACTTAGCATCTGCTAGTAGATGCCGTAACTACACCACTCCGAGATAGAAAATAGAATAACATAAGATGCATTTTGAATGCACATTTATAAAATAATGATGTTTTAAATGGTTTTTAAAAGTGTGAAATGGATCAGTGTTGTCATAACCTAATTTTCTTGTGGTTCCACAGTCATATTCTACTAAACATTACATAAAATAAATTATGTAACACGTTTTTAAATGGTCTTTTATCTAATTATATCTAATTATGTCTATAATTGTATTGTTTATTGTATGCATTTATCTGAATTGAGTTTTTAATCTATTATGCTATATACAGAACATTTTTAAGTGCTCTATAAATAGTGACATTGACATAATTGCTTAAAACAAGATATTTGTTTATTTGAGAAGCAATCGGCAAGATATTTTATATATATATATATATATATATATATATATATATATATATATAGAGAGAGAGAGAGAGAGAGAGAGAGAGAGAGAGAGAGAGAGAGAGAGCACTTAAAATGTATAGCATAATAGATTAAAAACTCAATTTGTTTTTTCATATATATTGATACATTTTGAATACAAGCACACTTTTAATGATGGGTTTTAACTTTTTTCCACCTATAAAACGTGTTTTGTTTTTTTGTTTTTGGCCAAAATAGACATTTATTCAAGATAATACAAATAATTCTCTGAAATCAAGTCTTAGTATCATATGTAGTAGCAACTATGCAATGAAGTTCAAAATGCAGATAAAAATAAATATTAATACAGTAGTACAGTAATACAGTTATTTTTATGGAATTTATCTTGTTTAAAGAATTTTTTTATATTTTAGTTGGAGAAAAAAAATTAAATACACACTGTAAAACCAAACAAGTTGAGATAACCTAAATAATTTAAAGAAACTGATTTCCTTAAACAGTTTAAGTTTAAACAGGTAACCCCACACAACTTAACATTACATAAACCTTTTTAAATTCCAACATAAAATAACATTCAACCCTAACAGATCACTCCCGATATTACTGAGCAAAAACACATAAAATAGTAATTACACTTAACAGAACTGCTGTAACTCATTCAGTTTAAGTTCTGCTTAAAGGGTCACTTCAGCGATTAGCATTAAGCTTTGTATCATTAAAAACCCGGTAGTGTTTTCGTAGAGACTACAGCCCGTAGTAGGAGCTAGTTCCGCATGTTTTCAACCCGCCCATGAGGGTGGGCTCTTACTCACAGTATGTAAATGCGCACGGCCGAGGCTCGGGCATTCAAAACGGAGCGGTGTGGAGCAAAGGGAGTGTTTCGTTTTTTCAATGAATTTCCATTAAAGTTAAGCTTTCATATGATCTGAAAATGCGCCAGACCGGACACGCGCCGTAAATGACTGCCACGCTCAGCTCTTTCCTCTCATGATGAATAAAGAAATAGTCTGTTCTCTAACTAAACTTAATTATTTTATTTCTATAAAAATGAAAACGACAGAGTTATGTGAACCGGCAGCCGTGGCTTGAGAGTGGCCTCGTAGGGCAGCGAAGCAAGTGCATTCTGGGAGTTGTTGTCTTTCATCCACATGAGCCAAAAATACATTTTCTGGCTTTTCCCTTTCTTTAGAAGGCACGAACTTCTAAAATCATTTCACGTTTCTACTAAATCAATTTAAATATACATTCACCTTCCCAGAGGTGAAGTACCCCTTTAATATAATCAGATACTGAGTTCACATAACTTTTTTCTATTAAGTACAATGAACTTTGAGTAATATTTGAGTACAATAAACCTGCTTTATTCATTAAATTAACTTTAATGGTTTTAATTTTTTTTTGCTGCGTATAATATAATGAGCAGCCCCCTAAAAGAAGTGGGCCTCCAATTGCCCTATGTCCATCATTGACTGCATTTTCTAGTAGAGAAAAGGCTGTTTTAGAATCATCAGACATTCCGGTTTAATAAACGTGCTGTCTGAGGTAACTGGCAGGTAAGACGAGAGCGCTGCTTTGGGAAACAGTCACGGAACGCTTGTGAGTCACGCCGCCCTTCCGCCGGCAAGACCCATTTGATTCTCTCTCTCTCTCTTTCTCTCTCTCTCTGTTCGCTCGCTCGTCTCTGCCAGATCTGACGCTTCCTTTAATTCTCTCTCACGCTCGCTTGCCTCTCTCACTTTATCAGATTCCTTCCCGCGCCCGTGTCTGCCGTCGCACCTATTAAAGACGCTCTGCAAATGGAATTCCTCAATATCGCACTCGGCTCTGCTTTGATGTGAAAGAGAGAGACAGAGAGATGGAGGGGGGATGGGGGCGAAGTGGTAGCATGAAAAAAAGCTGCCAAATTGCGTGCTCGTTTTATCAAATGCGGGCTGATGTTTGTCACCGAACGGCTAGGACTCCACAGAGTATTTCAATTAAAGCGGAGGAAACGCTGCTGCGGTTTACCACGTGATTTATTCTTAATTCAGCTGAAACCTGCTCATGAAATATAGTCTCCAAAGTGAACTAATTTCCAACAAAACAACTGTTGCAGAAGGTTGCTTAAATTCACAGGGCCCAGACTTCTTCTTAAATAAAAATTAACAGTAAGGTAATTAATTCACAGGTCTATTCTAATAATATACATATGTAACTAATTATAGATGCACGTTTTTCAAAGTCGTCGGATCACTGTTCTTCGGACTCTAAATGACTGTCTGGGGTATAATTTAGTTGATGTTGTGTGCACAATACATGACGGATCGGTGACAGGGGGTCACACATTACACAACTTTTCAAGCTCAAGAACCGCAAACTCTGTCTAGTCTACAAACTAGCTGCGTCCCAACTCAGAGGCTGCATCCTTCAAAGGCTGATTGCCTCACAGTGGCACAACGAAGGCTGTCCCAACAGGAAGGCTCCTTCAAATGCGTCCTTCGTTTCGCGTTTTAATGAAGGGTACAACAGATGGATCCTTCACGGCCTTGCCTACCCCAGAATTCATTGTGCACCAGTGACAATAGGATGTGACCCGTGCTAGCAAAATTAGTTGGAATGCGCATGGGATATCAAGCTATAGGCAAAACAAGTTAAAAATGTCGATTTTGAGGTCTTCACGAGGCAAGCCCTCGTAATGCTCCAAATAGCAAATAAAAATCTAAAAGTATCTTTATTTGTACAGAGGATAACCTTTCCTTTGTCTATGAAAACAATCTCACTATTACATTTGACGCCTCAGACAGCACGCAATACTGCTATACGGAAAATTACATTACTTCAAAATATCTGTCTTGGCAAGAATTCATGCAAACATTATGTTATGTCTTAAGTAAACATTTGGTTAACTGTTGTGGAAAAACATCTGATGGTTAACATTATATTTACTGTGCGGTACAGTAGGTCTTATTACGAACAGGAGCTCATCCCCAAACTGTTCCCACAAAGTTGGGAGCATGAAATTGTCTAAAATGTCTTGGTATGCTGAAGCAATAAGAGTTCTTTTCACTGGAGCTAAGGATCCAAGCCCAAGCCCTGAAAAACAAACCCACACTATAATCCCCCCTCCACCAAACCTTACACGTGGGACAATGCAATCAGGCAAGAACTGTTCTCCTGGAAACCGCCAAATCTAGACTTGTCCCATTCTTACAAATGTATGTAAGCATCAGCATGCCTAGGTGGTTGATTTTATACACCTGTGGCCATGGAAGTGACTGGAACTTACTTAATTTTCCCTTAAATTGACATTGCTGACTCTATCGACTTCAAACAGGTGTAGATCAGTATTTTTTGTCCAATTCAAACAAACCATACATAATTTTAAAGGTTTTTTTTTAGGAATGTGAATATAAATCGTTTTTGAAAATGTGCTCATTGCGCCTCATTTTTTCAGCACAGGTTAAATATATCTAATGATACAAATGTAAAAATAAAAACAAAAACCTTTAAAGCAGTTCACATGTTGACATATCTTACTAAAATGTGATTATATATAGTTTATACTCATTATTATATACAGAAATGGACCATGGTGGACATATTTAGATCCAAGGGATGGAATCTGTTTTGTTTTCTGACAGTTTAATATAACTTTTAGAAAAGTCCAGTACAAACGAAAAAATAGGCTTGACCATCCCATTTAACAACACTTGGCCCGACCTTCACGGTCTTCAAAGGATGCAGTCGCTGAAATGCTACTGTTTAACAACCAAACATACTCGAGAATTGATACAGGGGTAGCGTTAAGATCACGTCACACAGAAGTTCTCATGCGAGACTGGATTTCTTCCTGTTAAAATGGTGCCTGCAAGAAGCTTGTTATCCAAGTGGTCTATGCGCTGATTTGAAAAGATGAATATGCTTGCTGATGTTCTGTTGCAGGCCTACTCTCATTGGCTGTAGGTCTTCGCCGATGTAATTTCCAGTAAAAACAATACACGATTGTCACTTGCGAAAATGAGAACTGATTTGCCTTAGATTTTGGGCATTTGTCTGCAATTACCACAAAACTGTCTGCAAGTAAAAATCAGGGCTAAAAAAATCTTGTATAGTTAAAATAGTAAAGGGAAGAAAAAACATCTACCTTATCTTGTTGTTGAGGTCAAAAACTGACAAATCCAATTGTACAATAATTTGCTACAATTTCATCTGACGCTTGGCAGAAGATAGTCAAATTAGCCAGATAGCAGCATAGGCTGTTTGCATGACACGTCGCCATCCTCGAAAATCAGCAATAAAACTTTGTAATATTAAAGAAAATACGACCCAAGTAAATTCTCTCTCTGTCCTATACTAAACATCCTGACATTTGCATTGGCCCGCCTGCAGGGCACTGATGGCTGACGTGGGCACTGTTGCATTGGCAGGCTGGCACTGATAAGCTGGCATTCACTCAAGCACACTAATCTAATGCAGTAGGAACCGCTTAGAATACTTCACTACTGAGAACGTCAGTACTCTGTGGTGTATCAGAGTCTAAAAGCGTATGTCTCAATACTCTGGTCTCTTATCCTAAAACACTTAAAGGGTTAGTTCACCCAAAAATTTAAATTTGATGTTTATCTGCTTAGGTGTCTTTTTTGTTTAGTAGAACACAAATGAAGATTTTTTAACTCCAACCGTAGCTGTGTGCCATTCATATAATGCATGTGAATGGGTAACAATTCTATGAGAGCAAAACAAATGAACAAAAAAAACATGCTTAGACAACATGCACAAGAACCCTGCTGCTCGTGACGACACATCGATGTCTTAAGACACGAACCAATCGGTTTCTGTGAGAAACCGAACAGCATTTATTTATTTAATTTTACCTCGTATCAGACGAATCTCATCTAGTGTTCCCATCCGTCATTACTTCAATCTGATAAGGTCAAACTGGCGCGATCATAGATCATATATAAATATATAGGTGCCTGATTAGTTCCTGCGTGGAGCAGTCGATTGAGGAATCTATATAATATATCTCTATGATCGCGCCAGTTTTGACCTTATCAGACGGAAGTAATGACGGATGGGAACACTAGACGAGATTCGTCTGATATAATGTAAAAAAAAAAAACATAAATGCTGTTCGGTTTCTCACAGAAACCGATTGGTTTGTGTCTTAAGATATCAACGTGTCGTCATGAGCAGTAGGGTTCTTGTGCATGTTGTCTAAGCATGTTTTTTTGTTTGTTTGTTTTGCTCTCATAGAATTGTAACCCATTCACATGCATTATATGACTGGCACACAGCAACGATTGAAGTTAAAAAAATCTTCATTTGTGTTCTACTGAAGAAACAAAGACGCCTACATATTGGATGCACTGGGGCTAAGCAGATACACTTAGATACAAATTTTTGGGTGAACTAAATGGAAAAGGGAAAGTGCACCAAGAAGATTATCATCACAGGAAATAATAAATTTCCCAGCATTCCAGAGTTGTGGCACTTTGATGTCACCTGTGCGTCATTTTCTGCATAGTCACAAAGTTCTCTTTTCCTCTGAGGCAGCATCCATACTGAAATGGAACCTCCAGTTATATTTTTCCCAGTTTATTTTTACATTTCACAATGTTACACAAAAATGCATCATTTAGGACTGGTCAGTGAGTGCTTTCTGGGCGTATCAGTTCTCAGTGAATCTTAAAGCATTTAATTACAGCGAAGGAGAAGAAGGATTAACAGATAGCTAGGGGAAAAAACGACACAAAGAAATTGAGATTGATAGATATTGAAAGGGCGGCCCATGCAGTGGGGACATCTGCCAGCCGTGTGACCTCTGCCATTTGTAATGATCAACCGTGGAAAACACACACATGCACACAAACGAGAGGATGGACGTGGCCAAAATTTGGGCTAAAAAAGACTTGGCAGAAAGTGAAAGAGAATGTGTGTGTGTGTGTGTGTGTGTGTGTGTGTGTGTGTGTGTGTGTGCCCGGCTTGCCAAGGTTGGCAGGGTCTTTGATTCGCTCTGACAGTCTTTGATGCCCTCCCAGTGCCCGTTGCACCTCTCTACACACGCATGCACACACACGCACGCACACACACACACTATGTGCCAGGATCAGACATAGCAGAACAAGGCTGACGTAACGCAGAGGAAAAGATGAGAGCGGGCCGCGAATGAGGCATGAAATGCGGGGGGAAAAAAGAGAAGCGTTGTTGTCATCCTCCGTTAGTGGTCGTACTGAGATTTTTCCCTGGCACGCTTCCCACCGTGAGCCGCAGAATACAAGTCTGCTGAATGCGAAAACAGGAGCAGATAGTCGAGAACACCAGCAGAGACAGAGCAGTCTGTTAACATTAGACAAGTACAGACGTGTCCTGCCTCTTGCTCATTTCATCCACCTATTTTGGGTGTTGAAGGTAATCCTAATCGGAGCCTTCATGCAGACTCAAACCCTAAAAATGTATTCCTATACATATATAGTACTATAAAGATTTCCTTTTTGAAAATCTCCGGAGACTCCCAGGCCTCTGCGGGAAAATACTCGCACATACACCCGAGCGCTTGTACGAGTATGTTTAGCACTTTAACAAACAACACATCAGTGTCTCCTCTGCACATGGGAATAACAACTTAAAGAAAAAACACGCAGTACATATAACAAGGTCATTCCTGACGTCAACGCACTTCAAGACACCGCGAGGACGTCAAACGCGTTCGGTATTTGTTGAAACCCCCGTTCCCAGGCAATCTTGACACATCACATAAATTATTTGGAGGAATTCTGTGTTGTTTACAAATGCTGTTTTTTATTTCAGATCAATTATTAATAGTTAATCATATATTCTTGAAATGTGGCTATTGAGACAATTGAAGGAAATTAAGGTTTTTGGTGCGAGTAGATCCAAAGAAACAAATTCTCACAGGCTCTGAGTCAAGATTGTCCAAGTTAAGTTTAAGTTTAACAAATATATAAATAATAATACACTCTAAGTTTTATACACTCTAAGTTATAGAGGAAAAAAAACAGATTGTTTTCGACAGACTGGTTTAGTCAACGATACAATGACTCACTTTTAAAAGACTCAGTTGATTTGTTCCTGAATGAATCAGTGTTTTGAACAAATCAGTTTAGTCAATGATTCAATGACTCACTCATGAAAAAGGTTGAATCCGAAATCGCATAGTTCCCTACTATACAGTAGCCGAGTATGTGACAATAGTATATGTCTGAAATCACAGTACTCACAAAAGAGTAAGCAAAAAGTACCCAGACTTCTTCTGGTGTGATTCTGAAGTGTGCGTTTGATGGACATTTTACTATCCCATGAGGCCACAGGAGAGGATCTGGTGGCCTCTGTGAATGCCAGTGAAGTGGTGCAACTGTCACTGGTAGGTCACATGATAATGAAAACATGGCAAATGTTAGCCTAGAAATCTAGACGCCCCCTAGCGGCAGCAAATTTAATCTGCCCGCAAGTGTCGTCTAGGAACTCTCAATACCCTTCTGAGCTGTATTCCTCACAATCTGGACGGGCCAATCCCATCGTGTATAGAGTCGGCGGGCGGGGCCATAATGACGACGGCCGAGTTGCGTTTGCGTGCTTCTAGTAAACACAGAAACTGGCGAATGGCGGCAGTCTTTCGAATCAGCTTTGACCGCGACTCTGGAAGACTTGGAGTTAAGCTTTTCTCTGAGAAAAGAACAAAGAACGGCACTGAAGTCATTCTTAAGAAGGGAAGATGTGTTCAGAGTTTTGCCGGCCGGATACGGTGAATGTTTAATCTATCAACAAGCTCTGTTTCACCTTCGTTGCTCTGGTTGGTGTAGCGCTATCCTATCGCGTGCAGAGGGAGTTTGAAAGACAACCGTTTATCCCGCCCCTCGGATTGAGCCCTGTCAATGGTGAGTTTCCAGACCAAACATCTTGATGTGGGTCTGGCTTGTCAGGCTAGGCAAATGTCATCCGGATTGCATTCCCACTCATTCTATATAGAACCTACTTTTTATCCGTTGTGAAGTAATTACTTATTCGACATAAGTACCTTCTCAAGAAAGTATGCGATTTGTTGCTCACCCATGCATTGTTTTTAGGTGCGTTTCCATCGTGGGGACTTTCCCCAGGAACTAGGGACTTTGGGGTGGTACTCGGTAGGTTTCGACCACAGGAACCATGGTCTAAATAAAGTTCGGCCCTGTAGTAATTTTTCAAAGTTCAGGAACTTTTGGGGGTGGGGCTTGTGCGTTGAACATGCTGATTTGTTGAGCACATGCTGAATTTTATTTCAACCTAAAAATCTGTTGCGGTGCGTACAGTAAGTCTTTTAAAGCAGAGTCTTTTGCTATTCAAATCAACAATGGAGTTAAAAAAATACAAGCGGTCGACTGACGACGAGGTTCAGGCTTTATTACGTTTATTTGCAGAGGACGAAATCCAGTGGGTTCTGGAAAGTCGTGTGCAGTCCTGCGTCACCGGACTAATGTTCATGGTACTTTAGGCCTCCATGGAAATGCAGACAGCAGCAGATCTGGGAAGAAAAGTTCCTTGGACAAATTGTGCCAGATAATTTCAGTGGAAACAGGGCTTTAGAATGATTTGGTTAAATAAATGATTCAATGACTCGTTCATAAAGACTAACTTCTAACGAACAAATCAGTGTTTTGAACAAATCAGTTCAGTAAATGAACAGTGACTTGCTCATAAAGGCGGTCAGTTGTTTCATTTATAAATTAATGCTATTTTAACACATTGGTTTAGTGAATGATTCAATGACTCAATAGGCAGTCACTTGTAATATAAAAAAAGACTCTTTTATGAGTACTGAATTCGGACATACTTCTTTTGTCATATACTTTTTTTTTTACCATATAGTAGGGAATTATGCAATTTCAGATGCGGCCATCATGAATTGGTGAATAAATGATTCAATGACTCACTTGTTCATTTCCCGAATTAATCCTGAATGTGTTTGAACAGAATGGTTGAATGAATGATTCAATCACTCACTCATAAAATCTCACTTTGTAACCTTTAGAAAGTGTCAGTGACTAATGCTAAGACTTACCAAATAGCCAATCAGATTTAAAGGAGGTCTTATCGTGAAATTTACTCTTTTCCTTCCGTCGGGAATTGTCTCTCCCTCTCCTGCAGAAAGTGCTTTGGGCAGTACCGAAGATGACAGAACGCTCTTGAGAATGACTCACAGATGGAGAACGCAGAGGAAGATGAGGGCTTGGAAAGGGAAAGCCAGCGAACAGAGCAGTGCAGTGCTGGAGCATGTGAGGGCAAGAAGGACCTTAACGCACACGCATTAAGAGCATACCAGCGCTGTATGTGAGTTAAGAGGGTTGGGTTTCTAAATGACAGATCATTATCATGCTAATTAAAGCATTTTGTAGCTGTGACTCGTGGAGTATTTGTGTGCGTGTGTGTGCGTGCGTGTGTGTGTGTCTAATTAAGGCCGGTTCATCAGCGCCCAGCTCATTTACACCGTGCTAGAATGACACCCTGATTCAAACGCACGGACAGTAATGAAGCTACTAATTATTATAGCACTTTAACATATTTAGCCTTAACTGAGCCAACCCCGAACAGCTGAACCACCTCAACTGAACCGAACAAAACTTCAGCATAACCTAGCACAGCTGAGCCAACCAGACACAATCCAACCCAGCAAAGCTGAACTAAACCAACATTTTGTGGACAATGGAAAATGCAGAATTATAGTATTCAAGTTTTTGTTAAATGCACACGTCTGATTAATATACAAATGTATATATTAGTATCAAATTAAGATATTAATCTAAACAAATGAATACAGACATAATTACACACATATATAGGTTTCATTTTGCTCTTTCTTGTCGAATAAAATGTTATAAGCATATTAAGATCAGATGCAAAACCCCATGTTCCTGGTGATGGGGTAAAAACTGATCTCGGAGCAGCACCTTTACCTTAGAGGATTTATGCTTGTGACCCTCATTGACTCAGCAATGTTGGAGACCGCACGGTCTTCGTTCGGTTCAATGAAGCACTTCCTCATGCTAATGCTAGAGGCTGGAGCGAGAGAGGTTTAATTAGCGACTTAGTATTGATCAGCACTGAGGTTACCTTTGCTGACAGAGCACAGTTTGAGGGACTGCGTGTGCGAGCGCTTGTGTAAGCCAGTACCAAGAATGTAATTAAGAAATTCAGAAGCCACTGGGGTCCTGCTGGAAATTGGGATCCTTTGGTGTGCTGTGCGTAGGCATGTTTTGTGACATATGAGGACACAAATGTGTATTATGACATATTTATTACAAGGAGACGGTGAAATATGAGGACATTGGCCATGTCCCCACTTTTCAAAATGCTTATAAATCATAAAGGATGAGTTTTTTTAGAAATTAAAAATGCGGAATGTTTCCTGTGATGGGTAGGTTTAGGGGCAGGGGCAGTGGGGGATAGAAAATACGGTTTGTACGGTATAAAAAACATTAAAAATCAAAACAAACGTGTGTGTGTGTGTGTGTGTGTGTGTGTGTGTGTGTGTGTGTGTGTGCGTGTGTGTCAAAGCTTGGGACGTGGCACTCTCTCTCATAAGCTATTATGACACTTGATGTCACTGATGTTGATTTATCAACCAAGACTGAATGCTAAAGAAAAATACTGAGAAAGATATGATTAATGAGCATGAGTGGACATTACAAAATTGACAGTAAATTTACCACGGTGCAGTATTTGTTTGTCAAACCATGGTACAAATATAAAGTACTTAAAAAATGGTAATACCATTGGAAATTAATTACCATGACAAATGGCCAAGAAAACATAGTAATACCATATTAAATGTTTGGACAAAATGTGGTAATACCATTGTAAATGTCTAAAAAAAACATTATAATACCCTGATAAATGCCAAAAAAGAGTATTTATTATGGTAAATGTCCTAAAATATGGTAATACCATTTGAATTATTCTCCCAAAAATTATAATGGCATAGTAAATGTTTGGTTGGAGAGAGTGTATATAGATTTGTTCTCCGAAAAATGAACTATGAATGCAATAGTGGAGGGGCCAAGACAAGAAACCATGGAAACCAGGTTTTTGATACATAGCTCAAATGTGTCCCTACGTGTGTTTGCATCCTGCAATCTGTCATGTCTGCTATCTGTAAGTTCTGACAGTCTCCCTGTGCATGTTTATGTGTGTATTCAACTCAACTGACAAACTACTACAGCACTACAGTTATTCTCAACTGGTTTTACATTAGACATCAAATGGAGACCCAACACAGTACCAAACCATTTAACATTTGAAAATAAACATACAGTGGGTACTGAAAGTATTGAGTCCCCTTTACATTTTTCACTCTGTTATATTGCAGACATTTGCTAAAATCATTTTCTTTTCTCATTAATGTACACACAGCACCCCATATTGACAGAAAAACACAGAATTGTTGACAATTGTGCAGATTTATTAAAACAGAAAAACTGAAATATCACAGGCTCCTAAGTATTCAGACCCTTTGCTCAGTATTTAGTTGAAGCACCCTCTTGATCTAATACAGTGATGAGTCTTTTTGGTAAAAATGCAACATGTTTTTCAAACATGGATTTGGGGATCTTCTGCCATTCCTCCTTGCAGATCCTCTCTAGTTCTGTCAGATTTGATGGTAAACGTTGGTGGACAGCCATTTTCATGTCTCACCAGAGATGCTCAATTGGGCTTAAGTCAGGGCTCTGGCGGGGCCATTCAGGAACAGTCACAGAGTTGTTGTGAAGCCACTCCTTCGTTATTTTAGCTGGTTCATTGTCTTGTTAGAAGGTGAACCTTTGACCCAGTCTGAGGTCTTGAGCACCCTGTAGAAGGTTTTCGTCCAGAATATCCCCGTACTTAGCCACATTCATCTTTCCCTCTATTTCAACCAGTTGTCCTGTCCCTGCAGCTGAAAAAACCCCACAGCATGATGCTGCCACCACCATGCCTCACTGCCGGGACTGTATTGGACAGGTGATATTTTTCTCCAAGGCAAGGCAAGGTAAGTTTATTTGTATAGCACATTTCATATCCAATGGCAATTCAAAGTGCTTTACGTAGAAATGAATTAAAATAGTGTTAACATATGCATGAGGATGTGGATGTGTAACATACCATGTGGACGAATAAAAAATTAAAAACAAGCATAGTTAAAACAGTTGTAAAGATAATAATAATAATAAAAAATAAAATAAAATGGTCAGATCCACAATAATGGTCTGATATAAAAATAAAACATTCTTCAGTTTACAGCCTACATACATGTACCATCTTTATTAGAACACCTCTCCTTCATTTCTTTCTCAAACAAGTTCATAACATCCATTTTAATCACCATTCCCTGATTTTTACTCAGGAACCTTCTTGTTAAACCCATTTTCACTCACCATACCCTCCAAAGATTTACACATATTCAAACCTTATTGTCAAACTTACTATTTCCATCAAAAAAGTTCCATCTTGGTCTCATCAGACCAGAGAATCTAATTTCTCACCATCTTGAGTCCTTCAGGTGTTTTTTTAGCAAACTCCATGCAGGCTTTCATGTGTCTTGCACTGAGGAGAGGCTTCCTTCGGACCAATCTGCCATAAAGCCTCGACTGGTGGAAGACTGCAGTGATGGTTGACTTTCTACAGCTTTCTCCAATCTCCCGACTGCATCTCTGGAGCTCAGCCACAGTGATCTTTGGGTTCTTCTTTACCTCTCTCACCAAGGCTCTTCTCCACCGATAGCTCAGTTTGGCCGGACGGCCAGCTCTAGGAAGGATTCTGTTGTCCCAAATGTCTTGCATTTAAGGATTATGGAGGCCACTGTGCTCTTAGGAACTTTAGGTGCAGCAGAAATGTTTTTGTAACCATGGCCAGATCTGTGCCTTGCCACAATTCTGTCTCTGAGCTCTTCAGGCAGTTCCTCTGACCTCATGATTCTCATTTGCTCTGACATGCACTGTGAGCTGTAAGGTCGTATTTAGACAGGTGTGTGGCTTTCCTAATCTAGTCCAATCAAACACAGCTTGTGAAACACTCAGATGAAGGTGTAAAACCATCTCAAGGATGATCCCAAGAAATGGACAGCACCTGAGTTAAGGTATTTGAGTGTCAAAGAAAGGGTCTGAATATGTTCTGTGTTTTTCTGTCAATATGGGGTGCTGTGTGTACATTAATGAGAATTTTTTTTTTAACTTAAATGATTTAAGCAAATAGGTGCAATTTAACAAAGAGTGAAAAACTTAAGTGGGTTTGAATACTTTCCGTAGCCACTGTAAATGTCCTTAAAATCAAACACTGAAATGTTTAAATATTACCATAAACAGCTTAAGAAAAATTATTAACATAATACAGGCTGAATAGGACATAGGTCTATTCACTGATAGGTTTTATTTACTGTTAGTTGCTAAGTTACCAATACCACCGTCATCCACTCAAACAACTTGATGGAACCGCACCTAATTCGCATTTGTTGTTGTTTTTTGTTCGTTTTTTAGAACTTTGAAAAGATTCGCTTCACATTTGGATGGAAACTCATCCAAAGTTGCGAATTTAACCTTTGCGCAAAATTGGAATATCGCATAAAACATTTGCGAATAAAACAGCATTTCCAAACAGAGTCAAAGAGAACAAAATTGGTACTTCCTGATAAACTGGTGCTAAATATCACTAAGAAAAGTCAAAGAAAGTCACTGTATATTATTTTCATATATAATAAATTACTTTCGTATCAGCGCACGCTAACGAAATGCAATAAATGTGTTATCTTGCTTTCATAGGTAGATGCTTCTATCCTGTAAGACAGTTCTGGGGCGTAATTATACTAAACCTTTTTTGACGACTTTGCTCAGGCATTTCAGAACGACCAAAACAACATTTCAGATGCTGTGCAATGAGATCAGGCCGCTGGTTGGTCCAGGATGCGAATCTTGGAATTTATTCGGTATGTTTCCATCATATGCTTGTTTTTTTATCGGATAAAAACATTTACGAGCGCATATTTTTTTTAATGCGCATTTTTAGGATTTATGCGCATCTTGGAAACTGATACATTGTGATTGGGTGTACGTTTGTGTGTGATTGTTAGCTATTACTGTTGCAGTGGCCACAGCGGGATGTCTGCCTCTCAGTCTGTCTGTCTCATATAATTGTTGATGTTTAATTCGGTTAAACTCAGGACAAAGAAACCGCCGATCCTTTCTGCTCTTTCGCTCTGTCATTATTCTCGCCCCCTTTTTTTTACGTTCTTTTTGCCGTCTAATTGGTGGACGGCGGCGCGGCTTAATGGAGGCAGACTCTGCTGAAAGCTTTTCACCGCTCACCCAATTAATCTTCCTCTCTCTTTCCCTCAAACATGCATTCAAAAGTTTTCCCTCTGCTCTTTGTAACACACAAAGTCAGCGTGGGTGATTTCTCACAAAACCTCTCACGATACCTGTGACGAATATTTCTGTATTGTATATCACCCCAAAATCATACGAAAATTAAGAGCATTTTTAGGAGCATTAAGATTTTTTGACATTATTGTCATGGCATTTACAGTATGAGTTTTATGGCTTTTAGCCTGTTAGTTGAGGGTAATCTGTACTCTTAAATGCTGTAAAAATTCTCCTTACTGTAATGCAATAAATCAATTAATAAATAAAAGAAAGAAAATACATAATTAAAACAAAGAACTTATGAATTGACTAATTATATTAATGTTTGTTTGTTTGTTAATATTAATGTTTTTTTTGTAAGTCGCTTTGGATAAAAGCGTCTGCTAAATGATTAAATGTAATGTTTATAATATTTTATATTAATTACATTTATATATGGTAAAGAAAATTACTATTTTGGCATTTCGGTAGTAAGGTTTATATATGTATATAGTTTCATTTTTACATAAATATAGGCCTATCCGTTACACTGAATGACCATGGAAATACCATTTTGCCAAAAAGGGAGATAATATTGCCATTGCTCCCTTAATTGCAATGATTTTAGTATTACTATCATTAAATCAGTTATATATTCCTCAGTAAATGACGGCAGAAGCAGATGTTGAAAAATAACACGCATTTTATTCTACCGTTCTGATGCTCCCTGCCACGCTTGCTTAGCTTTTCACTGTTTCTGACTTGCTCGGCTCCCTTCTTGCAGCTATATTTATTAATACTTTTTGTTTGCCAACATAAATGATGTTATTAGGATGGGTATGTTGGGTGAAAAATCCCTTCAATGGTCTCTTTTGAACTTGTTTGTGAGGGGGAACTCTCTTCAGAAATATTGGTAAGCTATTATTCTGGCAATCGCAATCCTGAATACCTTTTTCTTTTCCTTGCTAGGCTCATTCACACCAAGGCCAGTTCACACCAAGTATGATAACTATAATGATAAGGATAAAAACATAGTTAAAATGTCAATTTCCTTGCTGAAAAAAGCTAGATAGCTGGTTTAATCTGGTTGTTGTTGTTAATGAGTCTCCCAGCCTGACCAGCTAAAAACCTCTAAAACCAGCAAACTACACCTGTCAAGGCCAGAACGCCTAATTCGGCTGGTTTAAGCCAGATACATTTTTTTTATTTTAATAGAATAATTTTTATTTTAATAGAATAAAAAACACATCTTACAGTAACATTTACAACTACAGTAATAAATATGTTATTAATTTTCTTAAATAGCATTAAGATGGTTTCATCTTAATGGTCCTAAAAACAGGATTTGTTATCTTTTAACAATAAAAATTAATTAAATTTGGGGTGAGACATGAGTTGGACATGTTCTCAACAGGTTTGCTGATATTCACTCTCTTAGTGTTTCTATGTTGTTTTTTCACACACACACACACACACACACACACACACACACACACACACACACACACACACACACACACACACACAAACATGCACACACGTGGTATAACAGATAGCTGTGCGTTTTATAAACGGAGGCCTCCTGCAGTCTCAGCTCTGCACACAGACGCTGACAAATAGATGCCTTTCTTGAAAAGCTGCACGGAAAGTGTGTGTGTGTGTGTGTGTGTGTGTGTGTGTGTGTGTGTGTGTGTGTGTGTGTGTGTGTGTGTGTGTGTGTGTGTGTTTGCTGCAGTGAGGTGTGGAGAGGAAGGGAGAGAGGTGCTGGAGAGCTAGAGTGGGCCGTAATGGGTGTAATTTGAGTTAGAGAGAGAGAGTGAGAAAGAGAGAGAGAGAAAATAAAGAGCGTAACGATTAGGAGAGGAAGACGGGGTTAGCACGAGAATGAGAAATAGAAAAATGGCAGAGCGCAAAAGCTTCAGAGAGCTTCGGCAAGAACGAAATGAAAGCAACATAGAGGGAGAGAGATAAACTGAAAATTTGATGCTGAAGTCTTTCGATGCTACCAATAGTGCAGTTTTAAACAAGTTTCTCAAACGCAGTGATTTGAAACAAACATCTTGATGACATCATACTGCACTACTCAGATTTTTGTCAATCAAATGCTCTCTAGAATGAGAATCTCCCACCTCCTAATAACACGTTCAAATGACTACTGTAGGAAATACATTTGAACAAGAAATGCAATTTATAGTTCAGGTGAAGGACACAACAAGTGTACATTTGGACATTTTGCAGAAAGAAAAAACACTGTAAGTTTGTTAATTTTTAGGAGTATGCTAGCATATACACTCACCTAAAGGATTATTAGGAACACCTGTTTAATTTCCCATTAATGCAATTATCTAATCAACCAATCACATGGCAGTTGCTTCAATGCATATAGGGGTGTGGTCCTGGTCAAAACAATCTCCTGAACTCCAAACTGAATGTCAGAATGGGAAAGAAAGGTGATTTAAGCAATTTTGAGCGTGGCAATGTTGTTGGTGCCAGACGGGCCGGTCTGAGTATTTCACAATCTGCTCAGTTACTGGGATTTTCACGCACAAACATTTCTAGGGATTACAAAGAAGTTCATGTGGGCGAAAATGCCTTGTTGATGCTAGAGGTCAGAGGAGAATGGACCGACTGATTCAAACTGACAGAAGAGCAACTTTGACTGAAATAACCACTCGTTACAACCGAGGTATGCAGCAAAGCATTTGTGAAGCCACAACCTTAAGGCGGATGGGCTACAACAGCAGAAGACCCCACCGGGTACCACTCATCTCCACTACAAATAGGAAAAAGAGGCTACAATTTGCATGAGTTCATCAAAATTGGACAGTTGAAGACTGAAAAAATGTTGCCTGGTCTGATGAGTTTTGATTTCTGTTCAGACATTCATATGTTAAAGTCAGAATTTGGCATAAACAGAATGATAACATGGATCCATCATGCCTTATTACCACAGTGCAGGCTGGAGGTGGTGGTGTAATGGTGTGGGGGATGTTTTCTTGGCACACTTTAGGCCTCTTAGTGCCAATTGGGCATCGTTTAAATGCCACGGCCTGAGCATTGTTTCTGAACATGTCCATCCCTTTATGACCACCATGTACCCATCCTCTGATGGCTACTTCCAGCATGATAATACACCATGTCACAAAGCACGAATCATTTCAGATTGGTTTCTTGAACATGACAATGAGTTCACCGTTCTAAAAGGGCCCCCACAGTCACCAGATCTCAACCCAATACAGCATCTTTGGGATGTGGTGGAAAGAGATCTTCGTGCCCTGGATGAGCATCCCACAAATCTCCATCAACTGCAAGATGCTATCCTATCAATATGGGCCAACATTTCTAAAGAATGCTTTCAGCACCTTGTTGAATCAATGCCACGTAGAATTAAGGCAGTTCTGAAGGCGAAAGGGGGTCAAACACAGAACTGGTATGGTGTTCCTAATAATCCTTTAGGTGAGAGTATATTAGCCTCAAAGCAAATAGATGCAAGTGCAAACTTTCTATTCTGCTTTCATGGGGTGTGCTCAAGAAGCACTTGTCTACTTTTTTAACAAGTGGCTTAAACAAAAATGCAATGTTTTTAACGATTTAAAGCACCAACCTTACTAACTTTGTTGCATCCAGCGACTGGTTGGGCAATAAAGAGGATTGCGATTGTCAGAATAATAGCTTACCAATATTTCTGAAGAGAGTTTCCCCTCACACACAAGTTCAAAAAAGACCATAGAGGGGATTCTCCAAACATACCCCATCCTAATAATATAATTTATTACATTTCCAACCAGTTACATCAGCCTGGGAACAAGTAAAAAGGGTCCCTTTTCAATTCCGGATGCCTAAAAAAATAAAACAAAAATGTAATATGTTACATAATGGTCCTTCTATCCATCTTGGCAACTTTTAAACATTCGTTTATCGTTTATATTTGCTACTTTTAAAATGATCTTATTATTTTACTCTTGGGTAATATTGCCTAAAAAATTAAATTCACAAAGCTCTTTGCAATTTTTTAAAAATTAATTAATTAATTAATTTCAAGTGTCGATGAAGCTTGAGATATATTCATAAATAAATAATGTTAATATTTTTTACACAATTTTTTGCATAATTTTCATTCAAGCTGTAATTTATTTATTTATAATATAATGTCAAATTATGCATAAGTGTGAATATATTATTCTTATAAAAAGTGTGAATCTATTTAGGATGTATATGCTAGCTCCAGAAAGTCAACAAAGTTGTCAATTTTTAATTCCAAAAACACTCAAAACGTAATTTGCATCACAGAATATTATTAAACACAATACATTATTTGACATATGGAAATGACACTGCTGTGGCAATTTTCATGACTTTCAGGTAGAAATAAAATTACAAAATGATTCTCCTGTGTCTCCAAGTACACGTCAAAAGAACTTCAAGAAGCGACCATAAAAGTGACCATGCAGTCTGACACCTCAAACATTTGGGTGCTTTGCTGATAAAACAAGTTATATATAAGTCAGGTAAAAAGTTTTTTTTTTTTAAGACACTCACAAGGATTTTGGAAAATTGGTGCCACTTTTAAACAAATTTTTGCCTTTTATTTTTCATGTAAAGACAGAATGCTTTTGAAGGAAAACACGGAAGACATGTCCAACAATACAAGGCCTCGCTTGGCTATTCTACAAGCACATGCGCGTGTGTGACGAGGTCACGCTTTCCAATGTGTGGTATTAACCTGATAACGTGTCTGGTCCGTCCCCACGGCAACGGAGGCAACCCCCCCCCCATTCGCATCCCCACGGCAACAGACGCTGCTGTCCCTTTCCATCACCGGCATGCTGACCTTTACAGTGACCTGCCCCGGGACCGCCAGAGAGAGAGAGAGAGAGAGAGACAGATCGACAGAGAGACAGGCTACACACCTGCTGCCTTCAAAGCTGCGGTGATGCGCGAGTGTGTGCGCCAGCTGCATTTGTGTGTACATGAAAAGAAACCCGATCGGAGATTCACATCAAACAGGACTGCCAGAGAGCTGACCAAACACACACACCGAGTAAATCTCCCAGACGCTTATGATTTCTCTCTTCTCTGCTGCACACTCCATTTCTCTTTGTCTGCTCAGGGTTAACGCTTTTATAGACTGTTGTGAGCAGTTTGTTTGGTTTGTGTGTGTGTGTGTGTATGTGTGGGCAATGAAATTCTCAGATGGCACACCCAGTGTTAACCCGGAAACTTTCAGTCATTTTTAACAAAAAAAACAAAACGTGTCTACGTTTCGCTTTTTCCACAGAAAATGAGGCTAACGGATTAGACGTGAATAAAAGTAATAAGGAAGGATTCGAAGTGTAGTCCGGTGGAATAACACGACATGACATTTACCAGAAACCGGTGACTAGACCAAAGAAGAAAAGGAAAAAGCCAGAAAGCCTCAACATAGCGACTAAAAAAGCTCCTGCAACTTGAGTTATTGTGACATCAATGTCACATTAGAAACATTTAGTATTAGAACATACAGCATGCGTTACAAAAATATTTACAAACGATTCCATCAAATTGACTTGTGGCGCAACATAATTCTCAAACAGCCTTATGTATTATATTGCAAAAACAAATGCAAGATCTAATCTTTACACCAGACTATCATCATTAACTAAGGGTACGTTTACACTCCATAGATGTAGTAAAAACGGAAACGTTCCAATGGTGTCAACAAAACCTACGCCGCAAAAATGACCAATGCTGCATTATGCATGCCAGGCCAGTATGGAGATGAAGAAATACAACATGTCTGCGCAGTTACGCATTATTTTATAAAGCGGTGAATACAAACTGTAAATCTACTTTGCTGGAGCATTAAGCATTAATAAACTAAGCATTTTTAGTATTATAATTTTAGATTACATTTTTTTTTCATATTTATCTTTTGTTTGTTAATTTTTTTTTAATGTGTTGTACTTAAACGTATTTATTTCAGTTAGCAGCCAAGGCAAAAAGTCTTAATTTTCAATCAAGTTCTTTTAAATTAAAGCTGCACTATGTAACTTTTCCATCCGCTAGAGGGCGCCTATTCGAAACAAAGGCGTAGTTTGATGACGCCCAGTTTGAGCGCAGAATCCTCGGACATGTGGTCTTCACCTCACAGCCGGTGGAAAAGAATCTGGCTAGGACTCGGGCAGAAATCATGCTCATGGATGCGATTATTAACGTTACTGTAGTATGAAGCAGAGCAGGACTGAGTGTTGAGGAGCTGAGCAAGGCCGCTGGAGGAATTGTTAAAGGCCCATTGAAATCAAAATTATTATTTTTTAGCTTTTAGTATGACTATGTTAGCCTTAAAGTAATAAATAAGCTGTTGTGTTCCAAAACAAAAAAGAATTACCGATTTTAATAATGTCATCACTTTTTCGACAACTTAAAAATTACGTCAACACAACACAACACGCGTTTCAAAGCACTTCAGTGGGCCTTTAATAAGATGAACGCAACATACGGCTGACGAGCAGCGGGACTTTTATTATGACGGGTCACAGTTCCAGGCAGTTTCGCTTTTCTGTTCATGAGTATGAGGTAGCGCAGCTCTGTTTATCATATCAGATACATTTAAAGGTCCACTGAAATCAAAAATGAATTTTTTTCGCTTTTAGTAAGACTGTGTTAGCCTTAAAGTTATGAATAAGCCGGTATGTTCCAAAACTATGACAAAATTTGCATTTAGGAGATATAAGAAATCAAAATGGACAGTCTCCCACTTCCGTTAAAACAAATTTTAGATTTTAATGACATCATCGCAGACTTCACCTTCTCGTCAAATCTTCTGTCCAATCAAAATGCTCTCTAGAATATAAAGCCCGCCCCCTACACTGCTGAAGCTGTGGCTGAAATCGGTCAGTTGTTAACACACATTTACTAATTTCTACATGATGAAAGGCACATAGCACACTATATATGTGATAGGAAACGATTCAGTGAAAATATGCTTTCATTTGAGGCGAATGTGTCTGTTTTCACGTTAGTTTCGCACACCGCAGCAGCGCACACACACAACAGCTCTGGTCTAAATTTAGACTACAGACACAAGAGCGCAGCGCAGATCATATGTGCAAGTCCGCGCAGACAACAAACATATCGACCCATTTGAATTCTGCACAGAATGCTGCATTTCAAAGCGATATGGAGGAGATTATGATAATAAATAGTTAGAGGAAACTGGTGTTACCAAACAGAAAGGTCCACTCTAGTCAAACTGTATATTAGCGAAACGCTATTGGCTGTTTTAAAAAAGGGGAGGAGCTGCTAACAGCTGGAGCCGATTCAGGGGAAATTACATCAACACATTGATTAATGCGGCGCGTTTCAAGGCACTTCAGTGGGCCTTTAAGAGTGTTTAAAATGATGTTACGACGTTAATCTGTGCGTTCGCTCAGCGGCTGTAATTTCAGTAACAATAACAATGCTGGCGGTTCTTTGTCAAAATTAGCTGCAATATGGCTCAGATGATATCTAGGGTGTTTAAACGATACAGTTTTCACGCCTGTGTCTTCAATAGAAATGGTGCATTGCAAGGGCGTAATGGAAAACTGTTTGCAAACGTGACGCTCCAGCATGCATCTTAAAATTTAGCCAATTTTGCGAAACCTCGCCAATGAGAAGTGTAGTGGGGTTCAGTTCAATCCAATCTGCCGGATTCCCACTTGATTTCAACCTGACCCAGGTCTCAAAACGCATCTCATCCGTCTGTCAGAGCTTTCTCCGGTGCCTAACTCCACTAATACGCCACTGCACGGGGAGAGAGAGCTATTATTCCTGGCTGCCTCATTTCCAAGTCCAATTTCTAAGAATGGAGCGATTGAGTGACGCCAACCGAAAGGCCCTTCACCTCCTCTCCCTCCCTCCTCCTCTTCCTCTCTGCCGCAGGAAGTCGGGTGTGTAGAGAGCATCCTGCAGTCGATAGGGGTATCGATCCCACTCGGGTTTGGTAAAGTGATAGATAAAGAAACGAGTGGAGTGACAGAGCGAGGAGAATCATTTAACCCCGCGGGGGGAACGAAGGAGGGACGGTAATGACAGCGTTTTCCGGAGGGCTTATCTTCGCAGAGAGAGAGAGAGAGTGAACGCAAACACCGCTGTGCTCAGAAGAGAGGGAAGAAAAGAGATAAGGAGAGAGAGAAGGAGAGCGACGTGCCTCATTTTCTAAGAAGTGATTTGAATAATGAGGAAGTGTAATTTTCTCTCTTTCTCGTCTGTGGTCGTGGGTCTCTAATTGCTCGGGCTGAATGTAGAGTGGGCTCGTCGTCTGTGATCTGGCTCTCCTGTTCTCACATAATCGCACACGTTTTTTCCCGTCGTGTTTCCCCCCCTCTTCTTTATGCCTTTTTCTCTCTTCTGCCTCACCTTTCGAATTTCAAAGCCAGACAGACCATTTCAGACATTCCTGTCTCTCTCTACGCTCTTAGAAGAAAAGGTTTTTAAAGAGTTCCATACGGTGCTTCATACACTCGAAAAAATTCTGGGTAAAAAACAACCCAAGTCGGGTTGAAAATGGACAAACCAAGCAATTGGGTTGTTTTAACCCAGTGGTTGGGTTAAATGTTTGCTTAAAATAACCCAATTGCTGGGTTAAAACATTCCAATTGCTGGGTTTGTCCATTTTCAACCCGACTTGGGTTGTTTTTAAGCCAGCATTTTTTGAGTGTATATGGGACTTTTTAGGGGTTCCCACACTGTAAAAAATATTTAGAAAAAAGTTACCTGGTTGCCTTAAAATTTTGAGTTAATTGAAATTAAAACTTTGAGTTACAATGAACATTTTTTGAGATTCGACAACCTTTATTAAAATATTATTAAAAGATTTTGTAAGCATATTGGGTAATTGTGTGTTTTATTTGTGATGATGCAGTGAAACATGCCAAATAGTGCTATTTTTATGATTTATCACATTATGTGGTTCAGATACAATAATATTTTGAGTTTCTATTTATTAAACAAATTTCCTTCATTGTATCAACTTAAATTTTTAATTTCAATAAACTCAAAATTTTAAGGAAATCAGGTTACTTACTTTTTTAAGTTAAACCAACAAAAAAAAATTACAGTGCAAAATTTTTTTTGGATTCATCCTAGGATTTATTTTTAACATACTCTTTTGTAGTTTTTAATTCAACATTTTATAAATTAAACAGCTTGTAAACATAATTTCCCACTAGAAAATATTATGTATTTTTTTGGTATAAAGAGTTCTGTTGAATTGAGTCAAAAGCCCTAGGGTTCAGAACCCCAATGACCCTTTTTTTGTAAGAGTATGTTTCTGTCTCGCTCTTTTCCTCGTTCAAATTCTCATTGCTGGAGGGAACCTCTAACTTTGTCTGTTTATGACCAGTATTGGTGAAGCTACTTTCAAACTAACTTCCTGCATACAAATACACAACATACCATTAATTACCAGTATGACAAAATGAGAAGTAAATGTATTGTAGTTACTGTAAAAAAGAAAAGAAAAGAGTCTGCAGTCATTCCGGTCTTACGTCCTGCACTAACCTATGCAGGTTTGTAACACATTTGCATAATGTCAGCCTATGGTCTTCCTTGGCTGCCCACTAACAATGTCTTAAACATTTGATCACTTTGTATCAAGCGCTGAGGAAGATCCTGAGCTAAAATTTAGATATCGTAATGGGCATGTGTTATAAGCAGTCAGAGCAGAGTAGACCAATTACAACAGACTGGACTGTCTGACCAATCAGAGCAGAGTAGACTAATCACAACAGACTGGACTGTCTGACCAATCAGAGCAGAGTAGACCAATCTGATGCTGCAATGTATATTATGAGAAAATTCAAAAAGTGTTTTTTGATCTTAGATGCATGTAGATCTGTTGTAGTAGACAGCCTAGAACAGAATTAGAAACCTTTAAAATAGCATAATAGTGGCACTTAAAAACATTCAACAATACATTCCTGTTAATATAACTTTTCTTATAGTAACGTAACGTCTAAATATATATATATATATATTTAATATATACACACACACACACACACACACACAAACACACACACACACACACATGTAAATGTGCATTTATGTTGGAGGGAAGTAAATTCAGAAGTTGTTCATGGAAAAATCCATGATTTCATAATGTACATATTTCACCCATTTATTATGAATGAATATAAACACAGAGACAGGTAATATTTGTATTCACCTCTGTTTTGCTGTGAATCGAAAGCCAAACCATGTGCTCAAATTACTTAAAGTGTGTGTGTGTGTGTGTGTGTGTGTGTGTGTGTGTGTGTGTGTGTGTGTGTGTGTGTGTATTATACACTTCTCTGAATTGAGGTCTGTGTGTGTCCAGGCCGTGAGAGTGCTACTCCTGAGTGGCAAATACAATAATTGTACGTTACGCCGGAGCAAAGCAATCAGACATGAATGAAGAAATTAATTGGCCGATCTCTGGAGTCTAAAATAGAGTCCCTCCCTCCCCGACACGCACACACATACACACTCTAATCAGCCGTGGCTGACAGCCCCTCCCCGTGAGCGCTAGCGGGCAGAGGATCAGAGAGGGGCATTATGGGAGATGAAAGAGGTGTAGCGGCCGCTGCAGAGGTTGCCGGGGTGTTACGCACCATGAACTTGCTGGGCAAGAGCAGATAGAACTACCACACACACACACACACTTACTATATATATATATATATATATATATATATATATATATATATATATATATATATATATATATAAAATACGTTCTCACACACAGGATGTACTACTTCAGTGGGGTCCTTGACTGAATTGTAAAGCCAATTTATGCCAAAAAGGTTCTATATAAGAAGAAGTGAATGTTTACATGTTTAACGAGTTATTTACATTTTTCTAGTGATAAAGTATAATTACGAGCCGTTTAAATCATAAAATGTAATTAAAATGATAAAAGAATTCAAACTAAATTAATTAATTAAAACTAAATGATCCCATGATGGAACCTGACTTTACATGCACATGAACTTTAATGACATCCCATTCTTAATCCAAAGGGTTCCTTTTCACAAGGTTTAGGAGTGCGTTTATGGGCATTTTTAACTATTCTTCTAAAAGCGCATTTATGAGGTCAGTCACTGATGTTGGACAATAAGCAGAGAATGCCCAAATTGTTTCCACAAAGTTGGGAGCATGAAATTGTCCAAAATGTCTTGGTGTGCTGAAGCATAGAACAAAGGGGCCAAGCCCTACCGCTAAAAAATAAGCCTACATCATAATCCCTCCTCCACCAAACTTTACACTTGGCACAATGCAGTCAGTTCTCCTGGCAACCACCAAACGCAGACTTGTCCATTGGATTGCCAGATAAAGCTTTACACCACTGCATCAGACGCTTTGCATTGCACTTGGTGATGACCAAGTTGGATGCAGCTGCTCGGCCATAGAAACCCGTTCCATTCCTTCGCAATATTCTTGAGCTAATCTGAAGGACACACAAAGTTTGGAGGTCTAAAGCTACTGACTGCAGAAAGTTAACGACTTCTATGCCCTCTGTGCCTCAGCATGTGCTAAAGTTGCTGTTGTTACCAATTGCTTCCTCTTTGCTATAATACCATGAACAGTTGACCGTGAAATATTTAGTGAGGAAATTTCATGAATGAACTTACTGCACAGATGGCAACCCATCACGGTACAGTTACTTACAGTTTGTTGAATATTGTTCATTATAGTTTATTTTGCTGAAAGAGTAATCCAGCACAAAATATGTAAAAATATGTTAAATGTCTAAATGTAACATCTAAATGAATAAGGACACATTAACACAACAACTATGTAGCCTAGTAAAAATGGAAACGTTTTAATTACGTTTTAAAAATATAAAAAATTTTTATATATATATATATATATATATATATACATATATATATATAACATGATATCTTAATGTTACATAGTGACATATCAGGGCCATTTTATGATTCATTGAAATATCTTTCTTACGTACAATCACTTACATATGTTTTCATACATTGGATGAGCTAGCTAAAATTAAACTTGCATTCGCAATAAACTAAATATAGGCTACTAGTTTCTGTAAATTAAAATATATATATATATATATATATATATATATATATATATATATATATATATATATATATATATATATCATTTGTAAAATGTAATTTGTGGTACACAAACACTTCACACATAACAACACACAATAAAAAATATAGTCGATAGTCGTATGTTATATAGTCGATCAAAGTACTGTTAGCAAGCATAACAGTATAAATATCAATGAACATGAAGAAATAAATGGAAATGTACAAGGTAATAATGGAGTATTTAAAAAAAACGTAAGCTAAATATAATATACATCTGGTTATCGTACACAAATTAACATAACAGTCACGCCTTCTCAGACAGGTAATTTCCTATATGACGGTTGAAGAGTTTAAGCCCCTGTGTGGCAGTGAGATGACTCATATTCAATTTTCCTTCTAATTGCCCCAACTACCGCCCCAACCCCCCTTCCCCTCCATCTACGCCGCATTACAGTTGGCGTAACCAGACTGTTTAATGAACGTACCTTCTCCCCTGGGGCACGCGCACATATGTGTGTGCGCGTGGCTCTCGGAGGCGGTATTCCGAGGTGAAGGGGTCATACAAATGGTTTGTGTTTCTTGCGACGTGGGGCTTGTCTTTGACAGGCCGCTCACTCGTGCATACCAAATGCACGCACATGCTGACTGATAATCTCAACTGTGTGATGTGGGAACGACACTTTGCGACTTTAAACGCAGATCTGAGGCCAGGTGTTCCGTGCGCGGCATAAGCACTGTGTGATTCCGAGCTTTCATCCGAGAGAGAGAGAGAGAGAGAGAGAGAGAGAGAGAGAGAGAGAGAGAGAGAGAGAGAGAGAGAGAGAGAGAGAGAGAGAGAGAGACTGCGGGGGGTAGGCCTATACGCAGGAAGGAGGATGGACAGGAGCGGCAGAGAGAAAGAGGAGGAAAACACTATAGAGGAAGAGAGAACAGAATCTGCGTGTCGAAGGAAAGAAACGCCTGCGGATCGCATTGTCTGCTGCGCTGAAATTACCGGCTCTGCCTCTCTCAAAAACATCCCAGCGGGAACCTGCTCTTAGTCTGGGAGAGAGAGAAAGACAAGGAAAGTACAAGAAAAAAAAGCACTTCCTTTCCCCGAAAGAACATTTTTAAAAGAGCATTTGCGTGACTTCATTAGTTTGTAGCGCAACAAGGAGGAACGTTTTGCATTTGTTTATGGGATAAACAAGAGAGAGAGAGAGAGAGAGAGAGAGAGAGAGAGAGAGAGAGAGAGAGAGAGAGAGAGAGAGAGAGAGAGAGAGAGAGAGAGAGAGAGACCTTTCCAAATGTTTAGCACGCACGAACATGGAATCTCAATTAGCAGGAGCGTCTCTCGCGCCGAACGAGACGGCTGGCCCTCTGCACATGCCGAATCGATCAATTAATTAGCCAGTGGTGTGCGGATACGCCGGAGGTCTTCAATCAAATGCACGCACACATGCGCATGCAAAAAAAAAAAAAAAAAAAAAAAATACTGTGTGTGCAGGGAAACCGACGAACTGGCAATCTCTCTCGTTCCTGTCCGTACGGCACAAGGGCCCCCTGGACGGCATATTATTCATCCGACAGACAAGTGAGAGAGAGAGAGAGAGAGAGAGAGAGAGAGAGAGAGAGAGAGAGAGAGAGAGAGAGAGAGAGAGAGAGAGAGAGAGAGAGAGAGAGAGAGAGAGAGAGAGCAATAAAAGCACGTCCTCGCAGGCCCACGCTGACTCAGGAGCTGCATATATCAAAATAAGAGGAAAAAGTGGAATTATCCGGTGTGCTGCGGAGAACGTGGAAGGAATACAAATACCGCACGCACGCACACACGCTCAATCTTCGCTCTTCGTACACAGTGCTTTCCGTCTCCCTCTCTGTGGCGGTCTCGGCGCAGAGCGGTTTCCTCTTTAGAAACAGACTGTGGGCAATTTCCTGCACTGATTAGTCAGATTACATGCATTAGACAAGTGAAGTATTTAAATCGCAATAAAATAACAGGAAAAGAGGCTTGAGACTAAGGGAGATCACCACACACTGTCTCGCGCTCGCGCGATACACACATACACACACACACACTCATACGCATGGTGGAA
Organism: Pseudorasbora parva; assembly: GCF_024679245.1. Lineage (NCBI taxonomy): Eukaryota > Metazoa > Chordata > Actinopteri > Cypriniformes > Gobionidae > Pseudorasbora > Pseudorasbora parva. Next base: position 16,662,943 of record NC_090185.1, on the reverse strand, counting down.
AATTAATTCAGGCACTGAAGGGAAGCGCTGTCTGTGAATACTAATGCCAGCATGCTGAAAGACCCCGGCAGCAGTGCTCACACACACACACACACACACACACACACACAACTTGCGTCGCTCTTTGTGCGTGTGTGAGCGTGCACGTGTTGGACAGGTGAATTGTGGGTGACTGTGCATTAGACAGGTAAAGTGTGTGTGACAGACAAGGAGGTTTGTCTATGTTGGACAGTTGAATTGCGGAGTGTGTAAAAGTGAAAGACAGGTAAATTTTCTATGTGTGCTTGATTTAGGTGTCAGACAGTTTTTTTGTATGTCCACAGCAGACAGACTGGCTATAAATGTGTTTGTAGATGCATGAATTGTGTGTTTTTGTATGTTAGAAATGTGTATGTGTCCTCGTAGGCTATTATAGCCTACTGAAATGTGTTTAACACTCTTTTAAAAAAAGGTTAAAAAGGTTTTTTTTCCACATAGATGCCATGTAACAGAACCTTTCAGTGAGTTCTTAAACTAACCATTTTCTTATTGTAAAGAGCATTTTAAAATCTAAAGAATCTTTTGTGAAATTAAAAGGTTCCATGGATGTTAAAAGTTCTTTAGCTATAGAAAGATAAATAACCTTGATTTTTAAGAGTGAAGTAGTAGGCCTAAAGTGCATGCGAGTGCGTTAGACAGTGTCTCTGCGTGTGTGTGAATACTGTAGAAAGGTATGTGTGCATCTGCGTTTTGTTCTTAACTGCTCTTTAATATCCTCCGTCTCGTGCTCCCTAACGAGCCTCTAACGATCCCCGCGTCATTATGGCTCCGCTCTTCCGTTCCCGTTAATGTTTACCGGCCACACACACTCACACACACAGAGCGCTGCGCGGCTCATCTGCATGCTAAGGTCACGCGGCTGCTGCAGTAATTGGCCTCTGTCGCTCGGAGCGACGGCGATGGAACAAACGAATGTCAGATATTAATGCCGCGCGCGGGAGTCGGCCATCTTACCGCTGTTTGTTTTCGCGGTTGTTGGGTCGTTAGCTTGCGTATGAGTAGGCCTACACACGTGCAGGACGCATAGAGAGGCAGAATAGTGACGCAATCTAAATTTAAAATAATTCATATCTTAACTTCATAAAAACAACTTTTGTCATAGATCTGCTCAGTGGTGGATTGTAATGCTTGACATTATTCCATTATAATTGCGTTGCATGCAGAGTGTGAACTGCTCTAAAAAAAATAACTTGAGAAAATATTCATGTAGAGTTACTCTTAGAAAAGTGTACAATGGAAACCATGGTTTAAAATAACATGCTGATAATCATACTGTAAAAACATAATATGAGGCCTTTACCTGTCATTATAATTCAGCGGCCAGGTGGTCGCAAAATGCCTTATCCTGTAAAAAAGAAATAACTTCAGCTGTATCATATAATTCATAAAATATTATTTAATTGAATCAACTTGACCACTCAGTTTGCCTACACCAATGGATTTAAAGGGACATATAGGTAAAAATTGCATGTTCAAAATTTTTCCATTTACACCACGAAAAATACAACTATAAAGATGAATTAGCCTCCACACCAACGATAACTGGATAAATTCTTATTGCCTGGAAATAAAATAATTCTGAAAGTGATTCCAACTATATAATTCCTCTGTGTCGATATTGCTATAGTTTTGTGCTCCCATATTCTCATAGAATTAGAAACATTATAGATAACATTATAGTAGTTATCTTCTTTGGTGTGAATTGGCCTTAATGTGTACAGCTTTCATTTTAGTAACTAGTAATTAGTGGAAATTATACGAAACAGGACATATTAATGAGGTTAGATTTGAGACAGAAGTATATGTAACTTTTCAGGTATCAAGCGTTGATATAAAATGGTGTGCTTTAAAGGGATAGTTCACACAAAAATGTAAATTATTTCATTATTTCTCAAGTTGTTCCAAAACTGTTAAACACAATTTTAAAGAATGTTGACAATCAAATACAGTCCCTGACAAAAGTCTTGTCGCTTGTGTACAAATTGACCTAAAGTGCTGCTGAAATATATTTCTAATCAAGATTTTTTTTTACAAGAAATGGCTCATTTTAATCCCACCAGCTTTTGTGATAATGTTTCAGTGAAAAACTAAACTTTCAAAAAGTATTCTAAAATTCACAGCTTGGTAAAGCCCATTGAGTCAATTTTTGCAAAGACATAAGTGTTGTCACCTTGTCATATGAGCTTCACCTGTGACTAATAATGGATCAATTAGGTCTCAGGTGTGAATAAAAAGAACCCCAGTACGCTAGATCTTCACATCAACTGCAACTAGACCTCTGCAAACATGCCTAAGATTCACCCTGAGACTAAAGTTTTAATTATCAAGAGGCTGAAGACCAGATCCACTGCTGATGTGGTAGACACCTTCAATGTGTCTCAGCGTCAAGTACAGAGGATAAAAAAAAGATTTGAAGAGACTGGAGACGTTTTTGACAAGCCCAGGTCAGGCAGACCCTGCAAGACAACTGCTCGAGAGGACCGTTTGTTGGCTCGAAAATCCAAGGCCAGCCCATTTTCCACTGCAACAGAGCTCCACGAGACCTGGTCACCTGAAGTCCCTGTGTCAACCAGAACAGTTTGTCGGATTCTGTCTCGTAATGGCCTCCATGGTCGAATCAGTGCCCAGAAGCCAGCACTAAACAAAAGACAATTGAAAAACCGTGTGGCATTTGCGAAGGCCCACAGCCTGCTAAAAGGATGGACGCTGGAAAAGTGGCAGAAGGTGGATTTTTCAGATGAATCTTCTGTTGAATTACACCACAGTCGCCGCAAATAATGCAGGAGACCTACTGGAGCCCGAATGGATCCGAGATTCACCCAGAAAACTGTGAAGTTTGGTGGCGGAAAAATCATGGTCTGGGGTTACATCCAGTATGGGGGTGTGCGAGAGATCTGCAGGGTGGAAGGCAACATCAATAGTCTAAAATACCAAGAAATCTTAGCTACCTCTTATATTCCCAACCATAAAAGAGGCCAAATTCTGCAGCAGGACGGTGCTCCATCGCATACTTCCATCTCCACATCAAAGTTCCTCAAGGCGAAGAAGATCAAGATGCTCCAGGATTGGCCAGCTCAGTCACCAGACATGAACATCATTGAGCATATGTGGGGTAGGATGAAAGAGTACGCATGGAAGACGAAACCAAAGAATATTGATGAACTCTGGGAGGCATGCAAGACTGCTTTCTTAGCTATTCCTGATGACTTCATCAATAAATTGTATGAATCCTTGCCAAACCGCATGGATGCAGTCTTTCAAGCTCATGGAAGTCGTACAAGATATTAAATTGGATCTCACAGCACCACAACTTAATTTGCTGACATATTTTTGTATTTGCAGTAAATTTGTTCAATTTCTGTATAGGCGACAAAACTTTTGTCTTGCCAAAATTTGACCTTTCTGTCTTGATTAAATGATAAATATTTTTTCTATGAAAATTATTTATTTCAGTGCATTAAACATCATTTGGGAGGGTTTTACCTTTTCATATGAGCTATTTCTAACACCAATTAATTAATTAAAAGTCAGGTTAATATCAGGTATTTCTAGAAAATAGATAAGCGACAAGACTTTTGTCAGGGACTGTAGTTGAAGGTAGCCAAAATAGAAAAAAATATATAAAAATACTACTCAATGGTCACGTCAACTGTTTGGCTACAAACATTCTATAAAATATCTTAATTGTGTTCAACAGAAGAAACAAACTTATACAGGTTTGCAACAGCATGAGGTTGAGTAAATGCTTTCATTGGCCAGACAAACGTTGCTGGCTTGGATGCACAAATAAAGAAAGCAATATTTTCATGGTGCCACTTTTTAGGGAATCAACATACAAACGGTATCTGTATACAAAAAGTATATTATAAACAGCAAAACTACTCATATCACCTTGAGAGTTTTGCTCCAATTTCTTTACAGTGATCAGAATTTATGATTGAGCTGCCAGTTTTTCCTTTATTCCACTTTAAAATGTTTAAAGTATTTAATTCTCAATTGCTGTAAAACATGACTGCAGTAATGTAATAAGTGAGTGGAAAATGACAGCCACACACACAGATGCAGTTTTTTAATTTATCCTATACTATGTGTGTGTGTGACTCACAGGTGGTTCAGCGAAGTTGTATGTTACTAGCACTCTCTTATCTACAGAGAGGCCACATTTCCACCAGTAAATCTTAATTATTGAGATTCGGTTACCAGGTCTTCTACACATCTTCCATGAAAGCATTACCAACTGTCAGAAAGGCCTCAAGCGAACACAGTGGAGAACCTCAAACTCACAATATGACTATGCAGGTGCTACTCTGATTTTAAATGAAAGTTGTACAGTCATTTTTATCTAAAGGGATTTTTACCCTTTTTTGGTATGGTAACAAGAATGAAAATCACAACAACTAACATATCCAATAATGATTAAACTGAAGGTCAACTGTGATCCAAATCTTCAGATTTAGCATGGATATAAAAAATGATTTTGGAATGCACTGTCCAACAATAAACTATACACCAGCCCTTGAGATGCCACACAAATCTAGCTAAATGAAGACCAGCCCATATCCTTCAAATCCTCCACATTTTTTCCCCTCAGACTCGAGGAATTGAGAAGATGATCCCAAGATGATTGAGATCAGGAGACATTACTCATCCTTACTCATGAACCGCATGAGTTGAAGCTTTCCGACAAGCGTCACAAAGTGATGACCTCATGCAGAAGGTAAAATTATGAACTTTGACAGCATTTAATCAGATCCAGCAAGGCGCTGTCATTACCTGGGACTGCGGCCGAATCCAGGCAGTGAATGACCTCGCTGAGTTCCTTGGAGGTCGACTTTTTGTCTGTTTTGTCAATAATGGCAGGATCTTGATGGTGTCAAGGGTTGAGTTAATGGCAGCACAATTTCTGCCTTGCAGAAGAGAATGACATTGAGGCAGCCTTGTAACCGATAGGCCTATCTGATAAATCCTACATCTCTGGACCAACATTTGGCACAAACCTTCAAGACAGGATGATAATGCATGTAATTTACATTAACATTTACTCATTTTGCACACACTTGTATCCACAGTGACTTACAAATTAGAATCATGTCAAGCCAGTCAGTCTAATTTAAGCCAATACAAATTTACCATTTAAAAAAAATGCACTACCTCAATTAATTAAAAAATAAATTAAAACATTCTGAATGAAGCCACGTTTTCACCACGGAAACTTTCCCCAGGAACTATGGAATTTGGGGTGGTATATACTCTGTGTGTTTCGACTGTAAGGACCATGGTCTAAATTAAGTTCTGGGTAAAAAAAAACTCCCACCCTCAGAAAGTCCCCGCTCATGCGGTAGTACTTTTTCAAAGTTCAGGAACTTTTGGGGCTGGGACTTTGACGCTGAACATGCTGATTGGTTGAGTTCATGCAGCATTTTGATTAATTGACTCCACACACAGCATTTTATTTCAACCATTTTTAAAAGTGCAGTAAGAGTTGTTTTCTATTTTAATCAACAGTGGAGTTTAAAAAATACAACCGATGGACCGTCAATGAAGTTCAGGCTTTATTAAACTTATATGTGGAGGGCAAAATACAGCAGAACTGGAAATGCATGTGCAGACCTACCTACTGGACTAATTTGCCTAATCTTTACACTTTTGAATGGAAACGCAGCAAGCAACAGAACTGGGGGGAAAAATGTTCCTGGGACAAATTGGGTAATTTTGGTGGAAACGCGACTTTAGATTATCTGGTAAAAAATCAACGTTTAACTCTACGGTGGCGGTTCAACTGGATTAGTCACGGGCCACACATTTTTCCATGGCTTTTAAGCCTCTACACATTTTTATTTATGAATTTGACCTAATTCCTAATTTTTTTAAATATATAATTAGAAAAATTACAATATATTGGCTGTTGCCACAGGTTGACACACACAAGTACCGTTCCACTTATACTTAACATGGCTACACATAAATTGTAAGAATATGACTAACACTGATGAGTAAACACTAAACAGTAGGCCATAAGGTGGCTATTAGTCCCAACTAGTTTTTGTAGCTAAATAAAGTTAGTATATAAGCCACCACAGTCATTTAAAAATATCCAAAATAATGAAAATGAACATAAAGTGCGTTGCGGTTACAGGAACAACAGTTACCATGGTAAATAAATACTAACATAAACTGTAAATTAATGCTAACTCGTCATGATAAATATAAAACATCATATAGCCTAGTAACCTGCATGCAAATCTTTCCCAGCTAACACTAGTTATTTATGAGTAGGCCTACTTTTTTGGTCACTTCGTGACTTCAGGCTGATTAACTTCTGAAACCTATGCCGTATGGGTACGTAACTATGACGTTGCACGCAATTTATTTTGGTCTTTATGCAGTGATAGGCTAGAGCTCGCCTCAACGTCTGACAGGACAGAAAAGGTCGTTTTTCTGAGGTGAGACTTTTTTTAATCGCATATCGACTTACTAAAATAACGTTATAATAACTCATATAGCCTGACAACATTTCATATGACAGATTAAGATCTGAATCACAACAGTGTCTCTGTCTGGCAGGAAAGTATCTTAAACGTCTTGCAAAACTTCTCGCATTTAGAAACATATAGAAATTTATAAATCTTAGGTTTTTAGTTGTTTCACTCTCTTAACGGTTTTTCGAACCACCAGTTGAGAAAAGGTTGCTCTAAACTCTGATGAAAATACTGTGGTAAATGAGGTAAACTCTGACATTGTGCAAGCATAAAATATGAGGCAATGTCTATGAGGTAAACTATGAGGTAAACACTAACTATGATGTCACTTTCTCTTAAGTGAAATCTGGGGTAAAATCTGAAGTAAAATGTTGTAAATAGTTAATTTCCTTGGTTAAAAAATCCCCTAAGTTGGCCTATGCAAATATGAGGTACTTTTATTCAGTTTGAAAACTTTTAAAGGGTTAATTAATTCACTCAAAAATGAAAATCAGCCCATGATTTATTCGCCTCATCCTAAGGTGTATGACATTCTTCTTTCAGACGAATAAAATCGGAGTTATATTAAAAATGTCTCGACCAATCGCCTTCCGTATTCAACTTACGCAAAAAGTGTAGAGCAGTTCAAAATGCTTACGCAATGTAACTGTTGTGCAATGTCGTCAGACGTAGCGTAAGCATTTTGAACTGCTGCGTTCACACGGAACGCAAATAGAGCGTCAAATTCGTGTCCATCGCGTCTAGTTGGACGCTTGAACATTTTGAATCCACTCGCGCGTCCACAACGAATTGGACGCGCATATAAATCGAGCGTTTGAAGCGAAATAGACGCGCGTTCAAGGCGGCCCAGGAGCTGCGCCTGGATGACGGTTGTTTTCAGCGGTAGGCCTACTTCCGCCTGTCTCGCGCCAAAGTTCAGACTTGTCAAGTTCGACAGAACCTCGACTCGGGAGAACAAACGCCCAAGTCCAGTAAGTTATTCTGCTAATGGAACAGCAGCGTCCTTGATAAAGTCACTCAGCTCGCGCTCACTCCTTTATGTATATTTTATGCTACAATAAAACGAAATATGTCGTTTTGAACAGTAAGAGGCATGGGCGACGTATTAACCCCTCCCCGGAGCCACGTGGAGCAGTTTATGCACTATTATTACTTCAAAAGCAGAGCAACAGTCACTGCCATTATAAAGCTTTAGAAGAGCCAGGACATTTTTAATATCACTCCGATTCGTCTGAAAGAATGTCATTTACACCTAGGATGACTTTAGGGTGAGTAATCATGGGGTAATTAAACTTGTGGGGTGAACTGACCATTTAACATTTATTCACTTATTCATATCTTTTTGCAAACATGTTAAAATACATATTTCTTTATAACAGAACATGAGGGAACGTTGTCCAGTCTGGGGTTTTACAAAATAACACAAAATATTTTCATTACAGTTTGACATTTGAGGTTTTTATTTATTTATTTTTTTACAACTGGAAAGACCACATTAATGCATAAACAAGGAGAGGAAAGTGACGGAAAGTGACGCTGTTTTGTTACGCATCTAACCAAATACATTTTTTTCCAACCAAATTTATGTAGGCATTTGTTGACCAGTTCAGGTGACCTCAGACTGACCTGAAACTTTCCATATCCTCAAAACACAAAAGAGAAACAAAGTGTTTTATAAATCAGGCAGCCTGTTTACATGTAGTCACAATCTTACACAACTGAACAATGTGTAAGGTAATATAAAGTCGTGAAGGAAAATGTTCAGGTTCTTATAATGAGCTGATTAGTTATCAGAATCTTGATGTGCATGTAAACATTGACTATTGCATATTTTAAACATTCATTGGTTGTGATGCTCGTTTGCTAAATTTATATTGTAAGTTAAGACATTTATCACACCAGGAATGATAAATCAGATAATAATCAGATAATAAAGGTTTAATAATCATTATAGTCCTACGAGAAAAAACGTTTTTAGAACAGCTGATGAATGATAAAAACACTGACAGCCAATCAGAATTCATCCTGCTTTATTAAGATTGAGCATATGAAGTCAACATTAAATGTAAGTTGCAATAGTCATTTCTTCCCTATTGTGATCTAGGCCTATATCCGAGTGAAACGATTAATCTAACGGAAATTAATTGGATTGTGGTTTGTCATTGCGTGATCTAGTGACAGTTTGTCCCGCCCTCGCACTGGACATCATGTCATCAGAAAAAAAGCAATGTCCTTGCAAGAGAAGTTTTAATAAATAACTACTTAATGTACACTTAAATGTGTTTCCTATTTGTTTTTACTTGAAATTCATAACAATAAGTGGAAAAATAACCTGAAATATTTTTTTCTATTTTTGTGTAGGCTGTGCTGTTTACACACATATGAAGCTGGGCCGATGTCGCTGTGACTCGAGGGATTGCGTTCCTCTCCTTCTCCAGGTGAATTGCACATAAACTCTCTCTCTCTCTCTCTCTCTCTCTCTCTCTCTCTCTCTCTCTCTCTCTCTCTCTCTCTCTCTCTCTCTCTCTCTCTCTCTCTCTCTCGCTCTCTCTCTCCCTCTCTTCGTCTCCCATCCTCCTTGTGAAACCATCCCACCTGTCCACAAGTTTCCTCCGTCCCTGTCTCTTGTGTGTCTGTTCCTACAGTCCTTTTTTCCTCTCCGTTGCTCTCGCCTGACAGTCTCCCTCCCTCCCTCCCTCTCCCCTCTTCCGCACTCTACTTCCCTCTCCGGCTTGCGGCAGTCTTTCATTCCGCTAAATGCCTCTCTCTCTCTCTCTCTCTCTCTCTCTCTCTCTCTCTCTCTCTCTCTCTCTCTCTCTCTCTCTCTCTCTCTCTCTCTCTCTCTCTCACTGACTGACTGACTGACTGATATGAGGCCGACAGGGTAAGTGTGACGTACACTGGCAGCGTTCGCAGACTGCCTCACATACACACACGCACATTGAGCGTGACGTGCGCTGGCAGAATTTGCAGCCTGCCTCACCGCTTATCAGAGCTGTCAATCACAGGCCGGTGACAGCGCCTGGCAGGCAGCGCCACGGGGAGCCCGACACGCAAATACACACAAACGCTTGTTCCCAGCTGATCAACGCTCGCGCTTCCCCTACAGACACAGGCACACGTATGTGCTCTGTAACGTACATAAAACGTAGTATTTGTATAACGAGATGCGCTTTTTAATAAACACAAACTGCACGTTCCTGTTTGACATTTGACTTGGGTGGAAAAAAGAAGAAATATATATATAATTTCTTATTTTTTCCGCCCAAGACAAATATATATATGCTGTAAATAATATATTATAAATGATAATATAGATTTATAATACATAATTAATTAAAATAATAATAATATTTTAAAAAGTATTACATATAATTAATTTAATAATACATTTAATTATGTTTATATGTTAATATATTTAAATAATATTCTGATATTATATATCAAATAAATAAGTTAGATACATTAAAATGCTTTCTCATGTGAAACCTGTTTGGTAATAATCATTATATTACCAATTCCATTTAGCCACGCTTAATCTTGAAGGTTATAATAATTTCTATAGTTTTAAGAGTAAATACACTTATCTCTGTGGTAATCAGGAGTATGGCATAAATGTGGTCCACAGAAAATAACTCTTTCGGAAGTCTGATGCATGTGTGGTTTTGTGAGGTAGTTTTGGTCTGGCTGGTAAATGCGAGTAGGAAAACACACAGACATAAACACGTTTTTTGTGCCGCTGAATGCATGTTCTGCCAGAGAAAACCTGGAGTAAACAAAGGTACTTGGGCAAACATATTCTGAAGTCTCGGCCGCTCCGCTTAAGCTGAAACACACTTTCATTTGAAAAGGGTCTCGGGCGAGTCTTTCTGCAATGTTTTAGCTTAATGGGTTTTAACAGACAACATACTTTGTTTTGACAGTTCCTCTGTCAAACTTTTGAATCTTTCTGGAAAGGTAAAGAGTGAAAGCCGAGACCTGCCGTACCCTGAAAGAAAACTCTGTGTGTTTGTGTGTGTGTGTGTGGTTGTGTGTTTGGATGTCTTGGAGTTAAAACCATGTGCTTGCTTTAATGACAACTATCAAAAAGTTTCCTTTCATGTATAAAGCAATTTATTTCAATTAAAAAGTGATTTTACCATTGTTTAAGGTTATTACAAAATCACACACAACTTTTAATGACATATACTTCACGACCAAATGTTAACGATTGGCTACGGCAGATCCAAAAGTCTTAAACTTCAACAGAGTACCCACCTTCAAGGAAGTAAATGCTTGTCAATGGAGAGTGTCCAGACTCTAGGTACAAATTAAATGTACGATAGTCTGGTAGGACCAGGATAAATAGCAATTGGATTACAGATCAATAAATGATCAAATGTTTTATTGGTATTAATAATAGAGCCAGCTGTGCGATATTCTACCAGTAACAGCACTGAAAGCCTTTCACTGTTTGTATCACTCCGCTTGCAGCATTTCTCACATAGAGTGTCATGGCATCAACTGTTGTGTTGTTTTTAGGTGAGAATGTTGTTATTTAGATCTGAAATATGCGATATATATATATATATATATATATATATATATATATATATATAAACATAGAGCATATTTGAAAATTTGTTTAGAGTTTTTCGGAGATTGTACTCCAGACCGTCAGTGGCCGTTCAGCGCTCATGAACCCGCACTTATGTGTCTTATGTAGATAGTGGTTAAACATGAGGTGTAATTAATTTTGGGTATATCAAGTGGTCTTATTAATCTATTACTCGTTTGGCTAAGAGTTAAGTTGCATCAATACATTTTTTATTTTATTTAACAAAAATCCTGTACTATAACTAGTACTGCTTTTGTACTTTTGCCTGAACTATTTGCTTTTTTATTTCCTATTGTTCAAACTTCTTATACTTTAATAATATAGTGCCATTTTTGGTATTGAGAAAGGGTCTGTTTGTGATTGTGATTTCAACTTCAGTGAAAGTTACATTATTACACCATTAGATGTCAGCAAAGAGTGGGTGAGTCAGTAGGAAAGACTTTTATATTGAAAGGATGAAACAAGGTTGTAAACAATAAGATGCAACTTACAAATGCACTAACTAGCGCTGTCATGGCAAACTGTTAAAGGGTTAGTTCACCCTCCAAATCTTTTGTCATTAATTACTCACCCTTATGTCATTCCGAACCCGTAAGACCTTCGTTCATCTTCGGAACACAATGAAGGTATTTTTGATTAAATCTGAGAGCTCTCGGGCCTCAAGACAGCTATTTAATTAACACTTTCAAGGTCCAGAAAGATATTAAAAACATTGTTAAAATAGCCCATGTGACTCCAGTGGTTCAACCTTAATTTTGTGAAGCGATGAGAATATTTTTGTGTGCAAAAACAAACAAAAATAATGGCTTTATTTAACACTTTCGGTCTACCTGTGTCAGTCTCCTGCGTCTTTTCCGTTGTGAATAGTACAGCCGCTTTCGAGATCTACGGCAGCCAATGCTGTTGTGTTCACGTGAGCACCATGACACGTGCAGGAGCTGCAATGTAAACTGCCTAGGAGACTGGCACAGGCCAGAATGAAATGGTTGAATAAAGTCATTGTTTTTATTGGGGGGGTTTTTTGCGCACAAAAAAGTATTCTCGTCGCTTCATTAAATTAAATTAAATTAAAATAAATTGAACCACTGGAGACGCATGGACTATTTTAACAATGTTTTTAGAGCAAACCAATTATGGTAAATGGTAAAGTGAAGTGTGATAACATTATATTTAATGTTAGGTTGTTTATCTTAAATCCTACTACATCACGCTGTGATGACCTATGGCCGAATCACAGCCGTGCTGATATTCAGCCATATCGTACGGCTACTTGTGTGAAATCGCTCATATATAATATTATATTAAGAATAAGCAAGCAATTCTGTTATTAATATTAATGAACGTTGTTATAATATAGAATTTAAAGAATGTGCAGTCAAGGTTGTATGTTTATCCATATTTAAACTTTTAATCCTAATCCAATCAAATTTCAGCCCCATAACAATCTGTTGGATGGTCTTCAAGTTTGATCTCAGCAGGAAGGGTCTTAAAGACCTGACAAACCACTCCTTGATGTCTGGATGTATTAATTGATTGTCTAAAATGTAAAAATCTGCCGGTCAAAGATGACTCAAGGGGTTTAAACTCATCCTTGATTTCTTTTACTGCTGTGAAGAATTGGGTAGTAGGCAGATGTCTTTTGATATAGAATGAACTAAAAAGTGCAGATGGATTCTTGGAAAATAGACAATGGAAAGGAGTTGTTTCGTCTACGTAAAGGAGGGAGGAGGGGTGCAGCAGGGAGAAATCAAGAAAAACACATTTTCAACAACCACTCGAAACGTAACGTTTAACGGCAGATTACAGTCAGTTACGGCATTGTTCGTTTTTAACAGGTCCCGTTCTTTGATTGTGTTCACAGTGTGCAATATAACATGAGTTCATGTTTCGCGAGTAAAAAAGCACAGTATTTTTCACACAATTTACTTATCTGTACAGCGCTGTTTCCTCTGTCCTAAAAACGGCCTGATGATTTCCTTGTTCTATGAAGTCCCTCCTTCAGAAACACGTAACGAGTTCTGATTGGGCCAGCGCTTGCCGTGTTGTGATTGGACAGCAGCTTAGCACACTTTTGCCCCTTATTTTGCTTGTTCTTGTGGGCGGAGGGTTATTCAACAAACGGTACTAGTGACGTCATTCATGCAAGGAAGTGCAGGGGTGTAGTCCAAACCGACGGTTCACTGTAGGCTTTGAAAGGGAACTTCTGTTAAATAAAATATCTCGCTTGGCATTGAACTTTGAGCTTTATAATTTTACAGGTATTATTTATGCTCTAACAGCAACATTACACACTAACTAAACCTTGAAAGATGGAATCGCGAAGAACAGGACCTTTAAGTCAGTTGAAATATAGTCCGGTTCTGACTGAGAGAGGTTTACCAGATTTCTTGGCCAAGCACCGGCTCTGTCCTTATGCTAGTTCAGTTCTTGAGACCTGAAAGAGACAAAAGTCAAGGTCAAAACTGCCACTTTGTGTTTCTCAGCTCCACTAATAAATGTAATACAGTCTTACTTGCACCACATGACACTGACACATTTTTAGCTTAAATATTCCTGAAATCCCACTGAAAGCATGTGGAAAATTCATCTGGAAAAGTCACACTTTTCACACTTTTTAATTTTTTTTCCCCCTGCAGTTTAAACCTGTTTGCTATTGCGCTGTCATTTTTTTCATTCCTCTCACCCACTATCGTCTTTCGGACCTCATCAATCCTTCCTTTCCTTTCTCTCCGCTGGAAGTCTCCGCTGGTGAAACACACGGATTCCATGAACAGCTTGATGAACAGCCTCAAAGGTTTTTTCCCCCAGCCGACGCTAGTGTTTCCCAGCCTTTTCAGGAAACGTGCGCGCACACACACACACACACACACACGCACACACATATAGTGGCGTTTCCTCTCCCCAGCCCACAGTCGCATACGCTCTGCCAGCAGACCTGCCGTGACCATGATGTCATTATTTCCCCCATAGCGCGGCCGTATGCTTGCGAGTGTGTGGCTGTTTATCGGAAAATTCCTGTCTGGGGGCTTTCACGGAACGTCTGAGTTTACCACGGTCTCAGAGCTTGTGCATGTGTGTGTAATCGGCATAAAAAAGTCTGGTTTTCTCATTCTGTTGTTTGTAGGTAAACAAACAGCATTTTTTTGTACATTTTTTTCCCTGAAAAGTACAGTGTAATGCATTCCTGCAGCAATGCTAAGGTCATGAGTTTGATTCTCAGGGAAAGCAAGAACTGATCAAATTTAAGGGTGTGTTCACACTTAGCATGTTTTGTTCAATTAAAACAAACCCTGGTGCGATTGCTCTGTTAGTGCGGTTCATTTGAATAAGTGTGAACGCTGCCATCTGAACCCTGGTGCGCAAGCAAACAAGCAGACCGAGACCCCGAAAAGATGGGTCTCGGTCTGCTTCCAAACCAGCTCTGGTGTGGTTTGAATGAAATATGAATGCAACACAGACCAAAGACATGTAAAAGAACCAAAAAATAGACATAATGTCATAAGATAAGAAAAATGCTCAAGCATAATTCGGTACAGGCATCAGAACAGTGTCATAGCAGATCTTTGTTTGTGTGTGTGACGGAGGGATTCCTGCCGCTGTTTTGACTCCTTTAGACATTTTAATAAGCTCTTCAAAAGTTTTCAGCTAGTCAAAATACCATTATATGTAGGCTACTCTCATATAAGCCCATTGAGCCCAAAAGACATCATTGTTTTGGATGTTCCGTCATGACATGTGTAATAAAAGCCGACCAATCAAGTTGTGAACAAATCCCTGTGCCTTTATGTTCTGTATTTTTAGGTTAAAATTCCAATATAAACACTAAAGCCCCTTTCACACTGCACGTCGGACCCGCAATATTCCCGGAACATTGCCGGGTTGCCTTCTGTGTGAAAGCAACCACATACCGGGATTGATTACCGAATTCGACCCGGGTCGGGGACCTAGTAATATTGCGGTATTCGACCCGGGACGAGCGCTGTGTGAACAAAAGCCGAAACTAATGCCGCAACGTACGTGTACGTAGTTATCGTGCGACTCCTAGAGCTTGTTTTTTCAATAATACAACCCTGCAGTGCCAGAAGAGCTAGTCACGTTTTAAACGCAGAGAGTGTTCGTATACAAAAGAAACTAAAATTAAACAAGCAGAAATGTGCGCAAACTGGACACAAGTCGAGACCACAGAGCGCCTTACTATCCACGCTGAAGCTGAGATCGCTCGCCATTATACGTCACATCAGGATGTCACGTGTCAACTCGACCCGGGACCGTTAAGCGTTGTGTGTGAAAGCGCACATATTACGGTATTTCGCTGGCAGTGTGAATGGACCAAATCTAGCGGCCCGGGAACAAATGCCGGGTCGCATTATCCGTGTATTTGCCGGAATCGCAGTGTGAAAGGGGCTTAAGTGGACCAGGAATAAATGTTTTTTTTTTGGTCCGGACCAAGTGAAGTGTGAATACACCCTAAATGTGTACCATAAATGCAGTTGAAGTCACTTTGAATAAAATGATCTGCCAAATGCAACAAAAATACTAAATACTCATAAAACAAAGTTTCTGTAAAAAATGCTGTACTTTTTTAAGGCAAACACAATTTTTTTTAATGAATAAAAGCTGTTGTTTATCCTCTTCGCAAGTCAAAACTAGTGCATTTTCACAAGAACAAAAACTTGTCTGACTTTTTGGCAAAGTTTGCATGCAATTACTTTTTTTTAGCAAAGTTTGTAAAAAGGAAGAAGGAACCGGCGAACATTTAAAAAACTTTAATAAATAAATAAATAAACAAAACAAAAGTAACATTAGCAGCCCCTCACGGTCGACATCCACGCACACACTTAATAAACCATAAACAAAACATGCCTGGTCCTCTCGTCCTTCACTGGTGTTCTCGACTCAAAACCAGTGTGCGTCGCAGGTGACGCTCTTTCTCAATTACGCACCCCACATCTCTCGCTCGTCCACCTTGCCACAAACCTGTTAAAAATATTTAACACATTTCGTTTTGTTTTTCTGTAATACTACATCAATCATTTTGTGCTATTAAACCATTCAAGTGCAATAAGATGCAAAAATAAGAATATGTACTGGCACCAGTGGCGTAGACAGAATTGTATTTTTGGTCGGGCCTGGGCAAAGTGAGTAGGCCTGGGCGCACTGTCTATAAACCAAAACTGTAGCTACAATCTGTCATACAAAACATGAGCAGCGGTTACAACAAACATTAGACACTTTATTTCCACTTTTCAAATAAGTTCTTCATTTTTATTGAAAATAAGCACCTTTCCGATCTGATATATTATAAGAAAAGGATGTACATCTATTTCGATAAAAGGGGTATTCAAACCGCAGCTCGAATTGCGTCAAAACTAAGTGCCCCTACACTATCATAACTGACAAAAACTGGCGGTGTGTTCCCGGCTTTACAGAATTAGCCTGCGCTTGGAATTGAAAAGTCTCAATGTTACTTGCAGCCTGATGGATGGGTTCTCTCCCTCGTTAAAAGTCCTTTTTATTTTGTATTGCTGCTGTTTATCGCACAACTGCAAATTATAAGCTAAGTGAATAGGTAAACACACTTCATGAAGTCACGGTTGGAGCCGCTTCACATACATGAGACATGAGACAGCCTGCCAATTGCCTTACACAGCTGTCAATCAAACTCATCAAGTATTATGCAAAAACCATTGACTGTAAAAAATACATTTTATTTATTACAGTATTTGATATGTTATAATAATTTTGTAATTACATTAAAATCATTTAAACAACTGTTATTTAGCAAATATTATGTATAATATAATGTATATAAATGTATAATAAACT
The DNA here is from genome assembly GCF_024679245.1 of Pseudorasbora parva. NCBI lineage: Eukaryota > Metazoa > Chordata > Actinopteri > Cypriniformes > Gobionidae > Pseudorasbora > Pseudorasbora parva. The sequence goes on along the minus strand of NC_090185.1, from coordinate 16,646,002 downwards.
GGGGGGGGGCCTAGTCATCATAGTGAGTGGGCCTGTGTCCGTTAGGCCCCCCCGCTGGCTACGCCGCTGACTGGCACGCATCTGTGAATCTCCTCTCTGTGTGACGCACAGGACTCACAGGAAAAGATCTTAAAGTGACAGCAGCCTAATAAACCCGCTGCTGTGATGTCTGTTATTAATCTTAAAGGTGCACTATGTAGTATTTTTGCAGTAAAATATACAAAAACCACTAGGCCAGTGTTATACATTTTGTTCAGTTGAGTACTTAAAATATCCCAAATGTTTCCAACTATTTGTAAATTGTGAGAAAATTGCTATTTTAACTAAGGACCGGGACATTTCAGCATAGCGTTTGAGCGAATCGCCTGTCAATTGCGTCATATCTGCGCTACCCTCGGTTTTATTCTGCAGAAGCGCTTTTCTCTTAGCTGTGTGAACAAGTCACAGCAGCGCCGAGTGAACGCACAGAGAAACGTCATAACATCATTTTAAACACACTTAAATGTATCTGATATGATAAACAGCTACTTTACCTGACCGGAAAAGGCGGAAGTGCGCGCGCCCGGCGACTGTGTCCCGTCATAATAAAAGTCCCGGTACTCGCGAGCCGTGTGTTTGTATAACAATCGCTCCAGCAGCTGTGCTCAGCCCCACAACACTCGGTCCTGCTCTGCTTTACACTACAGTAAAGTTAATAACCGCATCCATGAACATGATTTCTGCCCGTGTCCCATTTTCCACCGGCTGTGAGGTGAAGACCACATGTCCCAAGATACTGCGCTCACACTTGGCGTCATCAAACTACGCGTTTGTTTAGAATAGGCGCCCTCCAGTGCAGGGGCTTTCAAACTTTATGATGCCAAGGACCCCCAAGTATGATGAACTTTTATGCGGGACCCCCTTCCTAAAATCTATTTTTATTTAGGCATAAGAAAAAACATTTAAAACTGTTAAATTAAAACACAAAAACACATCAATTGTGTGACATTATAAATACAAAATATGGTTTCCAAACTTAATAAATTGGCTATATCCTACTTTAATGTTGGATGTAAAAACATAAAGACATTTTTTTTGTACAATAAACGTATGCAAGCAGCTTACGTACTGCGTTACAACCCCAGTGAGTGAGATAAAGGGGACTCTGAAGAAAGATACAAAGCAAACATTTATAATTCTGGAAAGTAGCCTATTTACATGGCAAGAGAGGAGAGAAACATTTAGAATAAAACTGAATGTTTGGTAGACTTTATCCATTTTTGCTTTGTCTTTTTATTCTCTGAAATTTTCTAAGGACCCCTTAGAACCTTCTGGAGGACCCCTGGGGGTCCCCGGACCCCAGTTTGAAAACCCCTGCTCCAGTGCACGGAAAGTTGCGTAGTGCACCTTTAATGTGACAGCAGCCTAATAATCCCGCTGCTGTGATGCCTGTCATTAATGTAAATCACTTGACTAAACTTAATAAGGATTGATATTTAATTTATAATTTATGAAGGAAGACTGAAGTGTTTAAGTTTATTCAGTTTCTTTATATGTTTTACCTGTTAGATCAAATATTTAAAAAAAATCTTTATGATGTTTCTACATAATTTGGAGACTAAATGTAATATTACAATATAAAAATATATTAAAAACTTTACTGTTAGGTGCAATTAATTGTGATGATTTACAGATTTACATATTTTAATCTACATTTAACACTTTTAAACACATCTTTGTGTTTATAAAATACAAAATCTGAGTGTTTTTAATTGTTCTTTGCCTTTTTTTAAAACATTTTGAGGCAGGCAAAGATTTTATGAATAAAAAATATTTGCACAAGATTTTTAATGTTTTATTTTTTATTTCTATTTTATTTGGGGTTATTATTCCAAAGTCTTTGTGTTTATGAAATTAGCATAAAAATTGCAATTTTTCTATGTAATGAAACTTTTTTTTTTTTTAATTCTTTAAATAAAATTCTTGAGGCTAACCTGAGAATTTAAAAAATGAAGAGCAGTTGTTTATCCACTTTGCAAATCAAAACAAACTCTGTTTGCACAAGGTCAGAAATGTTCAGCTCAGACTTCGGTTGAAATCAAAGACACCAAGGTTTCCGTGAGAGTTCGGATTGTTATTTTCCATGTTGGTATCTCAGCCACTATTTGCTGCCTCGCTGTACTGCTGTATTCGTGTCGTGCCGCGGTTGTTGAGGGCGTTCCAAGCTGCTCTGCCGTCTGTGTGTGTGTGTGTGTGTGCATTTGTGTGTGCGTTTGTGTGTGCTGTCAGCTGGTGAGTAATAGCAGTCTCGGGTCTCTAAATCTCGACGGACCGCTGCACTGTGGAACGGCGTAGCAGGCGGCCACCAGGGACGGGGTCTGTACACACGCGCACACACGCTGAATATTAATGCGTGTGTATGTGTGTGTGTTCTGGAGAGTGTCAGCCCCCCCGTGGATTTGACTGGCAGGCAGGAGTGTTGCGAGCGTTTAGCCCCGCTGGATCCGTGCGTGTCGGCCGGTGACTATGAGGACAGGGTCAATTAGAGGGTCAACGCGTCCCAAAGGGCAACCACGCCCCCACGTGCACACACACGCACGCGCTCCCTGACACATTTACACACTTTCTCCATCCTCTCGAGAGGGAAAATTGATAAAATGGTACATCCACCCTCTACCTACCTCTCTCCCTCTCTTTCAATCTCTTTCTATTCTCCCACGTCTGTGTGACTCGTGTGCAGATTTATAATGAATAATGCATTTTCTAATCAGCACTGGAAGGCTGCGTGTGTGTGCCTGTGTGTGAACTCATATAAAAGACGTATCGTGCCTCTCAAGCAGAGGAGAGATTTTCGGGATGGTTAGCGAATTGCTTCATGATGCAGGTTTTAGTTTGGGCATCAAGTGTCAATCCAAAGCATGTTCTTAAAACATTGAAATGTATTAAAGATGCCGCGTGTGATGTCAAATGTAAATGGCGGTGTGTGTGGTTGTGTTTTTGGGAGGAAAAGATTTGAAGGTGTTATGCTTTCCGTGACTTAGCATTCCTAATCTCCGCTTTGCACTCAGTGAAAAATGTTGTTATACCCAGTTTTTTTTGCTAGTTAGTGATTTATGGTTGATGGGCATAGATTGCTTTCCCTATTCTCTCATCCGTCTCCTTACCTCTCTCTCCTACTGCCCGGAGCGGAAGAAGAGCACGCAATTGAAATTTATTGCCTACATTTTGCCTCCTGCCCCGCTTTGTCTTATCCTCCAATTCAATTCATTGTTCTCGCTAAACAGGGGGATCTCTCCCCAAAGACTAACTCGCACTCACACAATGTCAATGCTCAACAGATCGCAGGGTTTGATTTTGGCCACTTGTTTGTGTACGCGACACACAAACACACACACACACACGCACACCCATCCCCTAAGCTCCTCCATCTCCCAGGCCGTTCAAACACACCCTGTGACAGCTGTTGGCTCCATTGTTTCCATATGTGCTGTGTTGAGGTGAACGCTTACAGGCTTACAGCTTCTTACCGCCACATGCAAAAGACAGACACAGCATAGAGAACCCGCAATATAGATGTGATACAAAACGGGAATGCATATATGTCACAGAGAACTGAAACAGAGACACAACACAGACAACTAAATAAGACATGTACAGTAGATGAGAACCGAAATGGACACAGCCAGAAACTAGAATATAGGCAAATGGAATACAGAAAACAGATTCTAGTTGTCTGCGTCTCGTCTGTTTCTGACATGTCTGTATTCTAGTTGTCTGTCGTGTGTTAGAGTTGATGTGGCACAAGACTGAAACACAGATGAGATATAGGGAACTATAACACACACGAGACATGGACACCTAGAATACTGACACAGCAGAGAGTAGTTAAATAGACATGGCACAGAACTGAAACAGACAACAGACAACTAGAACACATAACAAAAATTAAGCACACAGAAAACTAATATGACACAGAACTGAGAAACAGACGCATCAAAAACTAAAATGCAGACACCAAACAGACAAAGTATAACACAGGCGTAGCATAGCATTAGAATACAGATATGATACAGAAAAATTAAACCGACATCATAAAAACTGAAACAGACACAAAAAATAGAAAAGGCCAACAAAAACAACAGAAATATATGCAGAGAACTAGAAAAAAAATTGAATACAGACAAATCAGAAAAAATCGGAAATTACAGGACAAAAAGCTAGAATAAAGGCATGCCAGACAGAACTGAAACACAGACAACAAAAATTAAAATGCAGACGGAACTAACAGACAAAAAACATTTTTTAATACAGATACAACAGACAGAACTGAAACACAGACACAACAAAAAACAAATACAGACACAGCAGACGAAACTGAAACACAGACACAACTAAACTGAAACAGACACAACAAATACAGACACAGCAGACAAAACTGAAACAGACACAACTAAAAACAAATACAGACACAGCAGACAAAACTGAAACAGACACAACAAAAAACAAATACAGACACAGCAGACAAAACTGAAACAGACACAACAAAAAACAAATACAGACACAGCAGACAAAACTGAAACAGACACAACAAAAAACAAATACAGACACAGCAGACAAAACTGAAATAGACACAACAAATACAGACACAGCAGACAAAACTGAAATAGACACAACAAATACAGACACAGCAGACAAAACTGAAATAGACACAACAAAAAACAAATACAGACACAGCAGACAAAACTGAAATAGACACAACAAATACAGACACAGCAGACAAAACTGAAACAGACACAACAAATACAGACACAGCAGACAAAACTGAAATAGACACAACAAATACAGACACAGCAGACAAAACTGAAATAGACACAGCAGACAAAACTGAAACAGACACAACAAATACAGACACAGCAGACAAAACTGAAATAGACACAACAAATACAGACACAGCAGACAAAACTGAAATAGACACAACAAATACAGACACAGCAGACAAAACTGAAATAGACACAACAAATACAGACACAGCAGACAAAACTGAAACAGACACAACAAAAAACAAATACAGACACAGCAGACAAAACTGAAATAGACACAACAAATACAGACACAGCAGACAAAACTGAAATAGACACAACAAAAAACAAATACAGACACAGCAGACAAAACTGAAATAGACACAACAAAAAACAAATACAGACACAGCAGACAAAACTGAAATAGACACAACAAAAAACAAATACAGACACAGCAGACAAAACTGAAACGGACACAACAAAAAACAAATACAGACACAGCAGACAAAACTGAAATAGACACAACAAAAAACAAATACAGACACAGCAGACAAAACTGAAACGGACACAACAAAAAACAAATACAGACACAGCAGACAAAACTGAAATAGACACAACAAAAAACAAATACAGACACAGCAGACAAAACTGAAACAGACACAACAAAAAACAAATACAGACACAGCAGACAAAACTGAAATAGACACAACAAAAAACAAATACAGACACAGCAGACAAAACTGAAATAGACACAACAAAAAACATACAGACACAGCAGACAAAAGTGAAATAGACACAACAAAAAACAAATACAGACACAGCAGACAAAACTGAAATAGACACAACAAAAAACAAATACAGACACAGCAGACAAAACTGAAACGGACACAACAAAAAACAAATACAGACACAGCAGACAAAACTGAAATAGACACAACAAAAAACAAATACAGACACAGCAGACAAAACTGAAATAGACACAACAAAAAACAAATACAGACACAGCAGACAACTGAAATAGACACAACAAAAACAGACACAGCAGACAAAACTGAAATGGACACAAAAAAACTGAAACAGACACAACAAATACAGCAGACAAAACTGAAATAGACACAACAAATACAGCAGACAAAACTGAAATAGACACAACATAAAACAAATACAGACACAGCAGACGAAACTGAAACAGACACACACACAAAAAAAGAATACAGACATAACAAATGGAATTGAAACAGATACAGCAAAAACAAAAATACGGACACAACAGAACACAAAAAATACAGACAGCATAAAAACACAGAATGTAAAAAAAAAACAGAATAAAGAAACAAACTGACAAAAAACTAGAATACAGACATGACAGACAGAACTGAAACAGATAAAACAAAAGAAATAGAATATAGACACAACAGACGGTTATTTTGATGGTCCACTTTACACATTCTTCTAACTATAAATGACTTTGCAATGTAAGCCAACTCTCATTAGAGTATTATTAGACTGTTAGGGTTAGCAGAATAAGCTGACATGTTGCAAATGTACTTATAGTCAGAAGTATGTGTTAGGGACCCTCAAAATAAAGTGTTAGCAGATATTAAGCAGACAGTCTACTAATACTCTAGTGACTGGTAGCTGACATGTACAAACCCAATTCCAAAAAAGTTGGGACACTGTACAAATTGTGAATAAAAAAGGAATGCAATAATTTACACGTTTCATAAACTTATATTTTATTCACAATAGAATATTATATATATATATATATATATATATATATATATATATATATATATATATATATATATATATATATATATATATATATATATATATAGTGTGTGTGTGTGTGTGTATTAGTGTTGTCACGATACCAAAATTATGACTTCGATACGATATCAGACTAAAATATCGATATATCGATACTAAATCGATACCACAGTAAAAAAATAAATAAGATAAGATGCTTAATATGACAACAGAACTTGTTATTATTCATTGTTATTTTTTACTAAAAATTCATGTGGGCAGCATGTTCCTTAGGGTTGGGCATCGTTTTGATTTGAACAATTATTGATCAATTACTATTAAAATTATCTCACAAATTTTTGCTATCTCAATGTATTTTTTACAATGTAATTGTGTTGCAATAGCTTACACACGGCACAAGAAAGCTTGATTTCGAATGGTAAATTGAATTTAAAAAGACGAGTAAACAGTAATGAAATAAGGACAAATAAACAAATTACAAACAATAGCACAAATAAATGCAATAGAATAGAAGATACAAATTAAACAGACTGCTTTATTTCAGGTAAGTCTAACATTCGGATAAGAAACTGAATTTAAAAAATACATAGTAATTACATTTAAAACAACATTGGATAATGTTCTTTGTAAAAAATTCAATAATGTACAGATGAAACTATTAAAGTTACACAAGTTGATCAGTCAAGAGCAGTTGATCGTTTGTCTTTTTGTAGTTTGAAAAATGACTGCGGTCCCTTTAAGACTAACAGACGCATGGTTCCTAAACACTGTTCCTGTTACTCGTTCTTCCTGAACTGTTTGCGACTGTGGTTACGTTAATACTCTTCCAGATGTGCACTGATAATTCTGTGAGTGTATTTGACCAATAATAAGCTTGAAAAGGAAGCAAATGTTTGCACTTGTATCATGTCAGAGGCGCCTTTATTACGGTAGGCTATGTGTGTGTGCGCTTCAGATGTGGAGCACGAAATCTGCGGGGATTAGTCGAATTAATTTATGTGCAATCCCGCGCGAAATTCAGACCGATCACTCACTAACACTAACACACTGTCATGAGGAAAAAGTCCAGCAGAACGCGCGTTCGCCGTGCTCAGAGGTTAACCGGGCTGAGTGAGAATATGCCGGTGTGTGTGTTAACTCGCTGACGGTCAGAGAGAGCGCAGCTGATATCGATACTGTATAAACTGAGAATCGTATCGTTTCGGATATTCCAGTATCGATACATATCGAAATATCGATATTTTTGACAACACTAGTGTGTGTGTATATATATATATATATATATATATATATATATATATATATATATATATATATATATATATATATATATATATATATATAATATAACATAATGTTGAAAGTGAGACATTTTTAATTGTCATGCCAAATATTGGCACATTTTGGATTTCACATTCCAAAAAAGTTCGGACAGATAGCAATAAGAGGCTGAAAAATGTAAATGTACATGTAAGGAACAGCTGGAAGACCAATTTGCAACTTAAGTCAATTGGCAACATAATTGGGTATAAAAAAGAGCCTCTCAGAGTGGCAGTGTCTCTCAGAAGTCAAGATGGGCAGAGGATCACCAATTCCCCAATGCTGCAGCGAAAAATAGTGGAGCAATATCAGAAAGGAGTTTCTCAGAGAAAAATTGCAAAGAGTTTGAAGTTATCATCATCTACAGCACATAATATCATCCAAAGATTCAGAAAATCTGGAAGAATCTCTGTGCGTAAGGGTCAATGCCGGAAAACCATACTGGATGCCTGTGATCTTCGGGCCCTTAGACGGCCCTACATTACACACAGGAATGATACCGAAATGGAAATCACAACATGGGCTCAGGAACACTTCCAGAAAACACTTTCTGGAAACGTTGTCGGCTAAACCTCGATAGGTCAAAACAGAACCCATATCTAAACATGATCCAGAAGCGGAAGCGTTTTCTCTGGGGCAAGGCTTATTTAAAATGGACTGTGGCAAATTGGAAAACTGTTCTGTGGTCAGACAAAAATTAAGTTCTTTTTGGAAAACTGGGACGCCATGTCATCCAGATTAAAGAGGACGAGGACAACTATCTTATCAGCGCTCAGTTCAGAAGCCTGCATCTCTGATGGTATGGGATTGCATTAGTGCGTGAAACATGGTCAGCTTACAAATGTGGAAAGGCGCCATCAATGCTGGAAGGTATATCCAAGTTCTAGAACAACATATGCTCCCATTCAGACGTCGTCTCTTTCAGGGAAGACCTTGCATTTTCCAACATGACAATGCCAGACCACATACTGCATCAATTACAACATCATGGCTGCGTAGAAGAAGGTTCCGGGTACTGAAATGGCCAGCCTGCAGTCCAGATCTTTTACCTATAGAAAACATTTGGCACATCATAAAGAGGAAGAAGCGACAAAGAAGAGCTAAGCCAGTTGAGCAACTAGAAAACTGTATTAGACAAGAATAGGATAAAATTCCTATTCCTAAACTTGAGCAACTTGTCCCTTGCCCCCAGACATTTGCAGACTGTTATAAAAAGAAGAGGGGATGCCACACAGCGGTCGGGTTTGTAGTTTCAAAGTTACTTAATATAGTTACTTTATATATATATATATATATATATATATATATATATATATACTATAGTTATAGTATAATTCATAAATTCATGGCCCATCGAAATACAAAGGCACGATAGAGAGAACCTAAATACAGGCACACACACACACAAATAGACATGACAGGAAAATATACAATACAGAGAACTGAAACAGACGTGAAAAGACTAGAATACAGACACAACAGGCAGAACTGAAACACAGACAACAACAACAAAAAACAAGAATAAAGACAACATGAACAGTAGCCTGTTTTAAGGCAGATTATTCTTTATGTTGCACAGGGGAACAGGCATCACAGGTGAGATACACAAACCTAAACAATGCCAAGATACTGCCATTTCATGAAAAAAGTCAAAGGGGTGGGGTTTTAAGCACAGAGAAAAGCGACTCAGCGCAGCCATGCCGAATCTCTGTGCAGCGCAGTCTCGCGAGCAGCATCAAAGATCCAGATAAGAAGCCAGCGGGAACGCTGCGCCCTGCGCTGTGCTAAAACAGCCCTTCTTAATCTCCCACCAGGCTGGTTCCCTCCTCCCCTCTCTTTCCCTCCTCCACGGCTTCCCTCCTGCGCTCTCTCGCTCGCTCCATCTCTCCGCACAAAGCTTGTCACTCCTCTGTTCTCCTACTGCGCAGACACACGCCCGTTCTCTCTCTCCCGCCTCCCGCTTTCCTACGCACACACATGCTTTCTTATCTCCGCTCGCTCGCTGATGAAATCTCTCCCCCCGCACCTCCCCCTTTGGAGTTTTTCCCTCGCCTTTCTTGAGATCCAGTCATCCGCTTAATGAGGCTAATTCATTACTTTGAAACACAATCATTTATCAGAAATGTATTACAGGGACGTCAGGGGTTCAAAATGAGAAATCCTCGGCTCCGTCTCTCACCGTCATAATCCAATATGTTGCTTGCATGCGTGTGTGTGTGTGAACGTGCACTTTCATGTCCTTTATGAGAGCGTGCTGTACACTCTTGACCCATTTCAGACCCCTTCTGTCGGGTTACACGTCAGATTCTTTGCGTCCTCTCTCCCGGGCGCACGCTTTCTCCTCTGCGCAGAATTAATTTTCCCTTCCTCTCGCCGCTGGAAACCGGAGGCAGAGTTAATGCTGCTCGGCTCTCAGGAAGTGCACACACACACACCACACATGCATACACTCGTCGTGCTGAGCTCAGAAAAGCGCAAGGTTTTGAAAAATGAGAGGGGACTCGAAGCAATAGTGATTATTCATTAGGCAAAGTAAACGACAAACATCTCTCCTCCTTCACACACATTATCAGAGCAAAATCTGTCTCTTCGTTCTGTGTGTGTGTGTGCGTGCGCGAGTGAGTCTGTGTGTGTGTCAGTCTGTTTTTGAGTGTGTTTTCACTCTCACTCACGTTTTCTTGTTCTTACTCATCACCAGCTCTCAACAGTCTCGATATGAGTCAATCCGCTGCTCTATGTAAGCACACACATACACACACACACCTGGATATAGGGAAAAACCCTGTTATAAAGGCTTGTGGTCGAACAGCTAACTGTTACACATTTTGTTTCGATACAGCTCGTTTAACCTCAGAGAAACTCAGTAACTCAAAAACTCAGAGCAGCAGTAGCGGTAAACAGTTTAGGAATCTTAAAGTAAATGTTTATTATTATTACTATTATTTAATGTTTATTATTTGTACATTATTTAAAAAAAAGTTACTTTTGTAACACTCTCTTCCAGAATGGTAGCATTTTCCACTTTGTCTCTATTTCTCCTTACTTTTCTGGGAAGTAAAGCATTAGAACAATTCCTTTTTTCCCCTCATGAGTTTTTTTCACCTCATGCAAAGAGTGACCTGGTTGCATGAATGCATGAAAGATAACCTGGTTGGTAATCACCAGTGAAGGGAGAGAAATCTATGGTTTTGTGATTAATTCATCAGTGATCTCACCTGAGATTCAAGCAGTTTGATAACAGTTGAACACTTTTCCAAGTATTTAAATCTAAAGATGTTTGAACTAAGATGTTTGATTAAGCTGCAGATTGAAAATGTTTTGAAATCATGAGCATTAAATCAAAATCCTCCTTCTCTGCTGGTTCATGTCTCCATTTTAAACTTTCTGACCACATCCCATATATGTGTCAAAATTGATCCCATTCACTTTGCGAACGGAAAAAAATATTGCATCAAAATCATTGTCATCACTAACTAATTTTAGTTAGTGAAACAAAATGTGTTTCAACAAAATGTGTCCAACTTTTTTTCCATTTATACTCACTATTTTTATTATTTAATGTACTAATTTTATTTACACAAAGATACATTAAATTAAGTAAAATAGGTTGACAATGCTGCATGTGGTCTTTAATAATTCACCCAGGAGAATTTAAAGTCAAACATTTGACTAAAATGATGAGCCATTAACCAAAACAATTAAAATAATTTTCCATGTGTGTTTTTTTACAAAGATCAATGTTCATTAATGTTCATATTGATCAAATGAAATGTGTGTGTAACCAGAAAAGTTACATTCGCACGTTTGATCATATTGCGACCTGCACATGCCACGATTAGCCTTCGCTTTTGTGTGTGTTTGCGTGTGCGCTAGTGGTCCGGTTGCTCGGGTGATGGTTCTCTTTTCATCAGGGCTGGATGGAGAGATTAATAATGGATGTATAATGGATCTATAAATAGACGCAGGGCTTCAGTCCCTCAGACCAAACAGAAGACAGCGCAGGGTGACACACACACACACACACACTGCTCTGCCATTCACCTCGTCCTGGCCCTGGCTCTGTGTACACAGCCAATCTATTCATCTCTCTCTCCCTCCGCCGGCATTAATAAATGATCCTAGCCCCACACATACACACACACACACACAGACACAGGCTTTAAATATTCATTGGTCGGGCGGCGCTGTTGGTCTTGGGCAGCTCTGGGCGGCAGTAAACGCAGACTAAGGCTCTCGCTGGCACATTAGTCATGCAAAAAGCTGTCACAGACGCGGACACACAGTCTCTGCTAAATACTGCAGAGGTGTCTACTCACTCGTCGCTTCGTCCATACCTGATGACTGCCTCCTCTTCATCAATTGTTTCTTTCTCCTTACCGTCTTTTCATTCTTCATCTCTATCATTTTTGTCACATCTTTCTCCTATCGCTCTTGTTGCCATCTCTCTTTCTTTCACATTGCTGCCTTTCTCTATTCTGACTCATATTTTTCCTTCCATTTCATCTCTTTCTCAGTACTGTCTCACATATCTCTCATTACTTCCTATCTTTTTTGTCATTGCCTTAACTCTGTTTCATGACTTTCTTCCTCTCTGTATCATCAATTTCTCATCTTGTTAAAAAAAAAGAGTACAATAACTCTATAGGTCTGTATACAGAGAGAGATGCTGTAAAGGGTTAACCAAAAGAGTGAGAGTGCTCAACGCTCACAATGGACGAAATGTCTGTGTGTGTGTTCCAGGAAACAGGATGTCCTTTTGTGTGAGCTGCAGTGTTAAAGTGATGTGAAACTCGATGGCGGCACAGGCCGCTCTCTTTATAATGCAGCACCATTCCGTAGGTCCCACTGCTTAGACATCGCAATCTAACAGAGACTCTGTGCCGTTTGCTATCTGAAGAGTCGGAGAGCGCAAGAGAAAACACACGAGAGACGCAGACATGGCGCTGCTGCTGGAAAATAATTTATGCACAACTCCGATCACACACAGATGTTTAGAGAGAGAGGTAGTGTGTGAGAGAGAGAGAGAGAGAGAGAGAGAGAGAGAGAGAGAGAGAGACAGAGAGAGAGAGAGAGAGAGAGAGAGAGAGAGAGAGAGACAGACTGCACTGTTGGGAAAATCTGCAGTGATCAGAGGAAGTCAGCCTAGAATAAAATTCCTGGTGCATGTGTTTGCGTGCATGTGTGCTCTCGCAGCAACCACGACCCTGCCCTGACCTCTACTTCTTGCATCAAAGAGGATTATGGGACAGCTAACAGTCTGCCAAGAGTCAGACCGAAGGTCCATGCTGAAAAAGAAAATAGAAAAGTTGGACGAAAACAGACTGACTTGAAGACGTGTATGAATAAAAAATCCATACTATCTGTCAAATTTTTCCAAACGGCATCAGAGATTGTCTGCAAGAGAATGAAACACTAATGAAAACTTTAACATAGTTCTGGCTGTAAAATGATTTATTATTATTATAAAATGTATTTATTAATGATTTTACCATGGTTTAGGCGTTCCAAAAAATACAGCTTCTCTCATTTTTCATGTGTTCAAAGGATGACATTCCGTTTTCAAAAACCATAAACGACAGTCAGACATTTGTGAGACATCTGCATCCTGGCTGACCCCTCTATGAACACTCCACAAGAAATATGAGGCTCTTAAAAGCATCTTATGTTATGGAATTATGAAATATTAATTTTCCAGGAATGAAACGACCCCGCACAAATTGTGAAAACTTGTAAATTACAGGATGGGGTTGAGAGTCAGCCATAATGCCCCAACACCGGTCGGTAAATTCAATCAAGTAACCACATTGCAAGTGAGAAATCCGACAACTAATATTAATAAACTAAAATTTTTCTGTTATAAGCAGCGAATCTGTCTGCATTGCATGTGTGCGCTGCAAGAGTGCAATGCAACAATACTTAAGTTATTGCATGATAATCAATAAAGCTGTGTACACCGCAATTGGGTGCCAATAAAAATCTAGGATACTTGCGTTATAATCAATGAAACCTACATTGCAAGTGAGAAATGCAACAAAATAAATGTTGATAAATGTCACTTGGTAAGTTTTTGTTATAATTAGGGAATCTTAATCATATAAATGTTGCACACCTGTGTGTGATAGGTGCGTAGGAGAGCAGGACAAAAAAGTCCAATTATCAACAAATGAAAAGAGAAGTCCCGCACACTATCAACTTGCGATTAAAAGTGATTTATCTTTTGATGCCTGAGGAAAATCGAAACGTTGCAATGAAAGAATAAATCACTTTTAATCGCAAGTTGATAGCGTGCGGGACTTCTCTTTTCATTTTTTGATAATTAGGGAATCTGTCATGAGCGAAGTGCCAATGTAACGGATTAAGAGCTGTTTAGGTAAACCTCACTCCCCTGATGTCAAGAGACGTACTAGCGAATGACATTAGAGACTGTTAGAGATGTTAGTGTGCCAGCATCCCATGCTGCCGACTCGGGTTCGAGGGCAAGTAGGAGCTGAGGGGTTACATTGGTGCCGTGACCCGGATAAACAGCATTTCATGTCTGTTGTGGTGTCTTTTCATGTGTCTAAGTAAACGTGCTGCATAGATGGTCTTTGATTTGAGGCCTCAGAGTGGGGAGAATTACACCTACACTGCACCTACATAAGCCTACACTGCAAGCATGCAACACAACAGAACTAGAACTCTTGCATTATAATTAATAAAACTGTGTACACTTCAAGTGAGGGAAACAACAAATATAGAATAATTGCTTTATAATGATATAACTAATATTAATAAATATAGCTGACTTACGACACTGCAAGAAAGTGAAGCAGGGTGACGAAACTAGACCGCATTATAATCCATGACGTTGTCTTTATTGCAATCAATGCAACAAAACTAGAATGCTAGAGAGTAAAATAAACAAAGCTGTCTACACTATAAAAACTATAATGCTTCCGTCACATCAACAAAGCCATCTACACAGTGAATGTGTGTTGCAACAAAACTAGAACATTACCACTGGAAACTTAATCAGCAAAGCTATATCTACACAAAACGAGTAAAAGGATGCAACAAAACTAGAAATCTCTCCTGATAATCAGTGCAGCTGTCTACACGACGAATGTGCAATGCAACATAATAACTAGAATGTTTTATAGTTAACAAAACTGCAAACGAGCAAAGCAACAGGACAATACCAGATTATTAAAATCAATTAAATGATCTACACTGCAAATGCACCAACAACTAGAATGCTCATGTCATAGTGAACAAAACAAAATAGTTTTTTGTGATAGACATCTTCAGTGTTTTATAATGGGAGTGATCTAGTTTCGTCACGTTGTGTATGTGCAGGGTAGACGCTTTAGGAGTTTTAGCCAGAGCTGAGATCTGTTATGTGCCTGTGTGTGTGTGTGTGTGTGTGTGTGTGTGTGTGTGTGTGTGTGTGTGCGTGTGTATGTGTGGTGCGGTGTAGCTCGGTGGAGTGCGAAGATAAGCAGCAGCGTAGAGCGCCTCAGAGCCTTGGGAAATGTGTGTGCGTGTGTGTGTCTCAAAAGGATTAGCAGGGCTGGGGGCCGGCGCAGGGAGGGGGAACAAAACGCCTCGAGGACTGAAGGGCCCACATGAGACAGTGACACACTCACGCAGAGCAGCGGAGCCTCGCTGGCTGAGCGGAGCGTTGTGTCCTGCTCGCTTTTTCTCTTCATCACTCTTCTCTCTCTATCTCTGTTTTCACAACTCACTGCCTCTGTGGAAAAATCAGCCGCTCCACTGAGGAATATTTTGCCATGTGTGTGCATTTTTAGGCGTAACGCTTGGGTAGGTAGTTAGGTTAGTTTGGGTAGGTTAGTTTAACGGAAGTGTTAGCTTGTAACTAACTAAAAGTAGTGCCGCTTCTACTATTTGAAAAAAATTGTTCTATAGCTTTTCCAGTAACAAATTCATCAAACCATTGCTAGTGTCAAAATGTATTGTTTTGCATCATTTAGAATTGAATTGAGAACACATTTAAAATGTGAAATTCCTTTTAGATAGACAGATAGATGTAGTTAGTCATTACACAACACAATACACCTTTAAACCTCACACAAATACACACCACAGTTCCACACCTGTCTGGTCTAGTTAGCCAACAAAAGAACAATAAATACAGCTGTAGCTTACAGTATAAACTGTGAGAGAGAGAAATTCTCTCACGCTGAATGGATACGGTCTTTAGGGAGTGAGAAATCGTGGGTGAGAGAAACGAGACGCAGATTAGAACCGGATAGAGAGGGAGAAGCGGGGAGATCAAATGTGGGAGGAGGGTGCAGTGCTACTTAGGGAAACGTATGCAAGCACACACACACTCAAAAATCCCAGTGTGTTTCCGAATGTTGTGTCAGTCAAAGCCAAAGAGCTCAACAGGGGGTCCATGATTGGAGCCCCTGGCATTTACTACAGAAGAGGGAACGCGAGAGTGAAAGAGATTTGGCTTTTCAGTAGATTGTTGTGATCAACACCAGAGGACATACTATTCTTCATGGAGGGATAGTTACAGCCATCAGGGAAAAGGATGCATGTATATGTATGCGTTTGGTATAAACTGACAGGGCTATATTGCCTATTATCTCCAGTAGGAGGTTTATTATATCCCATCTATGCCGCAAGCAATTGGCAGGTTGCGGCAAAACCAGCACCAGTCATTATCGACAGCAGTATATACTGCATGTATGCAAATTGTACACACTTGGAGTTACGTTTTTCAAGTCGCATGCTTGACGTGGACTGCATTGTTGATTATGTATGTTTTAGTTATGGGATGTTATGCAAAGTCGCATGCTAGTAGCATAGAAAACCTTTGTCACAAGCTTGCAGTGTGTATACCAGAGCATCCGATGCAATGCAACAAAAGACAATATAACCCATTATAATCAGTGATGTCGTCTACACTGGATGTGGCGCGGTGTGACACAACAAATCCCTTACAGTACACTGATGCTTCGTTCTTTTTATGACGCGACCTGAAGGACATTTGCTTTGCAATAGTCGCTTTCTTGCATCCAGTGTTGAATAGATAGCTTATAGTAAGTCAGGGATCACATCCGGTGTAGACTAGCTGTTAGACCGCAGTATAGACCACATCCTTGATTTTAACAGGACCATTACGTCATGTCATACAATAGTGCATGCAAACAACAGCATTTTTATTGCACTGCGCAAATTGCATTGTGCGAAGTCACAACCTTGCAGTAGTGGTGACCCCGAATAGTCGAAGATTCGATACACCGATATGCGGAGCTGGATTCGACCACCGATCTCACAGTCGAATCTTTGTCGTTGTTATGAAACGAGGATCATACCATTTTGGCAATATGGGGGAGCTCAATATTTTAAAGACGTGGGGTGGCGCTGAGCTTCGCTTCCCGTGTTGCGCTGAGCTTTGGGGTCACACACCGGTCACGTAGCTCAGCGCCGTGCCACATCTTTAAAATTCGAACACATTGTTTTCAATGAGTGTACACACACACACACCGGCAGTGGCATCTTTTCCTCTCTAGGCAGGTTTTTTTTTTTAGGTTTATTCGTCAAAATGTTCTTTTATATATTTGTGTGATGTTCTGTATTTCAATCGCGGCTTTAAAATGTTATGAGAAAACGTTTTACAAATGTTTATCCACCACATTACCTTTTATTTAAATAAGAAAGCCATTGTCAGTTTGTCTGTCAGTTGGCAGGCAGTTTTGGTCGCTTTATTAAGAGTTGTTGCTGTGTGCAGTGTGTAAAGGAAAATAAAAATAGTTTTACCCTCCTGCTGACTAGTGTCGTGCCCCTCACAACCCATTCACACACACACATAGATGATTCGACTATCAGTCGACTATAGAAAGATTTGACAACTCTGATTCGAATGTATAAATCCTTAGTCGGGGACACCCCTACCTTGCAGCATTGTGCATTTGTAAAGAGAGCACTACATCCTTGCCTCATTTAGTATAGAGGTTCTATGAATATGCAAATTATCCCCGCCTCCACTCACTCACTCCAGCTCAGTGACCCACTCGTTGATAGTCACATGTTGACAGTGTTTTTTAAAATTTTGTTTGTATACATTTTGCGCTTAGATCCTATCTAATGGAGTTGAGTTTGTGTCTGTCGTTGGTTCACTGCAGTTTAAAGGATAAAATACTCAGCAATAATTTGCACACGGCTTATCTTAAAGCATATTAAAAGACCACATAGAAATATAAACGATATTAAAACTGGGGCTGAGTATTGACACAAATTTCACAATTTGATTCAAATTTCGATTCACAAGCTTGCAATTGATTCGGTTTAGATTCAATATAGATTATTTTGGATATATCTGATACAGTACATGGCAATTTTTTTTTAAGGAAAACAAATCTTAATTAACTAATGCTATAAACTATGGGAGTCAGTTTTAGTCTACAGCTACATGAGCCTACTATAATATTGAATGCAAAATTTAACTGATATGTATACAAACACTTAAATTACACTCAATTAATTTATTTTTATATAATAGTTATATATCAATACATGCATTAAATATTGCAGAACATTAAAATTATAATGAATAGCCAATGTAATATGGTCAATATATTTTTAGCAAAATGCTCCTCTAGAGTTAATTTTTCTAGCTGACTAACGAGTTTATAGACAGTGGATATGGTTTTTCTGAGGTAAATGTGACGTTACAAGCTGCCTTACTGACATCTTTCCATGGTTGAAACACTGATTGAGCGATTTCATGTGACTTGATACGCATTTCGATAAGCATTACTTTATCTATTAACACATTTTCAGATGCTCATTCATTTATCTCACGCTGTAACTGGTCTTAAGTCGAAAGTGAAGATCAGTTCTTCTCTTGAGCTGAGCAGCTCCAGAGCGATCTCACGCCACAGCGCCAAACGGTATTTGTTTTTGAATTTCATAATAAAATGGATTTAATTTGAAATCTGCGACTTTGTTTCATATCAATAGTAACAAAGTACAAAAATGATTGCTGTTTATTGTATGGGAGGTGCACTACAATATTCCTTTCATTCATCAACTGAAAACAGGATGACTAATTGATTTTTGGGATTTAAGAATCGGTTTCAGTTTGAAAAATTGAGAATCAATTAAAATTGGTTTTCACCACAGGGGGACTTAAAGCAGAATTCACACTGACAGCAGTATTGCAATGACGAATTTTCAATGAAAATGTATGAGTTGAGCGGAACTATGGCACCATTATCAGTACAACAAATCTGAGTTGAACTTTACATAAAAGAGCAGCCCTGTGATCCAGCAACTACCAGTGTGAGAGAAGAAAGTATTGTCTTACAACCAACAAGACAGCGACTTGGCGACCTCCAGTGATTTAATTGCTGTCAGTGTGAACACACCTTAACTAGAGCCTTTTGTTTGTCGCATCGTTTGCTTGCAGTGTAGGACACGTTGTGAGTGTGCAAGGGAAAATCGTACCCAGCTGTGGCGCTGCTATAACACTATAACACACCGAAAAAAAAGCAAAGCTCAGCTATCAATCTCGGCACGCAGGCCCTTGAATACCAGAGCGGCAGTGGAGAATATCAGAACCACCGCCAACGCTCCAGAGGAATGTCTTTGAGACGGCGAGAGAGAATCGCTCCTTCTATCTATCTTTATCAGTCTCGATCTCTCCGCAGCTGCTCTGAGACAGGGGCCCTCTCGAACTCATGAAGTCCCTGTCAGTCATCTCCCTCTGTCTCGCGTTTCTCCAACAGAGGTCTGTCTGTAGCAGGTGGAAGTTTGCGAGCCAGCGGGTGGATTTCCCCCCGGTTGGCGGCAAAGGTCAGAGAAAGGTGACAAAGACAAATGGAGGAGAGGGAACGTGTGTATGCGAGAGAGATCAAATGGCAATGCGTGCATATGGTGAACTTAAAGGACGAAATCTGTGACAGATCTAAAAGCACAAGGGTGCAGTGGCATAGGTTTGATTTGAGCAGGGTTGTATATCCATCTATAATTCTCCTGTGACTCAGATAATCTCATTTTTAACCATAGGAGGTAACAAACATTGTGGGTATAAAAGGGGTGTGTTTAAGCCGAAATATGACTTGTAATATGCATTGCTGTGTGAACTAACTAGTAGGGGCAAGCTGATTAAAACAAATAATCCACATCTATGATTCACACACAATTTTGACTGTAGGAGATAATAAAAATGCTGCAATCCGGTTGTTAAGGCTGACGTCACGCGGCAGTGCTTCCGGGTCCAAACGCTCTATCTTATACCACAAGAAAAACTACAAACGGTGCTAATATACACACAATGTGGTGTGATACTACAAAAAAAGCTAAAATCATAACCTTTTCTCCATACCAAAATTCCAGATGGCCAGACAGTGATTCATCTTTTTTAAATCGTTAAAATGTTAATGTATGTGACGCTGTGAGCACAGAGACTGTAGTGTAGACTGTAAGTATTTAAAATGTTAAACTTTTTTAAACGTTTGATGTTTAATTTGAATAAATCGCGCTCATAAACGGGCGTCAATGGCATTCTCAAGTGAAACGAGTTGAGGCTTGGACCCGGAAACGGCGTTCCTTACGTCACGACTTCACAAGCGGATAATAAAATAGGCATGTTTAAGCTAATATTAACAGAGGTTCTCGAATTTGATTGGCTGACATTGTCATAGTTGACTGTCGTTATGAATGATTCTGTTAATTATTCATCAAACAGATTCAATAAAACATACAGATTCATAACAAGTGACTGTCTTTATGAGTGAGCCATTGAATTATTCACTCAAATGATGTGTTTAAAAACACTTTCATTACTGTCTTTATGAGTTGAATTATTGAATCATTTGCTTAAGAATTTTTTTTATAAAAGGTATTCAGCAGCACCACAATTGATTTGGCTTTGCTTGGAAATATTTTTATTAGCAAAGTCACTGGCAATGTAAGTGTAAACTGCCTATTATGGCTGGGTAAAAAAAATATTGATTTCTTGATTTAAAAAAAGAAAAAGAAATTATAAATGTAAATATCGATTCTTAAATCCCAAGAATCGATTAGTCATCCTGTTTGTAATGGATGAATGAACTGAACTTTGTACAGCCCCTCCCATAACAACAAAAATTGCTATTATTTTTATAAGAAACAAAGCTTCAGATTTCAAATTGCGTCCATTTTATTGCAAAAATTAAAACAAATAAATACAGTTTTGGCGCTGTTTAATGTGGTGTGACAGATCACAGTAGCGCCTCAGTTCAAGAAAAGCGTCAACACGCTGCTCACGTGAACTGATCATCTCCTCCCCTTTAATACCACAGCGAGAAATAAACATGAATGAACATCTGAAGGTATGCCACCATTTAGTATTATAACTTTATTATTATAAAAACAACATTGTGTAATTTTTGTTTGTATTTAAATCAGTTAGTTTTAACCTTTAATATTTTAGTAATGTAGTACTAACTGACTACCAGCTTACAGTTGTGATATTTTTTCCTTGAAAAAAATTTGAGTTGTACTGTATCAGATATATATTCACAATAATCGATATTGAATCGAATCGAAAGCTTGAATGGAAATTGTGAAATTTGTCAATACCCAGCCCTACCACCTAGTATTGTCTGTTTTCACTTTCAGGTCAAAGGCTGTGGCGGAACAACAGTTTGATAAAAATATTACTGATTAAGTTTAAGTTAGTAAACTGTTGACATATTTAAAGCTTACTACGTCTGGTTAAAATGGAACAGACACTCTTTTGCTATATTGAATACTCAGGTTTTTAATCCAAAAGCAACACACTTGCGTACTTGCAAAGAGTGTGACCGTAACCTCTTGAACCGAGCAAGGCCAACATCTCGCTAAAGCCCCTCTAAACACATGGCACAGCTGAAACTTCGTGAGCGCTAAACTACCGCTCTATCTTTCCGTATCTCTCTCTCTCTTTCTCTCCCGTGGGTTCATTCATTTTTCATTAGCTGCGCTAACGCAGGCAAAACACTGTCTGTCTCTGGCTGCTCTGACACACACGCACACACTTTCCCCTCCCTCTCAATCTCACTTGCTTGCTTTGTCTCTCTAGCTTGCTTCCTTGCAATCTGTAGCGTGCACGCACACACATACACACACACACACTCAGACACGCTCCCTTTCCCTCACTCGCAATCTCAGCCTCACACACGTCTCCCCGGCGCTCGTTTTCTCTTCCTCCCTCCTGCTCGCAATCTTTTTCACACACACTCCCTCCCTTTCCGCGCTCGTTGACACTCGGCTCTCTCTCCAATGCCATGCCGAGGGGAAACGCTTTCTTCTCCTCTAATTGAAGCTGTTCCGTTGCCATGACGCCGCCCAGAGAGAGAGACACGCGGAGGACTGCTGATTGTTCAGCGGCAGGGCTGTTTTTCTCTTGCACACACACATAAGCACGCGGGCGCGAGGATGTTTTTTTCCAAGCTATGATTGCGAGTGTGTGTGTATATGTCGGGGGGAAAGAGCCGTGGTGTTAAAATATTACCCCCGGTCATCACGGGCTTTAATGCCACAGGGAAAAAAAACTGCACTGCCTGGTTACCCATGTGACGTGATCAGGCTGCATGATTTTCTAGAGGCTTGACATCCAGAATAGGCCGTGCCTCCTTCTGAGGCTGAAACTAGATTTTTCTGCCTTTCGCCATTAATACATGTCAAGTTTTAGATCTTTCTGCATCAAAAAAAAAATTGAGTTCTAGATTATGGCTTTTCTGAGGTTCTGGGTCCTTCATCCTTTGTTTCAACCCATCTCAGATTTTAACTTTCTTGCCTTTCTACAACAGTTATGGATTTTTCTGCCTTTGTACACATCAACACATTTGTTGAAGTCCAAAAGATCAAAGACTGGAAATATCAACTTCTGAAAGTTTTCTGCTCTCTGTCAGCAACATATCTCAGGTTCTAGATATTTCACCTCTTTTTTTGTCTTTTCTGCTCCAGCACAGCTCAAGGTCTGATCTTTCTGCATCTTCATTTCTAGTTTTTCATGCTCTTTCTTAATCAACAGATCTCCAGTCCTTAAGTAAATCTCAAATTAAAGATAATTTCTGCTCTTCTGCGTCAACATATGAGTTAACTAGAATTCAATGCGTGTTGAATAAAAAAGAGCTAAATCTTCTCCAACACATATCAAGTTGTAATTCTTGGCTTCTTGGCTAAAGGTCTTGATCCCTTATCTTTCTAAACTAATCTATTCTAGATTTTTCTACCCTGCACTCTCAGAAAAAAAGGTACAGTGCTGTCACTGGGGCGGTACCCTAAGGTACAAAAGTGAAAAGGTACATCTTTGTACCTTACTAACCCCTAAATGGTACATATCAGTACTTTAAGAGTGCGAATTAGTACCTTAAAGGTACATAGTAGTACCTTTTTAGTTTTGTACCTTAGGGTACCGCCCCAGTGACAGCAGTGTACCTTTTTTTCTGACAGTGTGGGACGTAAATACATATCACACTAGTTTTTTAATTTTTTTAACTTTCTGTATCATGCATCTCAACTTCTCTGCAAGAGCCTCATCAGGGACCTTTCTGGCATTCTGCAACCATACATATTCAAGACAAGTTTCTAGATTTCTTTTAGCTTTAATGTATGTTATGCTCTTCTGGATCAACACATTTCACATTCAGTCTAGGCCTTTCTAAATTTATTCACCTCAAGCTGAGCACTAGATTAGCAGAACAAACGTATTGTCAGTGTTTGTACTTTAGTAGTCTACATTTGTTTGGAAATGAATCTCTGTTTGCATTTAGACAGAATTGTTAACCCTTGTTAATCCTTGCCTTGGAAACACCTGACACAGAGCACATTTGCACAAACCAAAAAAACTACCAGTTCATTGTACATTATAGCAGCTTTCCTTTGACCCGTCTATCTGTCTGCCTTCTGTCTTGCTGCCGAGCGCTCGACTGCATTTCTAATCTGATCTGTTTGGCAGCGGCGGAGGGTTTGGCTTTCACTCTGCTAACTCTTGAGGTCGAGTTCGGCCACACAGCACACACACGGCAGCCTGTTTGTAATGAAGGCTGCTCGCTGAGCGTAAATTTGTCTCTCCCTGCCTGGCGATCATTCTTTATTTCTACCGTCTCCAGAGGGAGGCTGTAATCAGGACCGCGTGTGTTTAAAAATGGTGCAGGAAAAAAATTGATATTCCTGATTTCAAATGCAGTATGTGTGGGCATATGAATGCAAAATGCTCTACCATCATCTGCGTTCCCGCTCTCTCATGCACGCAGATATACAAGCATGCAGGCGAGATCCAGAGGAAGGCTATTGATCTGTTGTTTTCCACGAGTCATAGGGTTTTGTGATTGGGCCATTTAGTGGTTGAGCAGCCGCCAGTGTGTCTGACCAGACACTCATGGAGAAACATCACCTCCCCTCAAATGTGACGGACTCCTGTGCATCTACACCGCTCGTCTGCTTAATGGAGGAGATAGCGGGATCAGACTCAGGTCATCATTTGGATGGGTTCGCTCGACTAACGCAGAGCTCGCGGACCTGTCCAGGGTGAAATGAATTCGAAAATGACTGTTATTTTGGAAATTACACAT
The DNA here is from genome assembly GCF_024679245.1 of Pseudorasbora parva. Lineage (NCBI taxonomy): Eukaryota > Metazoa > Chordata > Actinopteri > Cypriniformes > Gobionidae > Pseudorasbora > Pseudorasbora parva. The sequence goes on along the minus strand of NC_090185.1, from coordinate 16,621,578 downwards.
CACACACGCTCTAAGGTTAAAGGTGAAGTGCATAATTTCTGCACCAGTGGAAGCACCACAAATTGCAAAAATAGTTTTCAGTCAACTGTTTTCCCAAACACGTCAACCACCCCACCCCAGTCTGCCATAATTCAGAATAACATTGTTGGTCCTGTCCACAGTCCCAGTTTTACTAAACAGCGCTAATTAGCGTGCAAGCGCAATAAAATAGTGAAGAGGGAGCGGATTCTGTGTGAGATCTACTAATGACGCTCAAATTAAAGAACACAAATGCATAATTTCCATAATTTCCAACACAATCTACCAATTAGCATGTGGTTTAAGTCATGCTTTTTGGAGGCGGTAAAAAATGGCGCAAACACCAGTACATTGACTAGCACAAACCTTATTAAATCACCTTGCATGATTCATTTAAATACTCTCCTCCCATAAATGTTGTGTCTGAAAGGGTAACTCCTACAAATGCAATATGGTCAGCCGCAAAATAACTGTCCACGTCTTTTCAGCGCTCATTTTTCACCGTGTGTTTTTAGTAAATCCTGACAGTAGTTTTATAAAACCAAAAGAGGGTTTTGGTTAGTGGAGGAAGTTGTTTATAAATCTGGCTCTTTGCCTATAAAAGAATGAGTAATTCAAATTCACAATCTTGGTGAGCGCATTCTCTAACAGTAGAGCATGGTGCTAACATCACCAAGGTCAGGGGTTTGATTCCCAGGGAAATTGGGAAATTATAAAATTCATACCTTGGATGCAGCATTAGTTGCTTTGGATAATGTGTAGATGTAAAGGCTAATTTGGTTCACAGGTTCAAGTCTGGTCCATGATGGGTTTGAATCCAATTCTTGCTTGTTTCAGTAGTTTACCATCAATGTAAATGTAATGTGTTCGTAACCATTGTGCCTTTGTGCTCATTTGGTTTCTTTTTGGAGTCTTTTTTTTTGTGGTCATTCTCCGATGTTTCTGACAAATGAATTGGAAAAACACATTGTAAAAAACACTGTATTGGTTTTCACACTTATAGAGTAAACTTAACAAAAGCTTTGAGGTGCGGCCTCCGATCTCTTCCTCCACATTAGTTTCCAGTCATTCTCCAATCTATTTGTCTAAGAAGAAAATAAATGGGCGACCACCATGTCATATTGTGATGTACAGTAGATATTTCACAACGGCAAAAACATTTGACCATTATAGAGAAAACAAATAAAGCAAAGAAAAATCAAGAGGATGTAGAGGAAATCTAGGAAATGAATTTAGGCATGAGAGAGGACGTAATGAGATGTGTAGAGGAAGGGAAAGTGGCTCTCACTGCTGTCCTTGTCAGGACCCGACGGGTTCTCTCGGCAGAGTCGAGGCCAAGAGCATGTCAGGGCAGCGCCGTGAGGGTCTTTTAAATGCCGCTGCCTGTGACGAGAGAGGAAAAACGAGATACAAAAAGAGAGAGACTTGGTGGTAAGGCAAGCCGGAGTGCTTCAAGAAAGGGAGACAACCACAGAAAAAAGAGAGAAATAGAAAGAATGTTTGTTTGTAGTCTCATTGTGAGGAGTTCCTTTCACTTTGTGAGACTGTGCTGAAAAACAAGAGCACATCTGTGTGTGTGTGTGTGTGTGTGTGTGTGTGTCTGTCTTGAACCATGGCAGCCTCTGGCTGTCGTCCGATCTTTTCGATCTCTTTTAGACCAAAGGCTGACTCACCACAGCCTCTCGCTCCTGTTTTTTTTCTCGCTCTTGACTCACACTTGTGTCCCTCTTACCCAGTTAACGTTTGAACTTCTATGCATCAAATGTTGCTGCCTTTTCCCCTTGTGAAAATTAACACTAAATCCTCAAACTCAATTCCTCGGATGTAAATTAGACAATTGTTGAAAAAAAGTAAGAATATATACTGCTATAAACTTAAATGGACATCATAGATCAAAACACTTTAGTCTGGGGAGAATTTAAAGAGAAAATTTGAGTTTATATTGAGATCAAAGACTTTGGTATCTGAGCAGTTTGATTAAATAGAGACATCTCATGAAACTCCAGAAGAAATACATTGTGAGACTACTTAGTAGCCTGACAAGCCAGACCCACATCAAGATGTTTGGTCTGGAAACTCACCATTGACAGGGCTCAATCCGAGGGGCGGGATAAACGGTTGTCTTTCAAACTCCCTCTGCATGACATGCTCGTAATTAGATAGCGCTACAACCAAACAGAGCAACGAAGGTGAAGCAGAGCTAGTTGACAGATTAAACTTTCGCCGTATCCGGTCGGCAAAACTCAGAACACATCTTCCCTTTTTAAGAATGACTTCAGTGCCCTTCTTTTCTCAGAGAAAAGCGTAACTCCAAGTCTTCCAGAGTCGCGGTCAAAGCTGATTCGAAAGACTGCCGTTCGACAGCCTCTGTGTTTACTAGTAGCACGCAAGCACAACTCGGCCGTCATTATGTTAAGCCCACCGACTCTTTACACGATGTGATTGGCTCGACCAGAGTTTGGCCTTTACAGCTCAGAAGTGTATTGAGATTAGATTTGCTGCCGCTAGGGTGCGTCTAGATTTCTAGGCTAACTACTTAGTGCTTCTCAGGAGAAAAAAATCATGATCTGATCTCATTGGTGAAACAGCTGAGATATTAAAGAGGTTACATTTGCTATTTTCTTTCCTATGGGAAACCGCTTGAGCGTGTGTTTGTGGGGTTGCGTCTCCAAGTAGGGAACAGAAATTCACGCCAGGGTTTCCCTTGTGGGAAAATCACGTGTGTGTGTTTTGGGTTTATTTTACAGATTGCTGGAGACGGGATGTTTGTGCAAGCAACCAGAGTTGTTTAGACATTCATTCTCCTTCGGGAAGTCTAATTTCTTGCATTCTCTAATCATACTTAGCGTCTGGGCGGACAGGGGGATGTGTTGGGGGGGGGGGGGGTCGAAGGGAAAAACTAGCTTTTCATCTCATGTTTGCATTGCACTCTTAGATTAGCCATGTTTATTCGGCTATGTTTGTATACCGAGATGCTGAAATGCATCCTTTGAGTGTTACTGGATAAAAACTATAAATTGTAGCTAAATGCTTTTTTTTTTTTTTTTACAGAAGTTAGTACAGTCTTCTCAAACAAGAAAACGTGTAGGGTGGGACTTGATTTTGTTAATTGGAAACTGATTGGATGTTTGGATCATTCTGGTTTGCTATTGGTCGATCTCATGTGAGTGACAAGTTGTCCCGCCCACACACCAGTAAATACGTCATCAGAGAAGAGACGCTGGGGAAGTTATTTAGAGGAAGATTAGAGGGCACATTAGAAAAAAATTGCAAAACGTAATTTTAAAAAATAATAAAATTGTCCATTTTGATTTCATGGTGACTTTAAATACCACCGTCGCAGAGCGCATCTCCTCTACGGGATGGCATGCCAGGAACACGCACACACACATTTTAAACACATCGCTCTCTTTTGCTGTCTCCAGCACAAACACACCCAAACGCCCACATGCTCGCTGCATGTTGCTGCCGTCTGCGGGATTAACTCTTTAAATGCAGAAAGCTGTGCTGCAAAACAACACGTGGTCGCAGTTTTAGACCGATATGGAGAGATGCCTCTGGGGCCTTAAATCAAATGAGACACGGCGAGAGTCGTTTCGCGAGCTGTACTCGGCATTAAACCGTTCCAGCCCTGAAGTCTGGCACACGGAGTGCTGGGATAAAGACCTGGTATCCAGACATGCTGTCTCTCTCTCTCTCTCTCTCTCCGCTGCAGTTTGAGGCCAAGCGTGCAGTGTCAACACACAAGAGGTGTGTGGGCTGCTCACCGCAGACACACAAAACAAACACAACCAGGAAAACTGCCGTTCAAGAACACACAAATCGACTGATGCGTGTTTGAATGTTACGCTCTTGGGCGGAAGGAGAAAACGTGATTTTTAGACACAAGTAAAGAAACAGGTGACATGACAGATGTGGAAATGCATACACTTCCGTTCAAAAGATTTTATAAACAAAAATTAATATTCAGGCATTAAATTGATCAAAACTGGCACTTGTAAATGTTACAAAAGATTTCTAATTAAAATAAATACTGTTCTTTTGAACTTTTTATTCATTGTAGATTCAATTTATTCATTAATTAAAGGACAACTCCGGTGAAAAATTAACCTAGGGGTAATTAACACATGGTTACCGAATAGATCTTTCTCTGGGATGCATTTTCATGAAAATCTAATATAAAGAGTTTTATCTCTAAAAACAGATTAGCTTACAACGCGACTGTAAGGGGCATAGAATAAGTAAAATTAAATCGCTAGTTAATACCATTAACAAGGCTCAAAATAGCGTCACACTAACACAGTAGCATAATGCAAACTGAAGCATTGAGAACTTTGTAAGTGTACAAACAGTTTAATAAGAAGATACTTTATAAAGACAGGACATTGCGAGTTTACAGACAGGAGCCATCTTGGAAAACAGTCTCGACCAGTTAAGCCACGTATGCTGTGCTAAGTGAGCTGATCGATAGGAATTAAGTTTGTGAAGTCTAATTACATGGAAATGCATGAATTATATATGTTTATTAAAATAGTCAAAGTTTTCCAAGTCACAGTTTATCACTTAGCACAGCGTTCATGGCTCGACTTGTCGAGACGGTTTTCCAAGCTGACTACTGTCTGTATACTATATGTAATATACTGTCTTTATAAAGTATCTTCTTGTTGAAGTGTTTGTACACTTACAAAGTTCTCAATGCTTCAGTATTGCCAGATACAATGTCGGAATTCCCAGATATAAAGTCAGTTGCCAGATATAAAGTCAGAATCGTGTGGTATAAAGTAAGAATCGCCAGATATAAAGTCAGAATTGCCAGATATAAAGTCAGAATTGCAAAATATAAAATCAGAATTGCCAGATATAAAGTCAGAATTGCCAGATATAAAGTCAGAATTGCCAGATATAAAGTCAGAATTGTGAGGTATAAAGTCAGAATTGTGAGGTATAGTCATTTGCCAGATATAAAGTTAGAATTGCCAGAAAGTCAGAATTGCCGGAAAGTCAGAATTCCGAGCTATAAAGTCAGAATTACCAGAAAATCATAATTGCAAGATATAAAGTCAGTTGCCAGAAAGTCAGAATTGCCAAATATAAAGTTAGAATTGCCAGATATAAAGTCTGTTGCCAGAAATAAAGTCAGAATTGCCAGATATAAAGTCAGAATTGCCAGATTGTCAGAATTGCCAGATATAAAGTCAGGATAGCCAGATATAAAATCAGAATTGCCAGAAAGTCAGAATTCCGAGCTATAAAGTCAGAATTACCAGAAAATCATAATTGCAAGATATAAAGTCAGTTGCCAGAAATAAAGTCAGAATTGCCAGATATAAAGTTAGAATTGCCAGATATAAAGTCAGAATTGCCAGAAAGTCAGAATTGCGAGGTAAAAAGGGTGTACTCACACTAGCCAGTTTGAACCGTGCCCGAGTGCATTTGACTAGTGTGAGTGCTCCGAACTGTGCCCGGGCGCGGCTCGATTAGCCGGCCCCGGCCCGCTTAGAAGAGGTGGGCCAGAGCACGGTTCAGTTAGACTCGGGCGAGGTTCGCATGCAGTGTGAGCGCTAACTGTGCTGGAGTCCGTAATCAAAGCTGCAAAGTCCTTGCTGCACTTCAGCTGGTACCTTGCAAACCTCCTCATACGAGCAGCACGATTATGTGAAAATTTTCTTGCCACTAAGCAACACATCTGTTTAACAACAGGCTGTGAGAGAGCTGTGGACCACCGACCAAACGACACAAAATTATCCACAAAGAAAACAATGGAGCGATGGACTCCATTGTGTTCAGAGAGCGCCGCTCTTCCTGTTTATCCCGAAACCGTTGCACCATAATGACGTAAGCGTGCTCCGGCACGAATGCTGAAACCCGAAACTGTCGCACCATAATGACGTAAGCGTGCACCGGCACGAATGCTGAAACCCGAAACCGTTGCACCATAATGACGTAAGCGTGCTCCGGCACGAATGCTGAAACCAGTGCAGGCCAGAGGGGGAGTGGGAAGGGGGGACAATCGTACTCAGGCCTGGTTCATGGCAACCATGCCTAGTGTGAGTACACCCATAAAGTCAGAATAGCAAGATATAAAGTCAGAATTGCCAGAAATAAAGTTAGAATTGTCAGATATAAAGTCAGAATTGCCAGATATAAAGTTAGAATTGCGAGGTATAAAGTCAGAATTGCGAGGTATAAAGTCAGAATTGCAAGATATAAAGTCAGAATTGCCAGAAAGTCAGAATTGCGAGGTATAAAGTCAGAATTGCCATATATAAAGTCAGAATTGCGAGGTATAAAGTCAGAATTGCCATATATAAAGTCAGAATTGCGAGGTATAAAGTCAGAATTGCCATATATAAAGTCAGAATTGCGAGGTATAAAGTCAGAATTGCCATATATAAAGTCAGAATTGCCATATATAAAGTCAGAATTGCCATATATAAAGTCAGAATTGCGAGGTATAAAGTCAGAATTGCGAGGTATAAAGTCAGAATTGCCAGAAAGTCAGAATTGCGAGGTATAAAGTCAGAATTGCAAGATATAAAGTCAGAATTGCCAGAAAGTCAGAATTGCGAGGTATAAAGTCAGAATTGCCATATATAAAGTCAGAATTGCGAGGTATAAAGTCAGAATTGCCATATATAAAGTCAGAATTGCGAGGTATAAAGTCAGAATTGCCAGAAAGTCAGAATTGCGAGGTATAAAGTCAGAATTGCCATATATAAAGTCAGAATTGCCAGAAAGTCAGAATTGCGAGGTATAAAGTCAGAATTGCGAGGTATAAAGTCAGAATTGCCAGATATAAAGTCAGAATTGCCAGAAAGTCAGAATTGCGAGGTATAAAGTCAGAATTGCCAGAAAGTCAGAATTGCGAGGTATAAAGTCAGAATTGCCAGAAAGTCAGAATTGCGAGGTATAAAGTCAGAATTGCCAGATATAAAGTCAGAATTGCCAGAAAGTCAGAATTGCCAGATATAAAGTCAGAATTGCCAGAAAGTCAGAATTGCGAGGTATAAAGTCAGAATTGCCAGAAAGTCAGAATTGCGAGGTATAAAGTCAGAATTGCCATATATAAAGTCAGAATTGCGAGGTATAAAGTCAGAATTGCGAGGTATAAAGTCAGAATTGCGAGGTATAAAGTCAGAATTGCCATATATAAAGTCAGAATTGCGAGGTATAAAGTCAGAATTGTGAGATATAAAGTTAGAATTGCCAGAAAGTCAGAATTGCAAGATATTAAGTTAGAATTGCCAAAAAGTCAGAATTGCGAAATATAAAGTCAGAATTGCGAAATATAAAGTCAGAATTGCAGAAAACTGTGTTTGGAGGTAAGAACGATTCATTTGTGTTTTTGCACACTTCGTCACTTATTTACTCTCATCTTCTGTAAAACATCCAGCCAGACAAGGGCAAATATTTGAAGGTAAATGAAAATGGTAAACAGCTGCTGTGAATACTGTTCCTTATGTTTATGAAAATGATGCATGGTCAGATTCAAAAGTGCAGGAAGAGGAACTGATTTTGAATTAGGACCAAGTGTGAAAATCACCTCTGGCAATCCACTTTATCCGTGCTGAACTCTGCATGCAAATGTGGTGCAACCGTTTAGTGCATTTGGGGGGAGGGGGGAGGGGGTGTAAATTGTTTTGGAGGGATTACTAGCAGTGAGGTTGTGGAATCAGATTATGTGGAATGAGCACGGAGAGAGAGACAGGTTCCGAGGGGGCAGCGGTATAATGCGCGTCTCTGTCTGTAATCCTCATCATTTGTTCCTCTGTTACTATAGAGCCCCTGTCGACTCTTCCCTCTGACGGCCTGAGTGTGTGTGCTGGTTGATCTCACTATGAAACGCTGCTATTGTTCCACTAACAGACTGACAAATATCACGAGGGGCGGAAGATTGCAGCCGAGAACGAGAAACAACGAGGTTCATTCACAAGTGGTCGCATCAGCGCGTGTCCTACAAACTGACCAAGCTTGTCCGCCACAAAAATGCACCGAAGCAACAAAGTTATGATTTCTCTCTGTGGTTTGAGCATTGCACCTCACCCTAAACAGGCATACATTTCTGTCATCACTGAAAGTGAAATCCATCGCAATTCTGTGCGTCAGTAATATGGCTTTATCACAGCGTTCACATTAGTAGGGAGTTTGATTGACAGGCAGTCTGGCCAATCATAATCCGCCCTCTGCCGAATCCACCATTTTGCCCGGCAAAGCAGTCAGAAGAGTTAGTATATATTAACTTGGGTGAACTTGAATTTAAAAAACTGTGTGTACTGACATCTCTCTGCTGTTGAAACAACTTTACTTTTTAATGGGATCTCCACTGCACATTTGCAAAACGGTAGCTTTGCAAAAATGTAAACTTGTCGCAAGTTGTTTTTTACTCACGTTGCCTGAAATCACCAGCTCTTGTTGAAAAATAAACCTTGAGTTGCTTATATACCATTTCACATGTAAAAAGAGATAATGATAACTAGTAAAAATTGGCTCATTATAAAAAATGCACAAAATTGATGTCAATGCGCTGTTTTGAAATTTACAGATTTTAAATCAAAACAGGCTTGCACACAAGGCATAAGAATACACATAACTCTTTAAATGCAGAGGCAAACAACGCAAAAAAAATATATGCATGTCAATCTGTTTTTTTTACTTCCCAGCTATTAAATGGAATTTTCTGGCAATCCATGTAGATGGGGGCGCTATTACTCATCTTCTGAAAGAGTCCAGAATCTCTAACCTAAGCCCCTTTCACACTGCGATTACGGCAAATACACAGATAATGCGACCCGGCATTTGTTCCTGGGCCGCTGCCCGCTAGATTTGGTCCATTCACACTGCCAGCGAAATGCCGTAATATGTGCGCTTTCACAAACAACGCTTAACGGTCCCGGGTCGAGTTGACACGTGACATCCTGATGTGACGTATAATGGCGAGCGATCTCAGCTTCAGCGCGGATAGTAAGGAGCTCCGTGGTCTCGACTTGTGTCCAGTTTGCGCACATTTCTGCTCGTTTAATTTTAGACACCGACTAGCTCTTCTGGCACTGCAGGGTTGTATTATTGAAAAAACAAGCTCTAGGAGTCGCACGATTACTACGTACACGTTGCGGCATTAGTTTCGGCTTTTGTTCACACAGTGCTCGTCCCGGGTCGAATACCGCAATATTACTAGGTCCCCGACCCGGGTCGAATTCGGTAATCAATCCCGGGACGTGGTTGCTTTCACACAGAAGGCGACCCGGCAATGTTCCGGGAATATTGCGGGTCTTATGTGCAGTGTGAAAGGGGCTCTAGAAATCTTGACGCACCCTAGCGACAGCAAATATTTGCTTGGCTTGTGAGCTGGAAAAACCAAACTCTAGTCAGGTCAATCACATCGTGTAAAGAGTCGGTGGGCAGCTGTTCCGCCTGCTACTTGTAAACACAGAAAATGGCGAACGGCGGTCTTTCAAAATCGGCTTTGACCGCGACTCCGGAAGACTTGGGAGTTAAGCTTTTCTTTGAGGAAAGATCAAAGAACGGCACTGAAGTCATTCTTAAGAAGGAAAGATGTGTTCTGAGTTTTGCCGACCGGATACGGCAAAAGTTTAATTTAACAACTAGCTCCGCCTCACTTTCGTTGCTTTGGTTGGTTGTAGCACTATCCAGTTGCGTGCAGAGGGAATTTAAAAGACAACTGTTTATCCCGCCCCTCGGATTGAGCCCTGCCAACGGTGTGCTCCCAGACCCAACTTCATCTTGATGAGGGTCTGGCTTGTCAGGCTACAGAATCTCCAGATTCAAAAACAAGTGAAGAAGAAGCAGAAACAAGTGATATAAAATTTTTTCACACAATTTATCTATCATCATTCACTCAAAAGCAAACTGCCTAATGTTACTGAATGAAGTGTCGACCCATGAAGAGGTATAGGACTGTGAAGCTTTTGCAGCTGTTAATACTCTATTTTAATGATCGTTCTGAAAGCAATCTGAATGTAGTTTATAAAAAAATAGATTTTCTCAGCTTTTGTTCAAAATGTTGCTTTTTGCAGCTTTGCGGTTGTTGTCGTCATTGAAGAAACTGACTTTTAAGTGCTTTGTCACTGCAAATTGCTGTCAATAAAGCTATAAAATGACAAACTGCCATTTTGTGAGTTTTGTCGTAACCAATCGCAGTAAACGGCAAACAACTGGACTTTTATTTGATCATTTGGTTTTTATTTATGCTGCTTAACACTAGGTAGCCCCGCCCACTGTCAAATCTGATTGATTCAGAATCCTGGTGCACATAACTGTATAATACACATTAAATATATTGTAATTGCTTGTGACTGTGTCATGCCACATAGCATTTTCACATTGTGGATGTCGCTGGAAACTAGTTAAGACACGTGCAAGAGGCAGCACGGTGGGCAACCCGTTAAACGCCCCGTTTCCTCTCTGACTGTAGACGCACAGTGAACGCACTATTATGGGCGCGAGGCAGGAAATTACCAGGAGTCGCGGCCTGTCTGCTGCTTCTCAGAGAGGGTGGGCGGAACGACAGGGAGGGAGACTGAGAGAGAGAGACAGGAAAGTGTGACCTTTCTTCCAAATGTCAGCAGTGTGAGCAACGATTAATGGCTGTTTATGTGCTGGGGACACATGCCAGGATTGTGTGTGCGCGTGTGTGCCCGTGCAAGTCGCCGCCAAGCTCAAAAGTGAGGACTTATTCGATGCCTTGATTACTGAAAATGGCTCATCTGTGTGCGTATGTGAAATAGAGAACGTGTGTGTGTGATAAACAGGCTAGATTGTGCCTGCTGGCAATGTATCAGCCCACACACACACACACACATTCAGAGCACTACGCAACAGACGTACAAAGATCTTCGTCTCGATGTTTTCTGTTTCTCTGACATACATCACTGTTTCCTCTCTCTTCTGGTAGACACACGTCTCTCTGCAGTTCTCTGTAAATGAGTGTGTGACTCATTTCACGTTTACACTGGCATCATCTTAACAGATGTGTGTACGTGTTCACGTAAACAGAAAGACTGTTTTCTTTAATATTTAGCCTTCATCAATTTTGGATAGGTGAATTGATTACCTATGGCATTACAGATCATTTGAGATGCTTTATATGACATATGTTTTTGTTTTTGTTTAAGTGTCTGATAGCCAATATGCAGATATTATTTTTTATTATTCATCATTGTTATGAATACCCCTACTACTTCTAATAATTTCTCTTTATTCCATTTATGGAATAATTATTTATGCCATAACTATTCTATCCATAATCGGATAGTATAGTTTCTTTTATTGTGTTTAAAGAGTAAAGAAATCCTGGTAATTCTTGCCTCATGCTCCAAGTTTTGATTAGAATAAATCAAATCGAGTGGGACGGTCACATACGATTTATTTGCAGAAGTTCAAATGTTTCAAAACATCTGTTACTGTTGTATTGTATTAGTATTATTCAAATAATTTTGTACAGAAATAACGGCATAAATAACAATTTTATACAATCACTGCAAACTTGGCCTAAAATTTAATAAATAAATATTATTATTATTGCCATATAGTAATAGAAATGTATTTAGTGATTTAAATACAAAAGAAGTGTGCTCACAATGATCTATTTCCGGTGCGCACGAGTTGAATGAATCTTGAGTGTGTGTGTGTGGTTAGGTTGCTGGCTCAAGCATTTTTGAACTGAAGCTCTCAGGGTAATGACCGTGAGTGTAGAGGCGTCATGTGTAAATGTCATGCGTAAATTAAGAGTGCGATGAAGTGTGTGTGTGTGTGTGTGTGTGTGTGTGTGTGTGCGTGTGTGCGCGTGTGCGCGTGTGTGCGTGTGTGCGCGTGTGTGTGTGTGTGATGAGCCCACATACTTCAAATGCATGGCTAACCTCACCTTGACACAGTGTGTGACTGTGTTTGTGAGATGTCTATCATGACGTATGCACATGTTACAGATACAATTTATATTTATATTAAAAAAGAAATGACTGCATGGGCCATTTTAGAATGGCAATTTTTATTTTTATTTTTTACTATTTCGATAAAGATGTCAGATGTTTAAATATATAACAAATAAAATGTATATAGCAAAAATACTTTGTAAATACAATATAATTTTTTTAATTTAATTTCATATATATAGCACGGAAATAGTACAGCGTAAGTGACATTTGCAGAATCAAATTTTAAAACAAAATGTCCGTCAACCAAACTAACTTTTAAAGCAAATACTAATAATTTTTAATGATTGCGATCTAGTTACTGATGTTTTGTCTTGTTGCGACAAAGCAAGAATTATAAAGCATAAAAAAGTAGTAAAAGAGTATAAAAAATATACTCTACGCAAGTACATGAACTCGGCTACCCAAATAATAACAAATTTATCTGGCATGAATATTTAAAGGTAACTTTACAGCTGCCTTCCCATTCTCTCAGAAATTTGCATACAGTTGTCGCATTTGGCCCCCTAGTGTCAATCGCTCGAACTTAAACCATAACTGATGTTTATTAATATTTCCACACCAAATGAACCCAAATATCTCTGAAATAAAATCTTAGGTTAATCTAGGGCTAATCGATGTAACGAATTATTAAATAATTGTGAAATAATTATTTCGTAAATAATCATCCATGCATTTAAAAAGTAAAAGTTGAAGTGGAAAAATACTGGTAATTCGGGTCTCGCGCATAGTTTAGATTCGAATACGAGGTCGGCTGCGATCTATCCACAGAAGTACAAATATGTCAACGCATCCAGAGCTCAAATCGGATCCGGAATTTTCGCATACGCACAGGGTCGAAACTCTACATTGAAAACGAATGACTTACAGTCCGCAGCTTATCTGAGATATCGCCCCCTTCAGTACTGCCAAAGTAGCGCAAGAAGCACCAAGCACGCACGACAACGTACTTGGGTTGAAGTATGTCAGCTTTAACTGACACGAACTACAGCAGAAGATTTCTGAACTAGCGCATATGACGGCACAGGCTAGTGTGCTACAGGTTTAAGGGCTTGCTGTCACACGCACGCACACACACACACACCCACACACACTCTCATGCAGTCTCTAAGTGGCTGCCAGTCAGACAGCAGCTGTGAGGGCCGCCTGGTTGTCAAGGTGTCTACTGCCACTGTGGCAACCGCTACATCACATAAAAAAACAGCCGCGCATGTGTGTGCGCAGGGGAACAAGGCAAGGTGAAGCGCCCGTGGCTCACTCGTCTTTCCTCGTCTAACCTCGCTCTCTCCAGGTTTTTAATATTATACTTTAGAGTCTGAATAGATAATGGGAGTTGACAGCCCACCTCCACTGTCTGTTTGGCTGAACTCCCAACCACAGCCCTTTAACCTTCTCCTTTCTTGCCTCCATCCCCGTCCAGGCGCTCCGATGTCCTTGAGATTATCCCTCCATCTTTCTCCCCGCTCTCATTTGTCCAAAGCTTCTCCGCTGTTGTCACATGCGTGACGTATGACCTTGTGAACGCGTTCCCACCGCCTGCCTGCGGCGTGGTCTCGGTGCTTCATCTATTCTCAGTGAAGGAGAGCAGGTCTTGAGCAGAGCAGGTGCGATTCAGGGCTGTCGTTCAGATGTCTCGGCCAGATGACACGTCAGGAGACGGCATCTTCCTCGTAACGCCAAGACCTCTACAAAGAGGGCAAGATTTTCTGAGTGAACAGCCCGTGATCGCCCTTTATTTTTAACATTTATTTGGTATCCCTAAAGTATTATACACTCTCACATATGGTCATTTTTTGAGGCATTATAGCAATACCAAGTATTTTTTTGCACGTTACACCATGTTACTACCAATTTTGTGAAAATGTAGTATTGTAATACCATGTTTTTGGATATTGTTTAAACCAATTTTGAGATATACCATGGTTCTGTATAATTACTATCTAATATACCATGCTATTTACAAAATATTAAAGATTTACCTCCAGTAAAACACCATGGTATCACAAAAAAACAGGCACTTACTAAAAAGTACCCCTTTTGGGACTTGTACCCTGGATTATTATATGGATTACTATATTACTATATTATTGTTGCAGATAGAGTACTTTTTTTGCAATTGATGTAATATGATGGACTTTTGTTCGGGCACTGTGCTATTCCCATGGGCTTTTTTTATATGTACCATGATTTTTGTTGTAAATGGTACATCTCGGTTACGTATGTAACCCTCGTTCCCTGAAGGAGGGAACGTGGCGTCGAGAGTGACCGACTGAATGGGAACCATTGTAACCACTAATCTGAAACTTGAACTGAAATTCAATGCCTAAAAATGTTTGTACCATATCTGTTAATCTGTAATATTTAGTAAAAATCATAGTATATATACATAGCATTTATATGGTATTATGGTATATAATCAACATATCTTGTCTTAACTCCTACAAAACAGAACCAAAAAAGTAACATGATAATTGGATTTAAACAATACGATGTAAATCCCAGTTTTATTATTATTAACTAAAACTGTTTTTAAAAATTGGTTTTGGTAACTGAAATAAAGCTGAAACAGATGAAAAACTAAATTAGAAATGTTGCCAGTAACTGACATAAAAAGTACTAAAATTACTAAAATTTAAATAAAAAATGAAAAATTAAGTAAAACTAAATATAAATATTTTGAAAAAAACTAACAAACATTACAAAAGCAAAAAATAATTATAATAAAAAATTACTAAAACTTAAAATATACATGATTTTCAGTACTATGGTAGGTTTAGCCAGGTATCATAGCATTACTAAATGCGTCACCAAAATGATTTTTGTATTGGTTTTGTAAGGTTTCATCTGATCAAATATTAATTTTACAAACTAATTTCAATAACAGTGTGGACTATTTGTTTATTAAAATAGCATATAAACTCAATATAGTTCTTTAAGGAACAGTTAATCCTAAAATGAATACTCATTTACTCACCCTCATATGGTTTCAAACCCATATTACCTTTTATCTTCTGTAGAACACAAAAGATGTTTAGCAGAATGTCTGAGCTCCTTAAAAATGGCCAAATAAACATAAAGGTGGTTCATGACTCGTGAACTATATTCTATGTCTTCTATAGTCATACGTAGTGCTGGGCGGTATACCGGTTCACACCGAATACCAATATTTATTTTTGTTATGACATGAATATTGATGATACCGCGATACCGGTATATGTCGCTTTAAACAGTGTTCAGAATGCGGCGTAGCACGACATTGTTTAAGAGGGGTCCCTTTGCACTGTTGTGAGAGCACAGCTGAGATCGCAAGGCTGAATCCGAAATCGCCCACTGAAGCATCATTCACTATTCCCTACGAATAAGTTATCCACTTATATTGTTCACTTAAAGTAGGGAATGAAAACCAGTGCTCGAAATCGGACAGCCATTGTGTGTAGGCTACATCAGTTGTTCACTCGTTATTGAAGTGCAATGTGAGATGGAATGAGTGCAATAAATAATGTCCACTATGGTCAGGGACACACACCACTACAAATGGCGGTCCCCTCAAATAATGTTTATAGACGGTGATTTCGTATTCAGGCCTTGATTCACTTACAGCGGAGAATTCAATCTTCACGCAAAGAGAGCGGTTTCTGCTGTGACCAGATTAACAATGCTCACATAGATCAGATTCAGAGCGGAGCGAGTGCATTGTTTTCCCTTTTTTTTTTTACGGACCTACTTCACATACTCTAGTGCTCTAAACATGAACATGCAGCGTGTATGGACACATATTTCCCCTATGTACGTCTTCTTCAAATAAAATGTAAAAAACACGCATACAACTGTATGTCTCACCACGACACAGATTATTCTGCTACAAACAATATAATGATGTAAGTTAATAAACAGACTGACCTCTCAAAGAATATTGGGCAAAAAAGTAACTGCTTAATTCTTTCTGTGTTAAACTGGCGTGTGTCATTTGTTCAGAGACTTTTGTTCTTAAATGTATTGAAAATATCCTAGACCTTTTTAATGTTCTTCCGCGTTTTTCCCTCGTTTTGCCAGTTGTTGGTATATAGGGTTTTTTCCTCTCAGTGGTCATATTTTAATATTCATCTGTCTGTAATGCATTGGTTGCAGGTCTGTGTTTTATTGGTTGTTTCCCCACAGCATCATTTTGCAAACTCTTTACTATACTGTGGAATTGTTCTACACTATTCACTCATGACAGTAAAATAGGGCATTCTAGTCAATCTACTGCAATATTTCCCCTCTCAATCAGTAGAAAATGTGGTTAACACCTGGTCATGCATAGGAAAAAAAAAGTCATATACCGCAAAACCAATATCAATTGTACAAAAATACTATGACATACATTTTTGGTCATACCGCCCAGCACTAGTCATACAATAACTTTGCATGAACAACAGGCCGACATTTAAGTTGTTATTATATAAAACTTCTCCTTGCCCTTATGTCATGTTCTTCCACGTATTCATGATATCAGTGATGTCATCACGTAGCTTGTGACCGATGTGTTTAAATATACTGTTGCGGTGACACCTGAGAGCCGTTCCTTTAAAATTCCTCAAGCCTGAGGCGTTTCGAAAACTTGCACAGTTATTGGAAGGTCTAATTGTGTTGAAATAGGTGGAGGTCAGAGGTCAGCGACCCTTAGAGACACGTCTGACGTAGGCCGTCGTGTTTCAAAGCATCGCACCATAATGAGTTCTTCCTCCCTGTCAATCAAGAGTGTAACACTAGTACACGGCACGCATCATTACACACACACACACACACACACACGGGCTGCTTGTGTGTTTCAGCGTGAGCGTGCAGGGGACGTTTTTCACGCAGTTATAAGGAGCGTCTCTCGTGTGCGGAATAATCGAATCGCGCTGTCATACGGAAAGAATTATTCCCCTCGTATCGCCGTGCGGGCAGTAATTGGATACAATTTAACATTTGCAGCTGCTTGCCTGTCTGTTCCCTCACACACACACACACACACACACACACACACACACACAGTGTCATGCGTGGAGCATCGCGCAGGGAGAAGGAGAGGAATAATTTTTCAGCTCTCAGGAAGCACGCTCACCGTGACAAACGGATTAACGTGAGCGCTCCGTGTTTGTGTGTGTGTGTCTGTGTGTGTGTGTGGCAGACAGATATAGAGCTATATAAATTATTTGTATAAATGTTGAAAATATCACCAGAATTTTGCTAAATGTGAAAAGCTCATTTTGGGGACATCCTCAAAAGAAAAGTTTATTAACTAATAACTAAATTGAAATAAATTACTAAAAGGTTCTAATGTGTTTATTATAATATAATAATATGCATATATTATGTTTGATAATTTTATAGTTTGGATTTGCCATAGCCTTATCAGGCTCTCATTGTCATAAAAAAAACATGGAAATATCAGGGAATTTGTATATAATAAAATACATTTTCTAAAGCATAGAAAATTCATGGAAAATTTAAAATCTAGGTATTTTGATGATGGTAAAAAAAACTAAATCTCAAATACAAGGTTAGTACAATGGTAATAATGTGGTATAATTTTGGGGGATATTAACAGGGTGTACATCTAACTTCTTTGGCTTAGCTTGAAATAAATAACATTGTATGAATATGATACCATTCAGAAACGACATTAGAAAAGTAGGCTAGCACACTATTACCATAAATTAAAGACCGTTTTTCATAGTTTTGGACCATAAATATGTACATACTCAACATGTCTCAAGTAGCTATAGATACACAAGTATCTGCAGTGCACATGCTGTGTTCTCACCTCAGGTTTGAAAACATTTGGTCGCCAAAGGCAGCGGCGAGTTAAAGCGCTGAAGAAAGAAAAGAGAGAGCGCGTGAGCGAGCGTGAGGGGGAAATTGAAAGCAGCAGCTGGTGGTGGGAGTGAGATCAGCCCGGGCAGGAAGCATTAAATCTGAGTCTTTAGGGGTTCTGCAGTCTGTGTGCCGCTCGCGTATATGCGTGTGAGTGGGACGATAAAGGAGCCTCGTAAACCGCCGCTTTAACGACACGCTGCGCTCGTTAAACCCCACAGCAACCAGAGCGACAAACTGCAATCAGCTCATGCGCGCTCGAGAATCAAACTAGAACCCGTTCTAGAACTCTGTTCATTTTTTACTTTAAACACATGAAAGTTTGTGTTTACCCTTTTTGAACATGTTCCAACCATGAGGCTGTGACCACAGTTTCCCAAAAAACGTTATATAATAGTGTTTACATGGTACTCCAAGGCATAGATAGAGGCCTCATTAGCAGCTATTTCTTAAAGCCATATCTGAACGGTCAAGAAAAACACTCGATATCGAGTTGACTGTGCGTCTGCAACCGTAGTTATACACATGTATAAATATCTAGGCCTGTATTTTCAATAGAGTTCAGCAAAGGAAGGACAAAGGCTAAAAAAAGTCACCATAGTTTACTTGTGAGGAAATACTTCTCACCTGTGAAAGGTTATCCCATTTCTTACGAAATTTAGATCTCAGTCGCTTTCACAACCAGAGGTTGGCAATGTTGTGGCATCTTGGAAAACTCAGATTGTTACTGTGAGTGTGGACAGCTTCTGAAATGTTGACCGTTTCAAGATGGCAGACAAGTAAACGATTCTGGGGCTTATGCTGCGTTCCAGGCAACCCGTTACCCGTGTTTTTCCAACATTCTAGCCGTGAAAGTGCACTGGAACGGCCGTCAAACCCGTGAGTTCCCACCCGTGAACTCGTACTAGATCGATGTACTCCCAGTTACGAGTTCTAACGCCACACAGCCCGCGAAACAACAATGGCAGCCCCTACGGATGCGGTGTTTTTTACGAAAGTCATTTTCCAAATATACAAATAATGTAAAATAAAAGGTATAACCGCTTCTCTTGCCTTATGCCCAATTTTTTTCTCCTCTGTTTCCTCAAATAAGCAATAAGCACATTTGTTGATAGAAATTATTGTAAATAAGCACAAGCCCCTTAAGGTCCGCCACGCTTTGTTTATATCTAGCAACCACAATTCCTTGCGCTCAGGCAGTTTGGCGTGACTGCCTGGAACACTACAAAGTGGTTCACAGGCTCAAAAACCTGCCTAGAACGCAGCATTAAATGTTGCATATACTTCAAAGAACTTATTACATAGAATATTACATAAAAACTAAATTCCACCGTAATATTTTTTGCTATGCGTTATAACCCTGGTAAAACCATGGTATTTAGATATTTATTACAGTATAAAAACACACTATTGTTTGCAAGTTTGGGCTCAGTAGGATATGGAAATAAATATTTTATGTTCATCAAGGCTGCATTTATCTTACCAAAATACAGTAAAAGAAACAGTAATATTGTGAAATATTTTTGCCGTTTAAAAAAAAGAAATGTGTGATTGAAAATATTTTCACATGATCCATAAGTTACACACAATCCTTCAGAAAAATAGTTGAGCTGCTTAATATTTTTGAAAGCCTACATTTTTGAAGATTCTTTGATAAATGGAAAGTTCAAAAGAAAAACGTATTTGAAATAGAAATATTTTGTAACATTGCAAATGTCTTTACTGTCACTTTTGAACAATTTTATGTAATTTCCTTGCTGAATTATGAGTTATGAAGTATTTTTTTATTTTTTTTATTGACCTCGAAAATTTACAAAAGTGTATATATGCACTGTATAAACATAAATACACCTTACATCATTTTTTGACTTTTACTATGGTAATACTATGATTCTTTTGCTTACTGCGAGAGTGCCATAGTATAAATGAAAGTACCATGGATTTGATACGATAATTTTGGGTACGATACTATAACTGTATCATAATAAAATCACCATTTCTCTGTGTGTGCGTGCGTGTGTGCGCGTGTGTATACAAGAACAGGTTAGCTCTTCTCATTATTGTCACCAGAAGTTCAGTCAGGTCACAAAGACAGAAATGCAGTGAAGTAGACCGTTATTGTTGATGGGTTTTGAGAAAAGTGCAGATTTTTAGAGGCGCAGGCGGTGTGTGTGTGTGTGTGTGTGTGTGTGTGTGTGTGTGCGTGTGCGTGTGCGTGTGCGTGTGTGTGTGTGTGCGTGCGTGTAATAACACAGAGAGGCCTCTAATGCCGTCACAGGGGAGTTTCCAGAGGGACCGGCCCCTCACAAAATTCATGTCAGTGCTCGAATTTACTGCCAAGCACGCGGCCCGCCCCTCCTCCTCCTCCTCCTACTCTTCATCCCCCTGAGCGCTTTTCTTCTTCTCTTTGCTCTCGCCGCTCAAGTAGCCTGTAACACAAACATGCTGTGGGCAAGAGGCGTCAGGGATTTCGAAATGGTTGGGAAAAGCTCTGGTACCAGTTTTGGGCACACAATGTCAAGCCAATTAACAATTAATGGGCCTCGGTTATGAACCAGGTGTCGTTGGATACACAGCACTGGCTTCCCTGTGAAATACTGTGGTGGCAGGTTATAATGACATGCCATTAACTAACATTTTATCAATCCGAACCCATCAGTACTTGATATTCAAATATGAATATCTGTGATTAAAAGTGTTGTGATATTTCAGACTGTTCGAAGAAAACAAATATTGAGCATTTTAAAATAGTTCCAGTCCTGGCTTCTGATTGGTCAATACTGCATTCCAGCTGCGTAAAAGAGCGCAAAAGCAGCATTTCTGCAGACCGTAGGGCCATTTTACCCTGAACATGTTTTTGCTTTTAATTTTTTTCTACATAAAAAGGCACTGGGCTAACATGATTATTATTTTTATTTTTTTTGCATTTTGCGCATGAACGCTGAATTTTTGTAATGCCGTGTCAAGGTAAAAATAGTGTTTTATTCTTTTTTCTTGGGAGCCAGTTTTGAAAATATTTTTAATGTCTTTTTTAGATCGCCCCACAGCATCTTGCATTTTTAAACACAAGAATGCATTCTGTGTGTTCTTAGTTTACACGCTAGGAAGATACTTTATGCAAGTAAAGTTTGCAACTGGCCATACTTTGTAAAGTTGAACAGCTATAAACATTTAGATTGACTTTCTTCGCAAGAGTCAAACCACTAGGACAGTAATCGACCTGAAATAGAAAACTGGGGGGGGGGGGGGGGGGTGAAATGCTGTTTCATGCATACTGAGCTTTTTACACTGTTAAAGACTTGGATTCTCATCCTAAACATAGACAAAGTTTCAAAAACTAATGTTGGACGTTTGATGGAGTATTTCAATGTTAAAAATACTCCTTCCGGTTTCTCACAAGTTTCAGAGAGTTTTTTTCGAGTATGGGTCGACTTGACGTTAATAAGAGCGGAAGGTCCTTGTATGGGCCGTACAGGCTCTTCTCCCGGTAGGGTGCGTGTGCGCGTAACTAGAGCGAGAAATGACGGGAAGCTTCACAACATCGCTTCAGTCGTGTCGCAAAGTGGCTCTCCACACTCCAAAAAGTGTGTTTTGGAGCGGTCCCAGCGATAAAGGTTCGGTCCTGCTTTGGGTGTGCTCCGCCCACACGATACGCCTCCAGGCGCTCGGTTTTTTCCGGAAAGACTCTGTACAGCCCATATTTCTTTTATAAATATAATAAAACAAGACTTTTCGGAGATATGAAGGATGCAATACTACTCTATAGGTACTCTAAGATTGACATGAGATTGACTGAAACTGAGTGTTTCACCCCCCCCCCCCTTAAATAAATTAAGTGCACTGTTTTGATGAACACGATTCCCAATTGTTTATATTCACAATTTTATAATATTTGTACACACTTTACCTTTTTCAGGTTGGTGTAATTTCAATATTTCAATGTTGTAGTAGTTCCATTTTTAATTCAATTTGAAGCAGATTTTTTGCGACAGTGTTAATTAAAGTTTCTTAATGGTCAAGATCAAAGGATCTGCATCTCATGCACTGCATTAAGCCACTTCCATAATATCTGTCATCACTCACATTAATGCACGACGGAGATTAAATGCACAGTGTGTGTAAACCTCCAATACAACTATATATTATAAGTAATTATTCCATCACAATTCACAAATAAATCTCTCAATCAATTACACAACATTAAAAAATTATTTTCAAATAAACTTTTATATTATTATTTTAAATTATTATTGCCCCTGGTTCAGTAATGAACTCTTGTAATAAAGTAGCAGTGGCTGGGACAGATTTTAAGTATCACCTTAAGATGCATCTAATCCTGTTTACATGAAATAAGCTCCCGAGCAGGTTTAAGCTTATGGACCTGTTGCTATGACAGCAAGTCCAGGATAAGCTTCGAAGAACCAAACAATCCGAGATCAAGCCAAATCGTCAACAATCAAATCCGGCTAACTGAGTTAGCGACGCACGAAGAACAGGCCCCTGTATTAAGTGTCGTCCACTTGTGTTCCGATCAACCAAAACACATCTTAATACCAGGTGTAAACAGGGCACTATATTCATTAGTCATCTAGACCTATTTTTTATTAACGAAAGACATTTTAATGCATTACTGATTTTCATTTCTCAATTAAAATTAAATCAGGCCATTTTCTTTTTTATATATATATAACGCACATTTGCTGCACATCTGCACACTTGTATGGTTTGAACACACACTCGGTAACCATCCCTCATTGAAAAACCTGAACTCCACATCGAGGCATACACACAGCAGGGAGAAGTCTTGTGCTGTTGACTCTGCAGCCGCAGAACGGCGTGTTTGCACGCTGGGATAGGGGTGGAGTGATGAATGTGTGTGCGCACAGGGCCCCAGTCAGGCTGTGCTGCTCGGGCAAGACCAAGAAAAATAGTCTCCTGGGAGCACAGAGTGAGAGAGAGAGAAGCGCAGGAAAGCAGAAAAATGGTTTATGAATTGAGGGAATCTTTCTAACAGCTGGACCTTTAACATCGGCCACGTGTTTTGAAGCTCTGGATGTCCCGCAAACGCCACAGATTCTGTGTTTTTGAAGCTTCAAACGATAATGCATCATGTCCGCCTATAATCCTACGTAAACCTCTGGAAAAGCACTGGAGGTGGATGAAACATCTTTCCAGAAATGGCCCTCTAAGGTTGATGATGCGGATAAAGAGTTTAGAACAATGGAACTGGGCCTAAGAAGAGTTTAAATGCAAGGGAAAAGTGTTATTTTTGAATGTTATTCAGGTTTTAAATCCCTCCTTAGAGTAAAGGGAACACCCCGCGGAGAGCTAAACGCGATGGAGCTTTTTGGATCCTGGAGGCCCTGACAGGTCAAAGTGTCAGGCTGCGTTCAGCATTTAAACAAAGGGAGCTTTTATTCATCTTTTCTCGTGGAAAGCAGGGCTGGAGCTGTTGGGTTAAAGCTAGGATTAGGGTTATGGGTATGATAGTGTTCAGAATGTTTACAAGCACTGCAATGACTGTTAAGCATGATAAACGTGTCCAGTGCTCTTAAAAATAAAGGTTCTTAAACGGTTCTTTGGAGCACTTGAACATTTTTGCTGTAAAGGCTGAAAGAATTTCTAGACCACCTGATTCTCTGCGGAATCTCTGAAAAGGTTCTACTATGACATCAGGTAAAACCCTTTAGATTTAGAATCTCAATTGCTAGATAAGCGGTGGATTTGGATTTGAGTGGTGTTTCTCTAGAGTTAGTAGGTGGGGGGGGGGATTATGTTCTGATTGGTTGCTAGGGTGCTGCTAGGTGGTTTCTAGTGTGTTTTGGGTTGTCTAGAGTCTTGCTAACCTGTTATTAGAGTGTCCTGTGTGGTTTCTGTGATGTTTCTGTGGTTGTTATGTTCTGAATGGATTATACACTGTAAAAAAGAGTTGCTGGTCTTAAATTAAGTACAACCTACTTGGATGTTTAAGTCATTTCAACTTAAATTACATTAAACTGACTTAAGTTGAATCTTGTGTAACTCAGAAACAAATTAGAAAATTGTTTAACTTATTTTGATGAGTTAAAGCAATGAAAAAACGTTGTCATAACTTAATTATCTTTTTTTTATTGTAGTGTGTTGCTAGGTGGTTCATTCTGTATTTTTAGGGTGTTGTGGTTGTTAGGATGTTCTTAGCTATTTATATAGTGGTGCTGGTGGTAGTTAGGATCTTTTGAACGGTTTAAAGGGTGTTGCTATGTGATACCTAGTGTGTTTTGGGTGGTTTTTAGTGTGTTGTAGGTGGTTGTTAGGGTGTTCTGAATAATGTATAGGGTGTTGCTAGGTGGTTTCTAGCTTGTTCTGGTTGGTTTCTAGTGTGGTTGTTAGGGTATTCTGAATGATTTATAGGGCATTGCTAGATGGTTTCTAGCTTGTTCTGGTCGGTTTCTAGTGTGTTGCTTAGTGGTTGTTAGGGTGTTCTAGGTGGTTCCTAGTATGTTGCTAGGTGGTTATGACATTCTGGATGATTTATAGGACATGCTAGATGGTTTCTAGTGCATTTTGGGGGCTTCTATAGGGTGTTGCAAGGTTGTTGTTTGGCTGGTCTATATAGTTTCTAGGGCATTAGTAGGTGGTTTTACTATTCATCATTATGTAATTCCTAATGTTTTATAGGTGTATGCATTTACATTTGGCAGACGCTTTTATCCAAAGCGACTTACATTGCATTCAAGGTACACATTTTACATTATTGTCAATTCTTGCTTTCCCTGGGAATCGAACCCATGACCTTGGCGTTGCTAGCGCCATGCTCTACTGGTTGAGCTATAGGAAAGCCTGTGAAAATGTGTTTCTATGGCATTGTTTCTAGGGTGGTTATTATGGTGTTTTGAATGGTTTCTAGGATGCTGCTAGGTGTTTGCTTGCAGGCCCAAGTCAAAAGTGCCCCATCGATACCCGATCTGGCAAATAATGGCGGATCGGAGCCGATGCTGATACTGAATATCGGATCGGTGCATCCCTAGTCTGAAGTAACAGCACTCCATTCCTCAAAAAGCCTCACAAATTAGTGGTATATTTCAAAATGAAAACACAGGGTTATGGTGAAGAAAAAAACCCAACCCCAAGAAAGAAAAGTAACAGTGATGTTGCCTTAGGAAGCACCACTAAACATATAATAATGTTCTGAAAAGCTTTATGTTGGATGTGCATGGGCTGTTGTTGCAGCGAAGCATGGTTTGAACACAATGACTTGGAGATCGAAGTTCTCTTCTTTACACTTTAGCGTGCCAATACAAGGCGAGCAAGGCCGGAGAGATGAGAGGTTGTTGTGATAGCAAGAGGACGACGGAGTACACATCTGCTACCCCCTCCTCCCCTTCCTTTCTGGCTTGTATTCATCTGAGAGCAGCTGAGATTGCGCCAGTGGCTTCTTCAGGCGGCCCACATGACCGTGTTTATAGACGCGGTCTCAAGGTTGCTGCCCCTGATGCACATTCACACACATACTAATCGTAAACGCGCCTGTGCACACAAACCGCTCGGGGAGCGAGAATAAAACTGCATGGGCAAAAACAGAAACGAGATTTTCTTTCCCTCGTGGGATAAAAAGTAAGGACGACAAATCTTGTTAAACCGATGCAGCCCAGAAAGGTCGGGTAACATTCCAGTGGGGTAATTAGATGGCGTGTGCGTGCGCAAGAGCATGAAATTGGAGTGTGTGCTCAGATTTGTCGATAGCCAAATGTGCTTAGACTGTGCAGTCCAAAAAAAACATCTGACTGGAATCAAAATCAACTTTTATTATATAGATTTTGAAGCGTGTTCTTCGTCTTATTGTAAACGACTTACTGGTTCACCTTATTTAACATAAAAAGTCTACACATATAGTCACTTCCTAGAAATTAGGCAAACGTATTGATGACATCATCCTGCACTACACAGATTTTCATCCAATCAAGCACCCTCTTGAATAAGCCTTTCCTATATTACAAACCCGATTCCAAAAAAGTTGGGACACTGTACTAATTGTGAATAAAAACAGAAAGCAATGATATGAAAGTTTCAAATTTCAATATTTTATTCAGAATATAACGTGGATGACATATCAAATGTTTAAATTGAGAAAATGTATAATTTTAAGGGAAAAATAAGATAGATTGTAAATTTCATGGCAACCACACATTTCAAATTTGGGACAAGACCATGTTTAACACTGTATGGCATCCCCTTTTCTTTTTAGAAGTCTGCAAACATCTTGGGACTGAGGAGACAAGTGTCTCAAGTTTAGGAATAGTAATGTTTTCCCATTCTTGTCTAATACAGGCTTCTAGTTCTAGTCTTTGTCGCAGCTTCCTCTTTATGATGCGCCAAATGTTTTCTATGGGTGAAAGATCTGCAGGCTGGCCATTTCAGTACCCGGATCCTTCTTCTACACAGCAATGATGTTGTAATTGATGCAGTATGTGGTCTGGCATTGTCATGTTGGAAAATGCAAGGTCTTCCCTGAAAGAGACGACATCTGGATGGAGCATATGTTGTTCTAGAACTTGGATATACCTTTCAGCATTGATGGCGCCTTTCCAGATGTGTAAGCTGACCATGTTTCACGCACTAATGCAACCCCATACCATCAGAGATGCAGGCTTCTGAACTGAGCACTGATAACAACTTAGGTTGTCCTCGTCCTCTTTAGTCCAGATGACATGGCGTCCCAGTTTTCCAAAAAGAACTTCAAATTTTGATTCGTCTGACCACAGAACAGTTTTTCACTTTGCCACAGTCCATTTTAAATGAGCCTTGGCCCAGAGAAAACGCCTGCGCTTCTGGATAATGTTTAGATATGGCTTCTTTTTTGACCTATAGAGTTTTAATCGGCAACATCGAATGGCCTGAAGATCATGGCATCCAGTGTGGTTTTCCGGCATTGACCCTTACGCACAGAGACTGTTTCAGATTCTCTGAATCTTTGGATATTATGATGCACTGTGGATGATGATAACTTCAAACTCTTTGCAATTTTTCTCTGAGAAAATCCTTTCTGATATTGCTCCACTATTTTTCGCTGCAGCTTTGGGGGAATTGGTGATCCTCTGCCCATCTTGACTTCTGAGAGACACTGCCACTCTGAGAGGCTCTTTTTATACTCAATCATGTTTCCAACTGACCTAATAAGTTCAAATCGTCCTCCAGCTGTTCCTTATATGTACATCCAACCTTTCCGGCCATATGAATAAAATATAAGTTTATGAAATGTGTAAATTATTGAATTTTTTATTCACAATTTGTACAGTGTCCCAACTTTTTTGGAATCGAATTTATACAAGCTAGAAAATTTTTACAAATAATATACTGTATAAAAATAATAAACCGTGTTTTAATGAGCCCCGCTCGAACTTCCTGTTTCAACAGGAAGTACATCAACAGAGGACATAAAACTATGTAATCCAAGCACTTTCGTGCGACTTCTTTAAAAGGCAAATGTGAATGTTTATCCATGTGTGTATGTATGACAATTATTATGATCTAGAATGACGTACAGGTGGATCTCGCTGAGTGTGCGTGTGTGTGTTTGTGGCTAGGCCTGATTTATAACTGCTGCTGGAGGCGTCGCAGCGTGCAGAGACTTTCCTGCAACCTGAGACTCGAATAGCGTGTGTTCTCTCTGTCCCTCTCTCTCTCTCTCTCACTTTGGCTGTGTGCCCGCGTCCTTGTTCCAGCTCGCCACTGCTCACGCCTTCAAGCAACGGCCACTGCCAGCGTCTGACTGCACAGACAGATGGCAAGATCACAGTAACCTACTGGAGAGCGCAACTCCTCTACGATCGAAAATTTCATTGACATGCAACTGACCAGCCTGACAACCACAGATCAACCAATGGCGTGAGTTTAGGCCGGGACTATATTGTTTGTCAGATATGCTTAACAGTCCATATTTTTTGCAATTCAGTTTTTTTTAATCATCTAATAACACAATTCGTCTTTAAATACACATAGCATTTAACAAGTGATACGATTCACAAGTCCTATACAAATGGTTCATAAGAGTCGTTTGTTGGTAAGCCGGACATCCCCGGTCACACAGCGAGGATAATGCAATAGTAAGGTGTATTGTGTATTTATTGTCTTTCTCTTATCAAATTCAATTCAGACTGAGAGCTAAAATATGTTATTTGCCGTTGCGCTTTGGATAACCGCTGGGAAAAACGTAGGCGTTCAAGAGCCGTTAACGGAACCGAATGTCGTGAAAATCATCTGTTTCCACTATATTTTCTCCCATTTCGATTCCCAGCCCTACTCACACTACAAAACACATCCAAAAATGTCAACCGTATCTTATTCTTTGCTTATTCTCTTATCCTCATATGTGTATCCTTTGTGTATTCCCTAAAAAATATCGTCATATGCGCTCACCAGCCCCCACTCGCTGGCACGCACACACACTCGAGGGCAGCAATATCCTAGCAGAGATCGCGCTGAGCTATTAGAGCGCGCCGCCGAGGCCCCGAGAGACCGGCGCTCTCTGATTTCCTTTCGCAGCGCAGAATAATGCAATCCTTTCAGCCTGCCTCCCTCGCTCGCTCTCTCGCTCGCACGCTCCCTCTCTCTCTCTCTGAGAGCTGCATGCGGCGCTCTGAAAGGCCCTTCGCAGAATTAATTAGTGTAGAGGTTACCTAATCCGCCAGAGAGCGTTTTTCCTGCCTGCCCTCAAACCAGAAATGTGCGTGTCCACGCCAAACCCCTCTCAGAGATGGGCACAGCACTGACCCTTGGAACACACACACACAAAACCTTCCGACAGCTGCAATAAAGTGAATGCCCAGTCTGCCCCTGAATTTAAACACACCCTTCCCAGCTCTCTGCTTGAGGGTGACAGCATCATTTACATTGCACTGAATATGCATACTTCTCTACGGTATAGCATGCAAAAAAAGCAGTACAATTAAGTTAATATTAATGAGCTGTACTTAGCCTATATAAAACAACAGGTGAACATACCCACATGAGTTCAGTTGAGATTCTGAAGTGTGTGAATTCCAGTGTGGACACGTTAATATCTTGGCCATGGAAAGGAACCATCATATTTATAAATGGCAGGCTACACGAATGTAGTGTGTCTGGACTGTAATCATACTAGACCAGTGGTTCTTAACCAGGGGGTAATAAACCCCTTGCCCATAAACAAACTTCTAACGCCGCATTCACACGGGGCGTAGGCGTTAACGCTTGACAGAGGGCGTGGCTGAAGCTGGGTGCTGTCGCGATCGTCATAGTGACAACAGCCAATCACATTAACTTGCCTTGGACCAAAACACAACACAAAAAAGCACCTTTTTATGACAGCTAGTCTGTGAGACGAAATGGATGCCGATTTGGTGTTATGTGTGATTGCGATTGCCCGTGTAGTTGTTGTCAGCGCACTGCACAGGTGCTCAAAGCTGTTGGCTAGCGCCTGCTGTAGGATATTTGCATACGGCGATCTGATTGGATGACGCCTGCGCTGGAGCTTGAAAAGTTGAGAAATCTTCAACTTCTGCCGCTTGGAACGCGAGTGAAGCGCCGCAACGGAACCCACAATTCAGTTCGGCAACGGATGATGTCACCCATTCAAAGTAAATGGGAAGCGTTAACGCCTACGCCCCGTGTGAATGCGTCGTTAGTTGGCCTGAAGATGACTTAAAATTATTTAAAATATGGAAAGGCATTGAAATAGGCTAAACCAACTAAAAATCAAGATATTTCTTATTCTTTTGTTCACCTTTTTTGTTCTAAAATATTTTATCGGGTAATTTGGGGAGTGGGGGGTGGGTGTTATACTAAACACATGCATATAACATATGGCCAAGAAGTATAAATATTTGGATATGTAAACAAAAATTTTTGGGATGCACGTTATATTGGCAACCATATCGGTATCTGCTGAGATATGGTCAATTTTAATGGTCCGATAAGAAAATTTGGCCAATATATTAAAGCTGTTAAATAATGGATTATTTCCTTCAGATGCGCACTGTTCACCACGATGGTTTTGAATTGCGTGAAATATGATAGGACAATACAGTGCAAAGTACAGCGCAAGTCTGTCATAGGCTTCGTAAAATTATAATGAGAACTTTATAATTGTGTGCTTGGGACATGGCTTTTAATGCAGAGACTTTTGTTTTGTTTTTGTAATCATTGGGATATCTAAAAAACAGGATTTAGATTCATCTGCCAGCATATCAGCTTTCAAATACAAAGAATTATTGGTATTGGACAAAATCTTCATATACCGATAATTCTGTGTATTTGCATCCCTAAACATTTTTATTAAGTTCGCAATTTTCCGTGACGAGTGTTGAAAATGTGGCAAATTTGCGAGCACAGTCCAATTGAGAATATATATGCAAATAAGAATTTTTTTAATCATGGACACAAGGAAGTGCATATTTTCATTAGAAATCCACTGGTGTTAAATTTTATAATTATTTTATAAAAAAATTTCTTATGTAGTCTGTAATTGCTGTATGAATTGTAAATAAAATGTTTTCTCATGTTTTATGATTAAAACGCCCAATGTCAGTATTGGATTACATGTTTGCGTCAGAACGCAATTCAAAACTCAAGTGCGTTTCCTCAAGAGCCGCTATATCTAGTTAATTTTCTTTTTCAGGGTCATACTAGAATCTCAGCAGATCAACATTTTGAAGAGAACCTTAATATCAATATTTTTTCTTTTTTTAATTTTTCATGAACTAGCTGAGGTTTGTTGCCACCACAAGAACATACAATTCAATTTCTGACTAAATTTATAATTTTATTAAATAAATATCTAATACAATTAAATAATTGTGATTTTTAAATGTAGAACCATTCAAACAACATTTGTGATTAAAAATGTTATATCAGAAAATAAGAAATATGCCAAATAAAGCCAGTGTTGACGAAGTGTGTGAGGAGGACACATCTGTCTCTCTCCGCGCGCTCTGATAGTGGAGTTCCGTCAATGTCACAGCTCTGACTAATAGATAAAGAGCGGATTAACCGTCGTAACACGGAACCCTGGGAAGGGGGAGGGTGTAATTACCAAGCCTAATGTAATTTAATTGTTTTTTAATTAGATGGCCACATTTCTTTCCTGCAGTCCAGCTTCCACAGCGCTCTCTGCTCGGCCGTATGTGGCTCTTTCTTCAGTCCTCAAATTATGTTACACGCAACATTTGAGCTACATTTGACACCCCAGAGAGCTAGAAATGGCCAATAAGTCACTGACATGTTCATCTGAGCCATTTCTATTTTCGTGTTTTTTTATAAGTGCAATGTTTGTCGATAAGAGTAATTATAAAGGCAGTTTTTTTGTGTGTGATTATCCTAATATTAGGTTTTGTCATTTTTAACAGGCCTGTCTATGCAAATATAACACTACCCCATTATTGTAGGAAAAAAAATATCAGCACATTGCATTGTTACAGCCCAACACAGATTTCCAGCTTTTAACCACAAAAAATAAACACGTCTATTATAAACACGTTGGCCATGTTTTTAATCGCTTGATCAGAAAATATCGTGACCACTCAGAAAGAAAAAAATAAAGTCCTCCGTGTGTAATTAACTAGAGTAATTAACACCATCCGAAAATAGACCAACTATTTCATTACCATCTTCTGCCTCAGAGACAACAATAATGCACCCAAACATGAACATTTTCTCACTCATGTTTTTGGAAAACAAGCAATGAATGTTCATTGTCACCAAAGTCTTTTAAAATTTATTTAAAACCATAGCCTGTGACTTTATATAATAATTGAAACGTGTGAAGATTCTGAAGAAATAGCATTTAGGTTTGAGGGCTAGTCATACATGAGGGAGTAAATTACAGTTTTTTCACTTTTGGCCAGCCATGGCCCATGAGGCTAAATGAATATTAAGTCTGCGATACCCCTGGCCTTTTAGAATAATTTTAATAATCTCTCAAGGTCACTCCCACATTCCACCCTAACATACCTCAGTGCAGATATGATGCTTCATTCATTAGGATTTCAGTGAACATTGTTGTCCACACTCCTCTTTTCTTCACTTGCTGTCTATAAGCAGACTTGATGACGTATTAAAGTGATATAAAGCTGATTGGCTTGATTTGGTTACCTCTGATGGTGATTTGGTTAGCCTATAGGCCTTGCTAGAAAAGGCCAAATAGCCCACTTCATGTGTCCCTTTTGTCATTTTAGTTTTCCGAAGGGTGCTCATGCAGATATTAGCCCTCGATGCGCCATGCCAGTGAGCTGAGCGCAGCCTCTGCATAAGACAAAGCATCATTACCTCACAAAGTTGACTCAGAGGAAGATTGCGAGGGCAATGCTGTCTTCACATTGCTATCGGCATTTCCCGTTTCCCACTTCTGAAGTGATTACGAGCCCATCGCATACAAATTTGGATGTGAGAGGGAGTTAATGTCTGATTTAGATTAGAAATTACGATAGCACTTCAAATGACTTCATTTGAATAGGTCTATGCATTTTGATTTATCAGGTTAGTACAGAGCGAAGCCGTTATGCTGTTTATTAATGCGTGTAGGCTATAAAAAGGCCTAAAAGTTTTAGCCTCGATTGCCTCCTTTGTTTTTGGAGACCATTTCTTTACAAACAAGCAGGAGATTGAAGTTTATAAAGGTCAGTAAAAAAAAAAAAAGTGTGACAAGTGCATTAAAGTTAAGGAACATTAACCAAGCCCATAATGTCTGTATTGCCATCAGACCAACAAAAGCCTCCCTCACTCCTGCCTAAGGCCTCTAATTTCCGGCAACTCTTCATTTCCTGTTTTGTCCAGCAGCACAGGATGTGGCCGTCTCTCTCCCAGTTGTACAAGGCTGATCTGATGGCAGAAAAGTCGCTATGGAATGTAGGCCTTAATCCCTGATTATAGTGATAAACATAGAGGTTTAATAATCTGTTTGTGCATGAATTAATCAGAACAGCCCTATAATCTCATGCTCAATTCAGTCGAACAACATAAAACAGCATTCCCAACCCATTTCTGTTCTGTAATAAGATTCTATTCTGTAATTCTGAGTAAAATAAAAATAAGTTATTTTTTTCAGGATTTTTTTCCATTTTAAAATAACATAAATCAGGCACAACCAGAAAGTAAATACGGCCGCTTTTTGTCATATAAACTAAAAATATAAGACAAAATGTACACAATCTTTTATTGCCATTTATTTAAAGGAACTTTTTTTGGTAAAATATAAATACAAATGATAGCGTATGTAATTACAAAGTCCGAACACTTCTCCAAAAAAAAAACAAAAAAACAAAAAAAAAACAATAACACACGTCAGAAACAAGTTACTGAAATAGTCAACCCATTATTTACAAGTTCAAGCTTGTCTTTGCCTAACAAAGCGTCAGATTAGTATTTTACAATTACTTTAATATTTTACAAAGAAAAGCCACATTAAAATATCTTAATTTCTACTCATAAATAAGTGACTTAGTCAGAGCAACAGCTTGCGTACAGGGTACGAAACAGCTTTGTAGATTAGAGTTTAACACGGGAGACCAAAAAAATCCCACACTGGTTACTGGTCAACACTATAAAAAACGTCTACTCCAGTCAAGGAAAATCGCTGATGAAGTGCGCTAATCGAACCGAAGGGGCTTCCGGTCTCTGTAAATCCTCTAACGTTGACATCACGATTAAAACCCCGATCCAAGCAGATTAGGTATTTACAACATCGTAACTCCAATTATAAAATAAAGACCTGACTAAACAAGACAAAAAAGGCAGCGCATATATATATATATATTTATTTATATTTATATATATATTTATATCTATATATAATACACACAAATAAAATACAGTGACTGTATATATACTTCCTATTTAGAAAACATCTCTTAAACGAAAGAGTTCCCTGTTGCGAGAATGGCTTCATATCTCAGAGTTAGCCAGAGATAGTGGTCCAAATCTCAGGTCCGTTCTCTTTCCATATCTGCAGAATGTACACTATGTACAAGTTTGCATCGTCACCAGGAGAATTAGTATTCGAGCAGAGTGCAAGAGACGTGGAGAAGTTCCAAAACCTTCTCGTAGCCAAGAAGAAAGATCATCTGCACAGGGACTGTATTTCACCTTTGGCTATCAGTCCAGAAGTTCCTTGAAATGTCAAGAACTGCCTCGGAATATCCTTTTCCTTTGCTTCTGGTTCTCCATGGCTCTCTAAGGGTCTGTCCGAGAGTCTGTACGAGGGCATGTGCAGAGGCTCACGAGCGAGGTCTGGATGCTGGCTCCCAGCGGTCGTCCAGGCATTCGAGCGATGACCCCAGCAACGCCACCAGTTCCCCGCTGATTTCCACCAGATCCAAGAGTTCCTTGCTGTCTGGCAAGAATCCCTCAAGCTCTTCAGGACAGGAGAACAGCTGACTCAGAGACGCCTGCTTGTAGAACTCCGCCTCGGCTATCGTCACCACCTCGATGTGTGTGAATGTGGCTCGAAACGTTCTGGCAGACATCTTCAGGCGCTTGAGGACGTCTGAGAGCAGCAACCAGTTTCTAGGTCTGAGGAAAAGAATGAGATTAATTAGCCGAGCAAGGTTTTCAACCACAATGGTGGCTAGTTTGTGCCACTTCAGAGAAAGGACAATTTGGTTTTTATTTACTATTTTGGCTTTTTTACATTTATTTATTTATATTTAATTTAAAATAGATTAAATTATTCAATAAGGAGGCTCAAACCCGAGGTTTTCACGCTAGCATTGTGGCAGCAAGTTCACTTTGTGCCACTTCAGAGAACGTGTGGTCCATTTTATTTACGGCCTTTATTTTATTGAAAGCACACTAAAAAGAAGAGATTAAATGATGCGCTAAGCAAGTGTGAACTTGCAGTGTCAAGGTTTCCATGCTAGCATTGTGTCGGCTATTTTACCGCCACTTCAGTAATAGGAAAAAATAGGTTATTATTTTATGTTTTGGTCTTGAAATGATATGCAAAGTGTGTGCGAACTTGCAATGTCAAGGTTTTCACGGTAACATTGTGATGCTAGTTAGAGCTACTTCAGAGAACGGAAAAGAAATCAGGTTTTATTTCATTTAAGTTTTGTCCTTTTTATTCAATTCAGACTAAAAAAGAAGTAATGCCTTTTGTTATACGCTCATACAACGAAGTTAGAATTGGCATTAGAAGAGATTGAAATTAGAAGAGATTAAATGATTAAACGAACTTGCAGAATCAAGATTTTCATGCTAGCCACTTCAGAG
This sequence comes from Pseudorasbora parva, assembly GCF_024679245.1. NCBI lineage: Eukaryota > Metazoa > Chordata > Actinopteri > Cypriniformes > Gobionidae > Pseudorasbora > Pseudorasbora parva. The sequence goes on along the minus strand of NC_090185.1, from coordinate 16,586,551 downwards.
AATCGTTTTTTATTTTGAAGTGTTGGCCTTTATGCAATGCATATTAAAAATAAGAGATTAAATGATGCACAAAGTATAGGTGCGAACTTGCAGTGTCCACGTGAGTGGCAAGGCTGAATGTTTCAGCACGTGTCATGTGCACAAATTTAGGAAACACCAAACGGAAGACAAAAGAAAATAAGTACATGCACATACACCTTGTCAAGCGCTCACGTTCAGATAATTAGACAAAATTACACAAAGATTCTCAAGGCCTTCACTCGGCCAGAAACAATGGGCTACACACACACAGACTGTAGACTGAGCCTGTCAGACGCGCGCACACACATACACAGCGGGGAAAGCAGTAACAGGCAGCGCTCAATCGATGGCACTTGAGGCGGTCTGTGGCTCTTGCGGAGCGCGGAGCGCTGAATGGAGTGGGAGAGGGAAAAGAGAGAGAGGGAGAGAGGGCAAGCGAGAGGGGGGAGGAAATGTGAGGAGAGCAGAAAGCCATTAATACTGCATCAGCCAGCCGCGCCGAGCGAAAGAGAGCGAGAGGGAGAGCGAGCGAGCGAACGAGGGCGAATGAGAATGGGGGAGGGGAAGGCCAGAGACAAGCGCAGACTGAAGATTATACACAACAGTGAGCGCGGCAGCTGAGCCTGGAAGCGAGACAGCGAGCGAGGGAGGAAGGGAGGGGTGGCGAGAGAGCGGAGCGCGGTAACGGCAGAGCGAGAGCCTGTGTGGGAGGTAATTAGCTGTGTCTGTTTAGCAGCGTGTCACTAGACTGTCTCTCTCTCGTGCGCGCTTTTGCTGTCCTCGCTCTGTTTAAGTGCGACGGGCCTCACGTCTCCACTGACGCTAAACTAACGCCGTCACTGGCTGTCAGTCTCCGCGCTCCGCAGTTGTGCGGTTTTAAGGGAAACACCTGTCATCTAGGTCAAAGCCAACTCAACTATTACACAACCAGTAATCATCTAGTCACGATCAGATTTTGACAAAACAGCTCTATTGATGAATTGAAAGAATGGCTTTGCACATTCAATGATCATCTAGTTTCCCAACCCCCATTCTGGAATCGGAATCTCTATGACAGTATTTCACATTTCCAATATTAAGCAATTTGGATCGATTCTCACCTGATTGATGATGTACACTTTCCTACTATTGCTACCAATCAAAGTAGTTAAGGACAAAAAAACAGTCCAGTAGTTTTAGGCTCTTACCCCTGTGAGAGAGACACCTGGATGTTGTAGCACGGCAACAGCGGTCGATCGGAGAACTCGAATTCGAAAACTTCCCTCTGTTCATCCTCATCTTCGCCGGGTCCTGGGGGGTTGGCCAGGATATCATACCCAGACGAGTCATCAGCAGGCTCTGTAAGTAAGAGAGATGGATATCATTTAGAAATAAAAGACAAGCTGGGAATTACGGAACGACACTCTGCAAGTGTTTCCGAGAGCCACCAATGGATTACACTCCCATGATATCCCTTCAAAATTCCCTTCCCTTCCCACCCTCCCTCTCCCTGTCGGATTCACGCCGGGACATGCTTTTGTGGTGAACGCGCCTACCCTCCTATTTGCACTCTCTTCCATTAAGCGCCACTGCAGGAAGAGCTGCGTGTGAAGCCACTTCACTCGTTTGTGCGCGCTAGTGGCACAGCGTACGCCTCGGAGCGAAACAGGCGCCTCTACCTCTTTTCTGTTACGCTTTGGGTTTTTCCGAGGCGGCGCAAAGCTCCCAAAAATAGCCGTGCAGCTCCCTTCCACACCTCCCCTTCTCTCCCGGCTTTGTTATTCCAGGAATCCAAGGGAAAATGTGCAGTAGCAGTGGGTTTGTTTTTGGCCAGCTGGAGATGGGCCCGCTCACACACACATACACACTCACACACACACACGCACACACTCTCAGAGCGATCTGCTGATATATGGCAGCCAGGGGAACTCTCGCTACGCAGCTAGAATTCATTTAAAAAAAGAGCAATAAAAAAATGCTGCCATCCATTTTTGCCCCCACAGTGTCGACCCCACCACCCAGCGGATGGGGATTTTTATATAAATTCTTTCAAGCGAACATCAGAGAGGGAGAAGCACACATGGCTGCTATTTTTTCAATTTTAGATCAATGACTGTCTACAAGCATTGATGATTCACACAGAGAGTTACCTTCAGGTGTTTACCCATCTCTCTGTCTGTCTGTCTGATTCTTTTCTCTTTCCCATTGTTTCTTGCATCTGTTAGTGTGGGAGTGTGCGAATGTGTGTGTTCGTGTGTGAAAGTGGTACTCACCACACACTGCGCTGCCGTAAAACTCCCAGTACACACCGGGGTCATCGTCCACTCTGCCCTGCAGGTCGGCAAAGTAATCTAGAGTGAGAAAGAGAGAGGGATGAGACCATTAGTGATGTAAACAGGAAGCAGCTCGGGATGGACCAATACAGAAATCTTGGCAAATAATAACAGACCCTTTCTTCCCCTAGCATAATAGCTGAAAACCATTATGGTTGCCAATATGCCTAGTATAGATTTATAATATTTCCACTTTTTTTTTTTTTATTCAAGCTAATATTAGCATTAATCAGATGTTGATGATTTAAAAATAAATAATAATAATAAAAACATAGCTAGTTCACTGATACTGCTCTCTCTAGAATAAACAGCCTACAAATAAAAAATAAATAAATAAATAATGAATTAAAAGTAATAAAAAAACAAATAACAATATGATTGACAAATGATGAACGCTGTTTAAATATTGTAAATCAAAAATGCTGAATTAATTAAAATAATTAACATAAATAAATATTATTACAACTTTTTTTAACAATACGATTGACAAGTAATGGTTTAAATATTGTTAAAAAAAATTATGATTATTGTTTTAGTAATTTAAAACAAAAAATGCAGATAATTATTGTTAAAGTAAAAAATGCTGATATTGTTAAATAAATAATCAAATGAAATATTAAACAAACCACATTTTTCCAAACAACAAAACAAATACCAGTAGATAATTCTTCCGATAAGATATAGTGACTGATAATATTGTGCAAATGCTAAAGAGACCACATTGACCATGCAACAATATGACCATTTTCTGCTATAGAATGCAGAGGTTTTGACGTTCTGCGAGCAGTATGCGGTTACACGCTCAGATGCCACTTGGCACGGCGAAGCATAGCCAGCGGTGACGGGAGCCACGTTTGCCAGCGCAGCCATTAACAATTCCACCCAGAGAGAGAGAGAGCGAGCGGTTGATTAGAAGGCTCCCACAGAGGGAAAACAAATTTGGGGAGGGTCTTTAAATCAGTGCAGCAGACAGCAGAACGGGACAAGCCTGCTGATTTACACACGCGCGCGCACGCACGCACGCACGCAATATGCTGCCCTGCACTTCCAGGCCGAGCTCTTTTCTGCCTCAGGAACTCATGCATAATCAAACACACACGCAGCCAGTCACTGTGAACCTCCACCATGTGACTGAGCTGCCCTTTAACTGGCAGCCCTGAAGCTAATCCGCACACACACACGCACACACGTATTAAGACGGCTTTGGAGGTGAACTTGCGACTGCCGTCAAGAACAAATGGCGTCTGTGTACAAATTGTTTCGCGATGCCCTCTAGTTCAGCTTGAAACTTTCAGACCATTAATCAAGCTGTGTCACGAAAAACCCGACTACTGTCACTGAAAGAGCGGACCGTCACAGCGCGGCTGTTCTCAGACGAGATGGGTCAGCGTTAACACAAACACAGGAAAGGCCGTCTCGGTAAATGCCACGTCTCCTGCGATACCATCATCACATGCACTCGGAGCACAGCTTGTCTCTTTCCATGTGAACGTCTAACCTTGAGCATGAAAACTTTGCCTCCATGCACAATGGGCAGCGAACAGCGCAATGACAAGGTCAACGCTCCGCTAACGATAAAACGTGATGGTATAAACTCTTAAGAGAATATTCAGTTATTTTCAACTGTAAAATTTAAAGTAATTGACGTTTAGCTTATAGCTCAGTTTCGAAAGTGTAGCCGAAGCATTTAGCAGTGACCTGACAGGAACTATGTTGCAACCAATGGCAAGTGGGGGCAAGATCTGTCTGACCAATGGCATTCGAGTGTTTGCGATTAATAATGACAGTTATCAAACAAGTTTCAAGAAGTTTGGTTCTGCTAGTAGTGCAGAAATTACATTTCTAAAACGTTTCTTTCTTTAAATCTTTAAAACCATTCCCATACCGCACTTTCCCCTCTAAAAAAACATGCATACGCAATGAAAAGTCACATCAAGCTTCCAGGTGTTTGATTTACAAAGCTCTTAAACTTTCAGGAAACTCCAGTGGGAAAAATAAGACATCAAGCCGATTAAAATCAAGGGGTCAAAATGATGTCAAAAGCTTTTTTGTTTTAAAACCATAAAAATGATCTTATATGGCTGTATGGGTCCAGATTAGTCCCAGATTATGGTTCCAATAATACAACCCGGCTTTTCCAAATATTGTTGCGTGAGACAAGCCCGTACACCCTTCAAAAGACACGCCACACAAGACCAAATAAAGACACGCACACAGACAAACACACACACACACACACACACATAATCTCCTTTCAGGGAAAGCTGATTTGCCGGAGCTAAAGGCTTCTCCTCCGCTCCAGCTGTTGCTTAGTAACCAGATAGCCAAGCGGAGCTGAACCCTCCGCTGCTACGGGAGGGAAATTCTGGGAATAGAGGTGGAAGAGAGGAACAGCACGCTCTTACCAGACAAAAAACACTCCATTATGTCGCTGTGGGTCATCTTTAGCAAACCGCGGCCAGAGTAGGTAGCTAGAGTCGGATCGGCGCCATATGACAGCAATAGTCGGACCACGTCTAGATGATCGTTTTCAACAGCATCATGGAGAGGCCTGTTGGCAAAGACACCAGATCATTTACTTCACAAACAAACAAAAACAACAACAAAAGTTTACAGTGCAGTTAATCTTATTTCATCCATCGGAATTGGATTGGATCATGAAAAGTAGACTATAACATTACTTATGTTATAGAGTTAACCTCTAAAATTACCTTAACTTAGGAGAAATCTAGTGTAATTGACATAAATATAAATAAATAATTTAAATTTAGACTAATGTGCAGTGACAAATTGCTTTTTCTAAGATAGAAGTAATCCACCTGCTGATGGTTTTAAATTCCAAAAATATGTATTACATTTTTTTTTCTTTTTCAATTTCACTTTCTTCGGTAATTGAGATTTTTTTTTTTTACTTAAACAGTTCAGTTACTTCATTTGTCCATAATTACTTTAATTTTATCTGCTGGCATTGCTCAATAAAACAGTCATTAAAAGCCGTCACTGTCATTCATCTTTCCGACAGGAATCGGAACGCTAAATGAAATTGGATTTTTAAGTGTACAGCGAAGACAGGGATCTCACACGCCTAATCTGCTCTTCTTGCGGTAATTATCCAAGCTAAGATTCTCGGCCTCTTCTGTTGTTGTAAAGCCATTATTACCAAACATATAATTACTGACATTGAGTGTGCGCGCGTCAGCACATGTGCGCACGTGTAATTATCAGCGCCGCAGCGGCACGCACATCCTCGGTGTGACGAAAGCACAGGAAGTCATTGAAACCAGGCCTGCATTTGCAGCTTTCTGATTTGGCTCATTTATTTAGGTGATGTCATGAATGTGTGTATGCGTTTACCTGGTGCCATCCTGTGCGCTGCAGTTGATGTCGGCCCCGTGCTCCAGTAAGTGCTGTACGATGGAGAGCCAGCCACGGGAACAGGCCTCGTGGAGCGCGCAGTAACCCGCATTATCCCGATGATTCACGTCACACACTTTATTCTCCAGACAGTACAAAACCACCTCCTACAGCGGGAGAGAGAGCAAGAGAGAGAAAGAGAGAGAGAGACGGAAGACGAGCGGTTACTATGGTGCAGCGAGGAATGAAATTCATTAAACACCATTAAAGAGCGCAGAGAAAGAGAGAGAGACAGGCAGAGAGCAGACAGACAGTTCTGCCCAGAGCTGATTATTGATGTGTGAGGTATCAGGGGTTTTACAGACGAATCCTGCCCCAAGCCTGCTGTTCACTTTCTATAAGAGACGCCTGAGACGGCACTATGTGTGTGTGTGTGTGTGAGTCTACAAGCAGCAGCAGTGTAGGAGCGACTTGAAAGGTGGGGGAAATGTGAGCGGTGCTTGCCCGTGCAAAACCGGCTGCCGGGATGTTTGTGTTGGCAGCAGTTTTTCCCATATTTTCACACCTCCAAGATATTTTGGTGCCTAAAAATGTCTGGGACTCACGAGGTCCCACCGGAGAGGCCTCTGCACACCAACCCAAGCTAAAAGAACCCAACAACATGCTAAGGGTGTTGATATGCAGTTGCTAAGGTGTTTTGAGTTTTGGTTAGAATGTTGCCATGCGGTTGCAAGGGTGGTCTGAGCAGTCGTTGGCATGTTACCATGTGGTTGTTAGGGCTTTCCGGGCTGGAACAATTCAAAAAGATCCCAGAACTCTATGATCCAATTTTATTGTAAGTTTGGTTGCTAAAAAAAAAAAGTGATGATATACCTTTACAGAGATTTCCATTATAGCAGTTGGTATCAATATGATCGTCCCATTCGTGCTTCGCATACACAAATTAAGAACATTGTCTGGAAGAATCCAGAATTGCAGAGAGCCCTCGTGGAATTAATTGGAGAGTTCTTCTGCAAGCTCGGATTTAAAGGAACTCCCACATTCATCACCGCGAGCCTCATGCATGGCGGCAACAAAAACGTGCGCACACACACACACACACACACACACACACACACACACACACACACACAGATGGGCTGGAGAGGGGAGGGCTGGTGTCCGCTCGGCGCTCAGACGAATGAGGGCATTAGGATTCAGGAGGCGTAGCGCTCGCACTTCAACCCTGGCAGCTTCTCAGAGAGCGCATTCAACCCCTCCCCCGGCAGAGTCGCACAGTGGTACGACCTGCCCCACGCTGCTGCCAGCAGCTCTGCCTCGCGCTTCCCGCCGGCTCCGTATCCAGGATACGGCATGCCGCCGGCATGACTGAAAAAAAGCCCAAGCCGTTAGCAGGGGCGCCGAGCCGTTAACGAGCCCAAACGGGAAACTCTCGCTCCAGCGCGGATGTTCGCTCGCATCAGCCTGGAGAGGTGGACCAAAACACATGGAAGGTAAAACACACACACACCAACCACGCTCAATTACTGAAAGCGAGCCGCGGTTCAAGAGAATTTCTCTATTTCCGTTTATGTTTCCATCGCCTCATTCCCTTTCCAGCGAGGTCTTTTTCTCTCTCTCCTGCCTCAGGGAGTTCCTCAGTGGGGATGTTTGCAGGCAGGAGAGTCGAGTGTTACATTAAACAGACAATAAAGCCGTGTTACACAGCCTAGCGAGAAAAAGATTTGTCGTGATTTTCTCCTTAGAACTGCTCTTTGCTGTAGCGTTTCCTCCCCCGTTGTCCCCTGCTAAAATGACTCCCAGCTAACAACTGCAATCAATGCATCATTCAAGACACTTAACCCCTTCACAACAGCAATCCCGCAAAACAAGACGCAGGACAGCTCAAGATTGAACCCAACGTGCAACTATTTTACCACAACCTCAAACCCTAGTCAACCCAGCCCACATCATAAAAAATAGAAGAGCAAGAACTACAGCTCGCTTGGGGGGGAAAGAAAGACACTCAGACAGGAAAGAGAAGGGGAAGCTTTACAAGACAGACCTGAACTGAAACCAGTCTGGGTCACTGCTAAGCTCTAGTCAAATTCTGATGCTGGCGGCCCCCACTCTGAAAACCAGTCATTCAAGTTCAAACTCAAGTCTAGAATTTCAATGGGTTCAAGGGAAACTCATAAAGACTTCTGGAATTATAAGGCAATTTAGAGGGATTTTCAGAACTCTTAAAGGTGATGAAACACGGGGCAACTTTTTGATCAATGTTGCCGTCAACGGGCAACCAAGTGAGACATAGGGCCCACGACCAGTCTAAAGTATCCAGATAGAAATGTACTGCCCTTTCTCAATGGGAAAGTGTCTAAGCAACATCATTTGGCAACATTGCTCAAAATATTTCCCCCATGTATCATCGCCTTAAGAGAAATTCTAGAATTTGGAGGCAGTTAAAATTATAGAATTCCCAAGTTCTGGAACTCTAAACCAGTTTATATTAAAAGTTCAACGTAGTTCAAAATGAGCTAGAATGCAATGTAATATGACAAATTCTCCAATTCAGAGGTTATTGAGAAACCGTTCCAGAATTCTAAGTTTCAGAGTTCTAAAATTCTCAAGCAGTTCCTCAATATTTCTGGAATTCTGAAATCTGTTTATAAAGAGAGAACTCGAAGACATAAGGAGTTCTAGAGTTCAGAGGCAGTTGAGTTATAGAATTCTAAGGTAGTTCAGAAAGGTATAGAATTTGAAAGCAGGTGATTTAAAAGTAGATCGCTGATAAAGAATTTTAGAACTCAAATGTAGTTGATAAAAAAGCTCCCGATGCATCATTCTAGAATTGGCGTTTATGAAAAGTTCCAGAATTCTAAGGACATCTCCCAAATGACACCCTAAACGCTTGCGGTCTACCTACAAGTCTGCGCATTGTGACGTAACGTCACTTTGACTGTCGGGATGAAGTCTGCTTTAGTGCGGACTTCTCAAAAGTGCACATATCGACCGTGCTTGCGATGAAGTGTGCCATTTGGGACAGGGCCTAAAATAGGGCGCTAATAAAGTCTTCTAGAATTCTCAAGCAGTTCATAAAGTCACAGAATTGTAAGACAGATGAATAGTTTTGGAACTCTGAGACCGTTTATAAAGAGATCCAGAATTCTAGGACAGCTTATTCTAGTTTGAGAATTCTGAGATTCAACTGCCTCAGAGTTCTTAAGCTTTTTTTAAACAGCAGTTTTGTGTGAATTTCTTTCGAGTCTAATGTGCAGCGGCTTCTTAATGATCCTCTGGCTACGCACAGTGCTGACGAATGTTCTAATTTTACACGCAACTCAGGAAAAAACAGCTTTCAGACTGAGCAGACGTCACGTTGCATTGGAAAGTGAGCGGCTAGGGAGAGAGACAGACAAAAAAAAAAAACTGGAAGAAAGAGCAGGATATGCAGAGTCGGGGGAGACAGAGTGTCGAAACTCCCTCAGCGTGGTTTTAATTGAGAGAGCCGTGGCCGGAGTGGGAGTTGTGATAACAGAGGGAAAAGGGTTGAGGTGGCCTCCACAGAAGAAGCACATCATTAACGGATCAGGAATTTCCCTGACAGCCAAGCCAGGACGGTACTGAACGTGCGGACGAGTGTGAATGTGTGCGTGCACAAACATGCAATATCGTCTTGCGCAGCCAGACCTTTGACTAAACGGCAGCTTGCAAACCACTGTTTGTTTTTACATGCCGTTTAAGGGTGGGTTTACCTGAGATAGAGACCGCAATAACAGGGCACAAAACTCGGAATATCTCTTAAAGATGTTCATCAAATCCAGTGATTAGTCCTTCCAAAAAAGCGATCGTACTATAAACCCAGCAGGAAGGTTGATTTAAAAAAATCCCTGTGTGCCCTTAGTCCCGGAAGTTGCATCAAGCCAGCCAATCAGTTTAGTTCTTGCCAAATCGAGAAAATGCTTTCCAGTTTTGTGAGCAATATGCATCAGGCAGTCAGTGAACAGACTTTGGGCTGTCCGGAGGCGTCTGTGGCCGAGACTGCAAGATATAACTGCTGTCGCTCTGAGAGCTGAAGGTCTGCATCCTGCTATTTGCTCGGGCTTAGCAGACAGTGACAAAACAGGGTGCGACACACATGCCTCACTGACCCTTTGCACACGCACACACACATACACACTTTCTACTGGTTACTGAACTGCAAACATCCTTCACACATGAACACTGACACTTTTAAAAGGGGTAGTTCACCCAAAAATAAAAATGGTCATAATTTACTGACCCTCAAAATTGTGACTGCATGACTTGTTTTTGTTGAGTCAGTGTCCAAAACAACATTTACAACCCCACTGACTTTCATTGTATGCAGGAAAAACAGAAAAATATTCAAAATATATTTTTTGACACAGAAAGAAAAATCCATGCAGTACTTGTTTTTAGGTGAGCTATCCCTTTAAATAAACTATTTTAGCTATTAAATAATTCCCATTACTCAATCAGGAAAACATTCCCTGTTGTTTTTATTTATTTATTCTAAAATATGCAAATAATCTGAAAGGGAATTTAGATCGGATTAAGTTGCAGTGAGTGCCTGCGACAGGGTTATTTCAGGTCACAGGCTGTATTTTGCGGTCGGCATCCGAGATCAAAAGACCCTTAGCACGCGGCCTTGAGCGGACAGCCTCTCCAGCGGACACGCTCATGCAGTCAGCTGTGGAAAACACGCAGGTTTTTCCACTCGCGCTTGGTTGATGCAAGCCAAAATGACTCAATCACACACACGCGGAGAAAACCGCTCGAAGGCGCCCAGGAGTTTCATCAAGCCAAGAACGGCTTGTTTTGAAGGTGCCTGCCCATGAGAAAATGGAAACGAGAGCGCGCGCAAAACTACGTGCCTTTTGCATGTTTACTGCTGTTGCGCTGGGACCAAGATGGAGTGCCACGTTTAAGTGTGTGAACTCTCGCGCTCTGAGACACACACACACACACACACAAACGGAGCAGCTGCCGCGCTCTGTGTTGAAAGGTTCGGCCGCGCAGTCATGTCATATTTCCGAGCTCTGGCAGCGCCGCGGAGCTGCTCGTGGCTTAACACACACACACGCACACACACACGCACACACACACACAGAGCGCGCGCTGGCAGCTCAGTGCGCTGCTCGCGGCTTATCTCTCTCACACACACACATACACACAGCGAGAGAGCGGCTTCCTGTCTGAGGCAGGAGAGCGGGAGGGGAAAGGAGGGGAACGGAACGAACGAGGACTAGAAAAACAAGCCGCTGTCGACTGACAGAAAAAACACACACGCGGACGGAAGGTCTGTCCCCACCTGCTAAGGGCCGACGTGAGGGTGTAGAGGGGGAGGAGAGAGGGAGAAATGAGGAATACGGGGTGGGAAAGATTACATTTTATCTGGCTTCCTCTGACACACACACGTCGCACGGATCGGCGCCGAGTGCCCTCCGCTGCGCGCTCCGCCGCTCCCCCACCGTATCTGTGGCGCACGCACAGCCCCGCGAGAACAGCCGCCTTTAACCGATGTCACCAAGCGCATTTATAAAGCCATTAGAGCAGAATTAGACCCCGAGCGCCAGCGGGGAAAATCACAAAGCCCTGAGACTCAGCGGTAACGAGAGCCCACGCATTCGAGAAAATCCACCGCTAGCGGAACACTAGCACTCTGCAATCTGGAGAAAAAGCTCGTTAGGGGGAAAACGTTTAGCTAGTAAAAAAAAAAAATACAATAAAATAAAAAAATATTATTTATATATATATATATATATATTTAAACGCTATTCGTAAACAGTGTATTGGTAAAAAATAGTCACAGTTCGTTTACAGTTAGCTTTTTTTTTTTTTTTTAACAGTTTAGCTATTCCTAAATGGTAAAGACTGCATGAAACACAAGTTACAAATAAATGTAGGGCGGGACTTGCGAATGTTGTGATCTCATGTGACTGACATTTTGTCCCGCCCTCTAGACACGTCATCAAAGAGATGTGGTTGCGAGAGGGAGGGGAAGTTATTTTATGCTTATGAGAACACAAACTTTTAATGTGCACAGATAAATTATTAACAAATACCGCAATATTCGATAAAACTAATTTTTGATTGCATAGTGTGTTGTGTACAATAAATGTACAGTTTTACTAATAGTGAAAAATAATTTAGCTATTTATAAACAACGTTTAGCTAATCATGTACATTTTAGCTATTCGTGGACAATAGATATAGCTCAGTTTATCTATTGGTAAAGATTGGCGATTACTAAAAAAAATATTTAGCTATTGATCAAACACTAGATTTTTATATACTGTACAAGGGATGGTTTTTGACAAAAAAAAATATAATTTTGCTATTTGTAAACAGTTTAGCTATTAGCTACTAGCAATAGTCAAAGAAAATTGTGTGTAAAAAATCTAAAATAAAGACTAAAATGCAACAAAATAGCAATTCTTCCTTTTCTGTAAGAACCCACATCCTTTTTTGTGGTCAGAAATGCAGAAAAACCTCCCTCTCTTCCCGTGGGCCGCTAATGGCGACCGTTAGTTTGGGCGACGAGAGATCGGGAGGTGTGGGGAACGGGCGGCTAATGGCTTAAAACAGCGCGTGTTTAGCACCTCCAGCCGAATGATTAATTAACGTGGAGATTACGGAGAGCACTTGTCAGATCGCTGATTGGACCTTAATGGCAAAGAGCCATTCTGCCTGAGAGCAGAATTACCGACAGAGTCTAGCAACCGCAGCAGAATCAGACAGAGAGAGAGCGAGCAAGAGAGAGAGAGAGAGAGATGGATAGGGCTCTTTCACACACACACGCACACACACACACATAACGATAGGTTTCAATCAGCACACAAAGGCCAGTTTTGTCTGAGTCATAAAAGAGGGAGGCAACAACCAAACACAAGTGTAAATAAGCAGCATCGTAACGCAAGCGAGACGTCAGCACTGGCGGAATGTAATGAAAGAGTGTGTGTGTTGCAGTAAAACTCTTAGCGTGAGAGCTAAAGGGAGGTGAAGAAACGCAAACAAGAGACTTGGGGGAAGGGAACTGCAAATGTGAGTGTCAAAGTGCGGCCACTTCAAGCACAAACACGGCAACAACAAAAAAAAGGAAGAAATGAAACAACAGAACCTGGCATCCCTAGTTGAGAGAAAACAAACCTCAGACACATGTGGAAGCGTGTTATAGGCAGAACGAGTGAAAAGATGAAAGCGGCAAATGGGAAAAAGGCTAAGCGTAAAACTACCTCGATTTCGACGCCACACAAGCATGTTCTATTCTGGAACAGCACCACTGTCTCAGTGATAAAAAAATGCTCCGTAAAATGCAATAAGAAACTTTCCCTTTCAGTGGAATTCAAGGCACCGCTGCGGAGCGAGAGAGGAAGGGGGGAGGGCTGGGGAAGGAGAGAAATCATGCGCTCGCAGCAGTAATCGCTCATTTCCTGTTCTCCGTGCCAGTCCTTTCAGACGCACTGCCGGAACTAATCCAGCTCCCCATTAATCTGCACAAATTGGACACGGAACGCCGCGCCATTCCAGAACCCGCGGAACCACCGTATTCCAGAACTGTGGAATACGGTTGAATTCCAGAACAGCAGGGAATCTACTAAACAACGAGACCAATGCATGTTCGCTTGCATTAGAGATATTAAACTCTGATATTTAAAAATGCAAAATCTGAATTTAAATACAAATTTAAAATGCTAGTCTTATTACCCATAATTCACCAGTGCACGTTATACATTAATAAAAAACAATTTTTTTTGTCACCAATCAAAAACATAGTATGCTCTTCTTCTAAGACGCAATCAACACAAATCAACAAAATTAATCACAATTAAATCCCAAAATATATTTTAAAGATTTAAAAAGAGTAAAAGCATGTAAAATACAGTTTCATGTTGTCTTTAAAAATACTGCTACCAACACTATACCAACATTTTAAACTCCAAAAAATCTGAGTACAAGATCAGAGACGGAGTGTAAAGGGTTAAGGTTCTCCAGTTCGACAGAGAGAAAGACAGAGGACAAGCCCGAGAAAGCACGCCTGTGAAAGCACGGGAATGAATGTGAGCGAGAAAGGTTTGAGTGGGAGTGCAAAAGCCGAAAGGAGAAAGAGATGAGACAGCGCGTGTGTGTGTGTGTGTGTGTTGAAGCGAGAGGCTGCGTCGCAAGAAGGAAAAAAAAACTGTGTGTGTGTGTGTGCGTCCGCCAAGCGATCGCTCTGTGCCTGTCAGGGGCTCTCGCATGTCAGACTCAGTCTCACGCAGAAATAATGAGATGCGAAGAGAGCAGGAGAGGGCAGCCGGCGAGAGAGACGGTCGCGCACACGCGCAAATGCACGCTTACCTCATATCCCAGCCGTGCTGCTCGCTGCAATAGAGTCTCGCCTGCGTTCTTGTTGACGATGAGTCGGCGTGCCTCGGGCGGCATGGGCCTGCTGACTGGCGGCTCCGCTGACACTGGAGGTGCAGGGGTGACCGGAGGTACCGGTACATCCGGAACAGCGCACGGAGGGGTCGGGGGTGCCGTGGGTTGGTAGGCAGGAGAAGGGGGGCGAGGTTTGACCGGAGAAGACTCGTAATCAGAAAGAGATGCCGGCCGCTTCTGGGAGGAACGCTTCACCACCTGACGGGAATAAAAATGCATCACCTTAGCATTTATGACAGATCGCAACACCATCACAAGACCTCGGATTTCACACACAGGCTTTGAAAGTCACAGTATGTGGCGCCACAACCGGGATAAGCCGGACGCTCTCTACAAAGACAGAGCGGACAAAAGAGTGACGGAGCTACAGTCGCTTGGTGCCAAGAGACAGGCGGGATGGAGCGCTAATTAATCACAGTGACAAGTTCATAGTCGGCACTGCGGAATAATCAGCAAGAGACAAAAATGTAAAAATCTTTTTAAAATGTTGCTGTGAAAATTGATAAATGTTAAGTTATTATAGAAGCTTGTTTTCGCCACGGAATGAAACAATTTAAAAGACAATTAAGACTTTATCCCGCAATTCTGACTTCTCACAATTGCAAGTTCTAATGTCAGACTTGCATGATATAAACTTGCAGGTTTTTTTCTCGTAATTCTGACTTTTTCGTACAATTGCGAGTTATACTTGTAAGGAATCTGAATTCTGCCTGATATATACTCACAATTGTGTTAAATAAAAAAAAAAGGGCAATGTCAGAATTGCGACTAAAAAAATAATTCACAATTCTGATTTTCTACCAAATACAAGTTTATATTTCGCAATTCTGAGGACTTTTCGCAATTGCGAGTCAAAATCAAATCCAAAAAAATTAATTTTTCCCACAGAATTGCCTGATATGAACTCGTAATACTGAGAAGAAAGTCAGAATTGGGTGATATAAATTCGAAATTGCGAGAAAGACTCTCGCAATTCAGACTCTCTCACAATTGCAATTTAAAAGTCCATTTGCCTGATATAGTCAAAATTGCACGATATAACCTCGCAATTCTGAGAAAAAAAATCAGATTTAGGGGTGATATAAAAAAGTCACAATTGTGAGTTCTTAAGTCAGAATTGCTAGATATAAACTGGCAATTCTGACTTTATAACACACAATTGTGAGTTTATATCACGTAATTATAAGGGGGAAAAAGTCAGTAGAGAAAAACTTATCCCCGCGGCAGTGCAGGAAAGAGTGTTTCCCACCAAAAACCAAGAACAAAAGTATGACTGTCGACAAAGGTTCCTCGCTCAAACACCCCGCATGGTCAGCAAGGTTATTTTTGGCCTGCAGTTAAACGGGCCGGGACTGTTTACACAACTACAAATGTCCCATAAACACGTTTTTAAAAGAACAAGGTGCATCTTCCACTTTGAACATTTCTGTTTTCGGCTCTAGGGCCTGCGAGCTGGATGGAAAGCTGCAAACGCCGATCCGTCAACAATCGTGTTCCCTGGCAGGGAAAGTTAAACAGGAAACAACGGAAGACTTTGGCTCTCTCCCACTCCCTTTATCTCTCCCGCCTTCCATGAGTGAGTTCTCTATCTGTGGAGCGCAGTAGGGCGGGCGGATGAGAGCCTGTGTGTTTGTGTGTGTGTGTGCGTGTGTGTGTAGGCCGCAAGTTCATGCGAGCAGACTGAAGGTCGGGAAGGGGGGGTGGTGATCGGGCCGGGAACTCCACCCACCCCAGAGGAGTTCCAGAGCGCAGCAGCTGTCAGAGTAAACACACACACACCACACGCACATACACAGAGCTCTGCCAGGCCTGTATCCACGCAGAGAAAACGAGCGTCTCAAAATATGACGACTGACATTTGCTTGCTCGTCTGAATGAGAGCATATAGATTAGATAGACCAAGATTAACTCAGCCCCTAATCCAACCCCTAAAAATAAACATTTTAGAATGAGAAAAAAAGATTATTATTATTATTACAAACGTTATATAAATGTGATATATAGTTACATAATAAATATTTATAATATAAATATGTATCATGTAAATATGTAGCATAATAACATTTAATATTAATAATAAATGTATGATACATATTAACATGATAAATATTTATAGAATTGTTATAATAAAATATATTATAAAAATGTGAATACAGTTATTAAGTATTTCAAATTATTCCATTTATAATATTAATAATAAGATTAATTCTTCTCAATGTATATTATATTTATAATAACTATTTATAAAAACAACAATACATTTTTATTATTATTTATTATTTATACATTTTTCCAAAAGGTTAAATTGATCGAAAAATGTAAAAGATGAATATATAAGCAAACCACCAGTCGTCTTCAACACCTAAGGACATACTGGATGTCCCCAATGTCACGTTTTGGAAAATGTATCTCACTTTGCCAACCATGTAAACCCGCACACACTGTATTGTGTAAACACCTACATAATATTTTCATAAGTGTGTTTGTCTGCTGTAAACGATGTGAACTCAAGGTGTGTGTGTTTGTGTGTGACGAGTGCGTGCGCTACATCTGCGTGTGAGATCGCAACAGGGAGAACGCAGGCTGTGTTATTTAAAGAATGCACAGTGTGTTCGCTGGGGAATCATTTTCCTTGACGGAGAGAGAAAGAGACCAGAATTGTGACCCGGCCTTCACTCCTCCTCCCCTCCCCCTCGGTTGCGTCTCTCCGCTGGGAGTCTGCCTTTCAGCGCAAGAGGAGGTCAAAGCAACCGCACTCTAAACACACATGCTATGACCCCCTCCCGCGTCCGTTGTGCCGTCCCAGAGAGCCGCGGTTCTTCCCTAATTGGAATGATTAACATTGTTGTGATTGGAGACACGTTTTTAAACGGTTCCTCGCTGAGCCCGGGGAAAATGCTTGGCTTGCGAGCCAAAGCAAAGAGCACATTTAGCCTCGCACGTGCTGACAAAGAAAGGACGTTCTTGCTCGGATAAACGAGCACCTCGACCTTCTGTCACTACATGGACATGTGCAGCAGCGCTCACCTTGTGTTGGTGGGCAGGGCTGAGTTCAGGACACTCCTCATTGGTCGACTGCAACAGCATCCTGCGCTCCTGTTGGCCGAGGTGCTTGGTCTTGCACTGCCGCTTGCCCTTTGGCTTTTCAGGGTCGCCGTGCCGGCGCAAACGAGACGGGAAAGTGCTGTCAGGGTCCGGAGAGGGTGAGGAAGATCCCACTGACTTCCGGTGGTCCTTGAATCGCTGCCGTTTGTCAGAAAGGTGAGAAGGAATAGTGGAGAACTTCCTTATGGAATCACCACAAAATCCATCAGAGAGAATAGGAATAGCTAGAGAGAAAGAGAGAGAATAAAACGATTATTTATTTATAAGCATAGTATTAGTATTACCTATGAATTAAACTTTTTAGTTCGGATTTTTCAGTGCTGGTTGTCACAGAAAATCTACATAATTCTGCAAAATGTTAACATTTGGTAAAATGAATAAAAGTGAGCAGAAAATACCAAAGTAGAATGAAAAGGGAAAATCAAAAACAAAATATTTAATTAACATTCAAAGGGAACAAAAAACAGCACAAAAGAGCTAATTAAATCATAAAATAATGCAGAATTTTGTGACCTCACATTCTGTGAATATACCAGCCAACTTTTCAGTATCAATTCTGGCATAGTAAAACATAAAAAAAACAAATATTACTGCACAAATTTTCGTATTTATAAAATCAGCCTTGACTTGCGAATACAACAGGGAAGAAACAACACAGAAAATTGCAAGAACACAAATCTGGGATTTACGATTTCATCAAGGGCAAAACGCACACAAAATCAAACCGACAGAAGCTTCCTTAAGGTCTTGTTAGGTAGATCAGACTGACAGCGGTAGAATGAACGGCAGCATGCTGACCGCCTTACGAGGGACGGACAAAGGACGGAAGGATTTACAAAAATTGATGCATCCTTTCCATCGTCTGCTTTCTATTTTGCATCACGTGACCAGAGCAAAAGAGGCACGTTTAAGCGATAACATCAACCGGCAGAGAAGGACGGAAGGGAAAAAGAGAAGAAACATGAAAGGAAGAGCAAGATAAGAGAGGGAAATCAAATGAAAAGGGAAGCAACAGCGAAGAGAAAAGGAGAAATGACGGACGGACGTAGAAGTGGAAAAAGAGAGAGGGAGAGAGAGAGAGATGCAGCAGCGAGGGAAAGAGACGATGAAAGGGTGAGCACAAGGCCGAGAGAGGGAGAGAAACCGAGCACGCTCCACATCTGTTCCATTATTCATCATATTCCCCGTTCAGTCGCGCACACACACACACACCGAGGGCCCCAACGCGCAGAGGAAATCTCTCTCACGTATGCAAGCAAGAATGCCAAAGACCACATAGCCAACAAAAACACTACCGACTAGCTAAACACCGATATATATATAAATAAGCCAGGCCAATTCATTGATTTTTTTGAAACTCGATGATCTGAATTGAACGATAACCCGATTCTTGCCAACAATTCTTGTTCTGAAAGCCTTTTTGTTTTTACATTCATATCCAAACTTTACATTTGATTGTTACAATGTTTCACATTTCGGCTGAATTCAAAATAAGCGTTTTTTTTTTTGTTTGTTTTTGATCATCAATTTGTACATTTCTTTAAGTAAATATTTAGTAAAATAAGTGTTTTTCAAATAACTTTTTATATTCACTTAGAATTAAGGATATATACAAAGATATCAAGGAATATGTTTTTTATTTAGTATTAAAAAAATGTGAATGGAGTTAATATTACCAAAAAGAAGCATGAGAAATTGTTAGCATAAAAATGTTGTCTAATTGAAAAAACCATCAGTTAACCACTGTTACTAGCATTCACAAATGTGCGCAAATGTACACGGGCAGTATATTTGCAAATCGTGTCTTCGCTACGAAGTCAGATCCACTTCACATCAACGGTCCCCTTAGAAATGCAATGATTTCGTTTGGTGGAGACGAAACTGGCGGATCTAATAGATTGGGCCGAGACAAAAGCACCTTAGAGAACCTTCATCACACAGACCACCAACTGTGCAACTGTGCGTGTGTGTGCGCGCATACACGCACAAGAACCCATTCTCATGGGCAAACTGTTCCAGCCTGCGTAATGTGCTCCTCTCCTTCAACAGGCTAATTAAAGTCCTACCCCGAGAACCCTTGAGACCGGATCCACCGCACCTACCCCACACACACACACACACACACACACGCGCAGTGTGCGTGCTCTGCAACCTAAGTGAATCACTCAATTAGCAAAAGGGGAGCAAAGACCTTAATGCCTTTAAAAATCAACAGAACAAAAGCAGCGTGCTAAAAACCTGCGCACACACACACACACACGCACCCTGGGGCTTACAGCGGAGAGATGTGCATCACTAGCATGCGTGTCTTGTCCCTCACACCTCGTCATAGACAACACAAATTAGCTTGCGTGTGCGTACGAATTCCCTCGGCTGAAGAGCGAGAGTATGTATGTGTGCGGTGGGAGACGGATTTTGACAGGGACATCTGGGGGATATTAGCCTCCCATTAGCACGCAACTGGGCACACACACACACACACAGACACTAATGCATTAACTAGCAAAGCATCTCTCAGCTTGAGTATAACCAAGATACATATGTATAGCACATATTACTCACACACACGCACGGAGTGAGGGATAGAGCGAGATAAAGAGTCTCGTCTTGCTGCTCTCTAATCCTCCTGACAGAACGCCAGCACAATATCCAGCAGCCAAGATACTGACGGGCAGCCTCACACACACACACACGTTATTTGCACAGTTGTGGAATCTCATGGCTCATTACTCTGCGGCATGCGCTTTCGTGGCGATGCTTTTATACCAACAAGGACGCAAGCGTCTGAGAGAGTGTGTGTGAGCGTGTGCAAGTGCGGCTTGTCAATCAACAAGAATCATTATTGCTATACCGAAGCCGCAGACACAGGGCGACGTGCTCCGCTTTCCTCTAATCTGCCTCTCTCTACTGCCGCGCTCTCGTCTATCACCTCAGTTCTCCCCTCAGCGCTCAGTATCCTCTTCTCATCTCTTCCACTCCTCCTTTTTCCACCCTTTCTCTCTGCTTTCTAACAGCCTCTCTCTCTCTTTGTGTCTCATTCACTCACAGTGTTCGTGTCATCCCTGCTCAGTTCTCTCCTTCTGGGTCCTTCTCTGACCTAACTAAATGAGACTTAGTCTTTGCTTAGAGCACCATTTACAGACGTGCCATTCGAAAGACATATGGGTAGTATGTTGACTAGTATGAAGTGGGAAAGGATGTAGTTTGTATAGTATAGTATGGGTAAAGATTGTAGTATATAGGTAGGTAGCTTCCATGCAGGAAGTAGTATATGCCATGTGAGGTTCAGTGCATAGGCCGTAAACTACGATAGCCGGGGGTGTCAAAATCAGTTCCTGGAGGGCCACGGCTTTAATTAAATGCATATGCTGAAGCTTATTGAGTCCTTCAAGCTTATTTGAAGACTTCAGTTATGTGTGTTGGAGCAGGGTTGGAACTAAACTCTGTTGGACTGTGGCCCTCTGGGAACGGAGTCTGACCTCTGGTTTAAGCCATATTATTTAGGGTGTGGGGAATAGTAGGGTAATAGTAATAGTGGTTCTTAACCCTGGTCCTCAAGGGCCAATGTCCTGCAGAGTTTAGCTCTAACCATGAATGAATTCAAATGCCATTTACTAGTAACTCTGAAGACCTTGACTAGCTAGTTCAGGTGTGTTTGATTAGGGTTGGAAGTAAACACTGCAGGGCAGGTAAGTAGGTAAGGTAGGTGAAACCTGTACCAACATCTCTTCCTGAACAGTTGACCAGTTTGTGACTAAACTGCTAAACGAAGAAACCATTTAGTCATGCAAATAAAACAGGATACCATGGCAAAACCAATTTACACCTTTCCATCTTAAGTCCAAGGTCCTGTTAACAATGCCTTCTAAAGGGACAGGCTTCTCTGTTCTACCAACAATGCATTTAAATAAGACAGAATGGGAAGATGTACCTGTGTCGGATCCAGTGAATTCCAGCTGTTCCTTAGTCCAGCATCTCTCCACTTCTGATTTCCTCTTCATCCCCTTGTCTTCAAATCCATTTGCTTTGACCTTTCGATCCACAGCAGGGACACCGTGGGCGACTCTCGGGATCTCTGGGGGGCAAGGGTCAAGCTTTTCCCTCCTGGCGGTTTGGAGTGGTGGAAGAGAGGATTTGGATGTGGGAGGCAAACCCAGGTTTGGAGCTCCAAATTGCGGTCTGTCATGGTTGAGCTGCCCCTGTCTATCCCACAGTTCCTGGAGATTATGAAGGTGACGGGGCTTACTGAGCCGAAGACCCGTCAACTCGATACACACCTTCAAATTCTTCACCTCTTGCTCGGAGGGTTGCGGCCACACATCTGTAGAGATAGATAGAGGCAATCCGTTTATACTTTGCAAGCTGGTGACTGGTATTAACATCTGGATAGGATTATCCAATTTTAGGTGGTCAGTTGGGACCAATTGCTGTGTACACCTGGATTTTACATGAATCTCAAATTTGGACAAGGGGATGTTCTGATTGTCTGACTACATACATTAGGTACTAAACTGTGTCCAGATTTGTTCAGAAGACACCAGATATTTTAAGTCTTGTAAATCCAAGACTTAATACCCTAGTTCTGGAACAATAATTATGTGGTTATATGAATCAGGTGCTGTTGCATTTAGAAAGCATTAGGGTGTACATATATACATCTCTAACTACAAGTTGGTCGATTACAATGCATCTCCAGAATTGGATAATAATGCATCTCCAGTGCACCCTGTTTACTGCTGAATTTAGCACTGTCCACTAGTTTTAATACACAAAATGTTCTAAACAAAGGGTTGCACACTTAGCAGGAAATGTTTTCCAATTGTTACTAGAGTTGTTTCCGCCTAGAACACAAACACCCACAAGTTTGATAGCTTTGAAATAAATGTACATGGCTAAACAGGCACTCGCATGCAGACACATTCGTTTTGCTGACAAAAACAAGCTTTCTGGAACACATTTAAATGATTAAAAGTTTATACAAAGATTGTTTTGATGTCTGAAAACGCCCTTTAGACTGAGCACAAAGACAGAGTAGGGCATAGAACGCCCGGCAGTTGTGTTTATCTGGACCATGTGACGGCAATAAACACAAATCAAGATGAATCAAAAAGGCCAGCGAAAGGATCAAAGCGGGAGCGAGCCGAGGAAAGGGGAAAAGAACAGCTGAACCCTGGAGAGAGAGTGAGACGTGTCAGATAGCGAGACAGGAGGTTGGCGATAAGATGAAAGACAGAGTGGAACATCCACTACTTGCTGTTTGCAAAAGTGGCAGAAAGAACGGGATGAAAAGATGACAGAGAACGTGAAGGACATTGGAGACAGACAACCGAGACGTCTACCTGAAATCAGTCTCGCTCTCTTCGCCGCGATGCCATTATCGTCCTCTCCTCTCGTCCGTCTCTCTCCATCTCTTTCTTCTGCGGTGTGCGTGCAATCAGGGTGGCCTTGGCTCTGTTCCAAACCCAATGCACGTTTCCTGCTCGTCGCCGTGCCAACAGACCCCTCCTCCTCTCCTTTCACATCCCTCGCTCTCTTCTCCTCCGCTCGGCGGGACTGCGGGATGTCGGCTGGTGGGCCGCACCGCTGGAGCACAGGAACTCTGTTGTTCGCACATGTTGGTGTCGCACCTGCATAGCCACACAAACACAAATGCGTTAGTCACCAGCTTGCAAAGAAAGACCGTTTTCAAGTTCAAAAGAAGCGAGACAGGCCAGTAGAGCACAGGGATGCAGACGGTGAGAGATAGAGAGGAAAAGACTACAGAAAAACAACCCCCCCCCACCCCCACCTTGGACAGTTGCATGTTTGTGCTAACTACACCACACCCATCCCACACGGGGAGCTAGACGGCAAACAGGGGCGAGCTTGCTTGCGCTCTCTGCAAGCTTAAATTAGCCCGAAACATCCGTGCCAAGAGCGCAAGCGGCAACCTAGCTCAAGTCTCCTCTCCCTCCCCCTTCCTCTCCCTCCTCACACTCTCCTCCCCCCCTCTCCTGCTTTCTCCCGTTCTGTGTGTGGCAGTGAAAAGCGCTCCTTGAGAATGTCTCCCGGCAGCTAAGAGCAGCGGCGCAGATCAAAGACAGGCGCTAGGGGCTCACACTCCGTACCGCCCGCTTCTCTCTTTCACACACACACACACACACACACACTCTCTCTCTCTCACTATATTGAGGCACATGCACGTCCTAAAAAAACATGCACACACAAATTAGGCAGCTAGCTGAAATCTTCCAAGTCACACATAAACCTAAATCTTTTTTGTTTTGTTTTAGTATGCAACAGTGCATAATTGTACATCCAAAATGACTTCATTATCACGCTTTCGATGCAGAACAGAGCAACCTTTATACTGGCCTGGGTAAGAATGCAGCCCACCCTGCCCCAAGCACACACAGACACGCACAAAGCATGTGACTAACACCACATGCATCCCATAATTCATGGCAATGTGTGCACCATAGCAACTCTGCACCAAAACAGATCACCATGGTAACATCGTTCGCGTCACCCAGAGAGTTAATGTGGCCGTTGCAAAAGAGAGAGAGATGTTGAAGGACAGAATGGGCATAAAAATCAAGAGAGGAACGAAGGACATGAAACATCCAGAAAGGACACGCAAAGTCAAATAATCAATTTAGTTTCTTAAAACCAATTACTCGAACTGTATCAGTTGTTGAATAGAATAGTATTCGGCAGATGTGCTGAAAAATTAAACTACAGTAGAAGGTTTTTCCGTAGCATTTTCACCCTTGGAGGTTCACAGGAACTGCCGGTCTGTCTGCTGAGCGCACTCTGTTTATGTAATCCAGAGCGCTGTTAATTGTCTGTGTGGCTGACACACATGCAAGGGTTCACGCACGCACACACACACACACACACTCTGACCCACATGCACAGGAAACGCCTCGCCTCTGTGAAAGCCACCAGGGAGAGCGAGGTCACATAGCAGCAAAGTGTTGATTTGGAAATCTGATGGCATTAGGCCATTACCAAAGCTCAAGTGGAAAAAACAAGAGCCAAAACAGCATAGAGAGAGGGGTAAAGAGAGAGAAGGAGAGTCGAAGCATGTGCATATTTATTTGTGTGCTTCCTGTTTGAGGGTGGCGGTGGCGGAAGCCATGTTTACCACGTCGTTTCCGCTGGTTTAACGCTGTAGCGTGAAGCGCCACAGCGCAGGGACCGTCCCTAGTGAAACGGGGAGGAAGTGCAAGGGGCTTGGTTGGGGGGGGGGGGGAGTAAAGAGAGTAAGTGCTTGTAAAACTGAGATGGTTCCGAAAGATTTCAGGAGATGGGACAAAAGGAAAGGATGAAAGAAATGCATGAAAAAAGGCAGCTTGCAAGCAAGACGAAAGTTAGAGACAGCGCATACGACAGACGTTACAAGAAAGACGGAAAGTGTGAGATAGCCAGCAAAAAAATAAAAAAGCGCTGGAGAGGGAGACAGCGCTTGTGTGTGTGTGTGCATGTCTTACCGTTATGCTGCTCGGTGTGATCGGAGAGGGCCGAAAGGGCTGCGGAGGGCCTGGAGCTTGGCTGGCTCCGTTCCCAGTCTCCCGCTCCACACTGGCTCTCTGCCAGCTCCCTCTCTCTCTCCCGCTCTCTTCCCGGTCCGGGCGCTGCAGACGACACACACCCCTCCTTCTCCTTCAGCTCCAGCTCCGAGAAACGCATCATCGCACGCTACACAGACACACACACGGCACAATCGTGAAACCAGATCCAGTGTTACGAGCACCAGCTGTAAAGCCTGTCTCTCATGTGCTCCAGTACAACAAAAACAGAGGGAAAAAACAGAATAAGACTTGCATAAAATAAATCTGCAGTGAGAGTAGAACAGGAGCTTAAGTGCATTAGAGTAAAATGCAGAAAATGCATATCAATAACTTATAACAAAATCTAACTGATACAGGTGAAGTCAAGGGGATTCATTTTACTCAAATTTGACCATGCAATTTTCAGGACCCCTAAAATAGGAGGAAAAGGAAGAAAAAAAGTCTAACTTCACAACCGCCTGTGGGCGCAAAACTAAATGTTACTCATTTCAACTGATTAGTAGTTTAAAAATAAAATGAACTGACCTCCCAAAACGCAGCTGGTTGACTTAAATTACTGTCCTCTTGTGATAATCCTTCCATCTAAGCAATCAGAATGGGGCTCAATATCTTTTTCAATGATTTGAATTGAATATTTACACAAATTTAACACATCTTCAAACAAACATTAACTTACCATTACACAAAAAATATTGGGGAAATAAGGAAATATCTGAGAATGATATGGTTTTGAAAGCTGATGTTTAAATCATACAAACTTCAAAAGGACATGTGGAAATACATAGAAAATACTGGGCTTATTTAAAAAGACTTTACAAATTGTGTGGGCTATCTGAAATTAGGGCATTGCTTTCGTTCAGCCTCTCCCTTACTCTCCCTCTGCTGCGCGACTATGTGTGTGTGCGCTGATGACTCTGCCAGTCGGCGAGCGCTCTGCTCGCTGCTGCTGGTAAGAACTCTAATCTTCCCCATCAGGAAAGAATGGGCCGGATTTTACTTAATCTGGGAGGGCTGCCACCAAGCACATGGCTATTGGGGGCCTGGGGGTGTGCATGTTTTTGTGTGCGTGTGTATAAATGAGTGCAAGATGGAAGCCTTTAAGAAAGGGTGTGTGATTATGTTTGGGTATGCCCCACACACACGCACACACTGGTCTCCAGAGCTCACCTGCAGGTTAACAGTTGCCTGCAGCATTATGTGCTAGCAAGGCTACGGCATGCATGCAAGCACGCACACACACACAAACATTTGGCAGCTGAGATTCCGCACGACTGGGCAAAGCAGCCACAGACGGCACTTTGTGTTAACCCTTTCAGCCGCTGACTGAACCACACACTCAAGCGTGTGCGTTCTTGTACAAGTTCTCTCACGCTAACTGTAGAACTGCTGGCATTTAAGCCTGTTTGACAGATTCACAGCAGGGGCCCAAAAACTACTAGAAAGAGAGAGCAGGAGAGGGAGAGTGGGTTACGGAGATCTGTAATTAGCAAGGCGCTCAATATAACCGAGTGTGGATAGTTAGATACAAGTGCTCGTTCAAAGCCGAAACTGAGGTCATTGAGCTACTTTTAAAGTGTAGATGTAAATCTCAGGGTGGCTGGGAAACTGGTCCTTGTAGAGTTGACCAGGGAACAGAAAATGAGAGGTGTTCTCAAATTATGACACTCTTACATGACCTGAATGATTCTCAAACATAAAATGTGACAAAGACACGTGACATGCTCCATAATTGCACAAACTTCCCTATTTATCCTAACAACATACAAAATAGTGTAACTGACCTGCAATGCTCTCTGTTCCCGGCTCAATTTGCTGGAGTCTGCATACAGTTCAGTGGTGACGCACTTGAAGCGGTCGCCAACATAGCCTGAGGAGTTGGCTATTCTCTTGGCCAGGCTGGATCTCTTGCTTTTAGACAATCCATGTCCTTCCTCCTCATCCTCATGAGATTCTGTGTCTTCTTGACCATCCTTGTCCAAGTCCACATATTGTCGATTAGCGTGGTGCCGATCAACTTTGAATTCCCCACCATCACCTCGGGCCCTTTCGCCGGAGGTTCTGGCACAGCGTAGTGTCTGCTCTTCCAACATGTCAGGTAGTGGGCTATGCTCAGAGGAACTTTCTTCATTCTGGCTGTGCACAGGGGAGTCAGACAGCTTCTGTGGGCGAGGTGGGCTGCATACCTCTGCCCGTCGCTCTGAATCAGTTGGCCAAGATACGGCAGGCTGGCTAGAGCGCAAGATCTGCATGAGTTCTGGCTCTTTCCCCTCAGAATTACTGCCACTTTCATTTCCCATCCCTGTCCCACTGCCGACTGGCTTAGCTGGCTCTTTGCATTTGACATCGATGGCACTATGTTTGTCTGGCTCTGGACTGCCATCTGTGTCATCTTGGACCAGGTCGATGCAGACGATCTCCTCTTTATTCACTGTGTGAGGCTTGTTCTGAGATTTTGAGCCCAAAATGTCTTGCCTCTCTGACTCCCTCTCAGATTTGTAGCTTGGGTCTGTGTCAGTGATGCTCTGGCGCTTGTATGGAGCCTCGTCGTGGTGCCAAGGCTTGTCCAGGGGTCTGGGCCTCAGTTCCAGACGCTCAGTGACTTTGTGGTCCAGGGGCAGGTGGGGAGACATTAGCGGATGGACCATCTCTTGTGAGTCGTGGTAGGTCAGATATTCTCCATGACTGGGTGGGATTCCATATGGGATGCCAGCCTTGGGTGGCAAACGTGCTGAATACAGACTGTTAGTGCCCAGCAGAACTGGATGAGGGTACACTGGCCCTTTTCCTGACAACTGCAAGTGGGAAAGAGAAAGACTCTCAGGTACTGGGTATGAGAGATATCTGTTAGAATATGCTAAGCTGGGAGGAAGATACGTTTCACCCTGAGGCATGTAAAGGTGGCTTGGAGCATGTCCATTCTCTAAATGTGATTGCTGCGGCTTGAAGCCAATTTCAGGTGATTCATTTTTTTTGATTGACTTTGAGGGCTTTGTAGCTATAGGGTGGCTACCACCATGGTTATTAGTTGGGGTCTTTTCTGGTGGGGTGGAAACTGACTTTGACCATTCACCATTAATCTTGGGGGAAGGTGAGACAGATGATGGCCGAGATGCTGTAGTCATGACAACAGGTGCAGAACTTGGGTTTGAGCCATTGTTTTGGTCATCGATTCTGGGACAAGAGGAACTTCTTGACTGTGGCACCACATGTTCAAGATTCTTGTTCTTGATGATGCTGGAGCCTTTGTTTTGACTGGCCTCAGAGCTGATTGTCTGGGTAGGATTTGGCACAACCCAGGAAGAGGGTAAAGTGCTAATTATCTCAGGCCTTTCTGGAGTTTTGGAAGAAGTGCTAACAGCTGGAGAAAGAGTTTCTTTTAAAAGCTCCCTATTTGGGGGAAGTCCATAACGAGCGGTGGGGGAATAGCCAAGCTTGGCTAAGGCCTCTAATTTTGGGGGGTACCCATTGGTAGGTCCTTCGAAGTCAATGATTTTGGCAGACAGGTCTAAAGGCTTGTCTGCTGGGTCTTTGGTAATAGGCCCCTGTTGAGGTGGTTTCTCAGAAGAGGTCTTAACAGGTGAGCTGCTGCCCTTTCTTTCATTTCCCATACCTCTGGACTCCATGGTTGCCTCTTTGGCTTTAGGCTTCTGGCTAGTCGGCCGAATTGGAGAGCGAAGCTCTTGGGACATGCTGTTAATGTAGATCGGGTGAGCAACCGATGGTGTTGATGACGAGGATGAGGAAGGACTCCTATACAGAGGCTTCTGGAACTCCATAGTGCTATCCACAAGAGGTGGAGGAGGGGGTGGAGGGGCTGCAGGTGGCTGAGGGGGGCGTGGTGTAGGGCGGGGCGGATGCATTATATGGGAAGGACATGAGTCTACTGAGACTATGGAACTGGCGTTGCTGCTAGCACCAATGCTGCTACTGTTGCTAACATTACTGCTAGTGCTGCTTGTGTTTTTACTGGATGGGGTCCGTGTGGACTTGCTGTTGCTGGCACTATTTCCACTGCTGCTGTGTTGCCTATCACTGGGTGACTGGTGGTGGGGCTGGGTCTGTTGATGTAATGTCTGCTGCCCAAAAGCTGAGGGCTCATGGTGAATCCTTGGACCAATACTCTGTATTGTTTTGTCCTGGTGGTGCATCATAGGTGAAAGTGCAGTAGGGGCAACGGTTGCAGTGGGGATCCTGAGAGGAGGAGCAAGAGGTGAAGATATAGGTGCAGGGGGATAGGGGGGCATGTAAAACAAGCGCTCTGTACCAGCTGCACTGCCTCCTGCACATAGAGACTGGTAGGTCAGATGCTGAGGAAGGTAATGTGGTGGTTGTGACAGGATTGATGCTTTATACATGTTCAAAGCAGCGTATTTACTGGAGTCTAAGAAAGGGTACATTCCAGCTTCATGGTAAGGATTCATCCATGGAACCCGCAGATAGCTGCCACCACCATTGAGACTCAGTTCTGGGGGCTTATCTCCTGGTATGACCCGTCTGTCCAACCCTAAAGCGTCTGCACCAGTCCCAGGCACCATCATCGGCTTCTGAATCCCAGGTGGGGAACTTTTATAAAGTCCAACATAACTGTTTGTGGTCTTTCTGCTGTCGAGAGACACATCAGGTTTGTAGAGCAAGTCAGGGATCCTGTCACCAACATAGCCCTTTTCTGTTGCCAGGGTCCGAATTCCCGGTGGATAAACCATCCCTCCATGAACACGGAGGCTCTCCCGCATCAGGCTGGTCCGATCGATGCCAAGCGCACTGAGAGGGTTCATTCTGCAGGTTGTACTCGCATCCACCTGTGACAAAAGAGCAGAAAGTGGTAAGGGTGGGGGAGGGGGGAGAGACAACAAACAAAGAGCAATAAGACTCAGACAACAGACAGACAAGTGAACAAAAGGCCAATCCAGATTAACATCAGACACGATTCACCTTTCACTTAAAGAGCTGACCGATTTATCATGGAAATCTGCATGTGGTATGAGCCACAAAACTGAATCACAGCATTTTTAAGAGACATCACATGTGGTCATGTTATACAAAAATCTGACTTAAAAAAAAAAACACTCTCACATTAATCTCATGTTTTCCCCACCATTATACAAAGTATAATAGGAAATTACAAGGACATCACAAATTCACAATATCTCGCACTAGTCAAGGTCACAACAGGAGAATGCAGAAATCGTTCTTAAATGTCAACTGCAGTGAGGTTATAGTATGGGCAAAGCAGCTTCTTTGATGTATGTTTTCTGGGAAGTCTTGTAGACAGCACAGATCGGTCTGCCCATCATACCTGAGTGACCTGGGAGTTAAAATTATGCCAGTACTGGCTTGTACATTCTGACAAAATGCATCTGTCAACAATGGAGAATTCTAATGCATGAAAACAAATGCACTTTACAAGCATGACAGATTGATATATTTTAATGTGGGAGGGACGGTTTAAAATCTAACAATGAAGAAAAGAAATAAGACACAAAGCTGTTCTAACACATGACTAACTGAAAGGGAATATCCATTGTTTACATTCATGTGTGCGTGTTAAATGTATGAAATGCATACCATGCTTTGAATGAGGACTCTGTCTGTTAGTTCTCAACAGATTCTCTGGTCTTCACCATCCCAAAAGGATAATTTTCTGTTGGAGGGAAAAAAAGATCTTATATATAATGCAGTTCTAAAGACTAGGGAATATTTAAAACATTCTATTATTTATTCATATACAATTTCAAGCTCAGGGTAAACACAATGAACTGGAGTGAAAATTAACCTTGATCACCGAGCAGAGAAATTGGCGTACTACTGCTAACCTGAGCGGAGAGAGGGATAATAAGAAAGGACCTTTTCATGGTGAGGCCTTGGCCTGATTCTGCACCTCCGCATGCCTTCATCTCGACAAACGGTCACCGGGCCACATGCCTTATCTCAGAGCAAGTGCTCTGATAAGGAATCCCTCTGCGTTCTGTACTCGTACAGAGCAACGCAAAGGGGGGAGTGTCATCATTACAGCGGAGAAAGCAGCAATCAAACCCCCCCCCCCCCCCCTCCCCCCAAAATACTGCTGCCCAGCCCCACGGCTTGGCAAGACATTACAGCGAAGCTTTGTTGAGAAGGCGAGCTGCGCCTCTGTTATTGATGGCTCTACAGACCCCAGATTTCAATAACGCAGACCCAGAGCTTATCTGGAGACATGGCCACAGTCGCTGCTATTGAAGGAGTGAGACAGTTTGCCCTCTGTCATCAATCAAACCAACCTACACACACACAAACAGATGTGCATGCATCACTTTCATAGCAACCTGAATCACACAACAGCTTTAATTCTTTTAAACTAAATTAATACAAATGACCAAAAAAAACCCGTTGAATTTATGAAAAACAGGAAAGGATGCGTTATTCACACTAAGCACATACACATAAGTAAACAGTATAAACCTCTTGCATTTACTCGTGAATTTGAATTATTGTCCTATAACTATACCAGCATTAAGCCTCCATTAAACTTAATAAACGTAAATTCTGCCCCTGTTCCCGGAGCGTGTGCCTCCCTTCCCCCATCCTCCCCTTCTCTCAAAACCTAATCCGACCCAGTGCCGTGGGGAGCGCAGCAGAAACCCACTCGCCTTGGCCATTCAGTCACGTTCTCTACGCTCTCATTTTCCGTCCCCTCTGTGACCCTCTCTTTCATTCCGCCAGCGGGGGCGAGGACATTATGCATTTGAGGGGCGCTTCGGTAAGAGGGGTACTCACCCCCCATGGAGGAAAGAAACCTCCGCTCTCAAAGACATCAATCACAAGCCAAGCGCGCCGGGCGCTTTGTCTGCCATTTAATGCAGGTGAGCCAACACTGAATCGAGCTACATAGGCTGTTTTTAACTTTGTTTCTAATCACCTTGGCTTATAAACAAAACAAAAGACTACACAAAGGTCAAACTTTGCTGCGTCACATTGTAGGCTACGTTCTTTATCCGCCATTACCTGTTAACGCGCGCGGCCAGCTTAAGAAAACAAATTCTGTAATTTTGCAGTGCGTGATGTTCAGCTCACATATAAAATAAAATGCATAAAAAAATATATATGCCTTTGTATAACAAAGTATGAAAGAAAACATGTTCTTGTATTTTCCATGGTATAATAATGCAAAGGATTCCAAAACAACAATAAGCTGTGAGCATACTTACATTTGGAAATCAAACGAATTATTTTGAATGCTTGCCCAAAGAATAGTGTGGCACAGAGAGCAGGCGTGAAAGCCGCTGCTTCAAGTTAGTGTTGACAGAAGAACACGAGATGATGTTATAAAGTGTGCGGAGCATGAAAGAGAGTGTTAAATGTTTAGCTCCTGAGGTGTGAGTTTTTGCAGTAAGGGATCAAGTGCAGAGAAAGGAAGGCCGCTGAGATCTCCACCTAGAAGCCCCAGAGGCCCCGCCATCAGCTCTCCAATTGTGGCAGATCGCCAAGCCTATCGTCCGCCGCGCAGACACTCGCTCTTAAAGTGGCAGTAAAATGTTTTATAATATCCGTAAGCAGCAGATAAAACAAAGCCGAATGAAGGGGAAACACAGCATGTATCACATGCGTCCATTATGAAAAGAATGTATTCAACACAAGGCAGCCCTAAGACATTTTCATTAAAGCGCAACGTTTCAAGAAGACCTGCTCTGCTGTGGAAGGTGTGAGCTTATCTTTATTGCCTTCAGTCTAAAGCGTCCAATGTCTAACTTAAAATGAACGTGTGTCATACTTCCAAGTTGCTATATGTAAAATATCCGTCCACGTTCTGACACTAGACCTATAGGCCTACATAAATTATCACAGCACACTATAAGCAAAATGCCTTTCTGTTTTAAACTTTATGGGGATTTGAGCGGCGATAAACCAAATTATTTTCCTTTTAAAATAACTAAAATTGCACGGTTGCTTTTGGCTTTTCGCAGGTGATCATTAGGAAACAAATGCGGACTGGCTGCTTTGTATTTCTAATGTAATAGCATATTAGGCTAACTTACTGCATATATAGTCTAATTGGTCCAAATATCCTACATGGTCCGTAATATTTTCACGCATGACACATTGGGGGGGAACAGCCTGACCAAAAAGTAGCCTACGAATTCACACACACACACTTATTTTTATTGATCATTAGCGTAAATGAAAATACAGGCCTGGAATAAGCACTTATTTTATAACAATAAAAATATTATATAAAGCATTAGAAAATAATAGTAGCCTACTCAAGATAGGCTAGTATTATCGTGATATATCAAATCAACCAACGAGACAGGCTAAATGCCCGCGAAAATGAACATTTATCCGAGAAAAAGTCTCAAAACTGCTTGACAGATACATCTATAGCACACCCTTTTCGTCAAAAAAACATCTTAAGTTCATATAAATAGGCCTAGTCATAGTCAAAGGGGTTAGACAACTTGCATCATTCATCCCACAACACGAGACAAAACTTTTTGCTTGTTATATGCGCTTGTGCATGGGCTGGCTCATTATGATGAAAATGACAGCAAAACATTCTGCGGCCAGGGCGCGGATATTTAATACAAAAGTGATTATTTGCCTGCAGACATTCAGCTGCGAGAAGCGATACGAATTGCTGCGAGCCCCACGCGCTGGCAGCGCACACATTCCGCGTGCGGCCCCCGCAGCCATTCTCTCTCTCTTTCTCTCTCTCTCTCACCTCCCCGTCTGCCTCGTGCGCTGCTTTGAAATGGTAGGTTGCGTGCGTGCACTCTAGAGACTACACAGCGCTGGTTCTCGCTAACCCCCTCTTGCTTGCGCATCAGATCGATACGAATTGGGTTTTCTGTTCTCTGAGACTTTCAGGTCGCGGGACCAAAGAACCAGTGCTTATTCGGGTCCGGTTTCGTTTTTAAATTCGATATTGGAATGACTCTGAAAAATGTTAAACTCTTTGAAGTGGATTCTGACCGAACAATGCACTTTAAAAAAACGTTCAGTGTTTATTGAGCTAATATTCAGCCGAATAGCCTACTGAATTTACAACGCGAAATATTTAGTAGCCTACTACCCCGACTGACTCGTGGGTCTTTCACCTGTGCCCCTGCCCTGGCTCATCTCACAAATTACTCTTATGATCCGGTTCTTTTTAGTGAATCAAAAACACTTATGATGCAGACGGATTGGTCGCTGAATTAATCTGAATAAATTGCAGTTCCACTCGAACCAAGACTTATGTGTGTCATAATAAGGCTCGTGAGACTTAACTGGTTGTTCATATGAAAACATGTATAAGAACTGCAATTATTTCCAACACTAATAATTCAAAAGTCCTAACAGAAACCTCTGTAAAGAGCTCCTGCACAAGATGAGCAAATAGGGTATTAGACCTCCGTTTTAGCCATTAATAAACCTAAAGTCACGGTGGCATTTTCAAACCATATCTTTCTATTATCTCGAATACAATGTATTTGTATCAAAGTCAGCTTTTAGGGTGTGAGAAATAAGAAACACAGAGAAAAGAAAACAATGTATTCATGGGTAGGCGTCGCTCCGGGAGCGCGCAGCGATCCGTGCACGCCGGGGCTCCTGCTGCGGCACAAAAGCTGCCGAAGCGAAGAGAAGAGCTCTCCCGTTTCAGCGCGCGCCGTCCCGCGGGACCGCTCGGACCGAGAAGAAACTTCAATCAAACCGTGACGTCTCCAGCGGGAGCCAAACTCCGAAATCCGATCCGAGTGCATCCCTCCACCCTCACACGAACTAAAGCGCTGGCGAACAAAACCAAACGGGTTGCCAAGACAAAAGCAAACTTTGGCAATACGATTTAGTAAAGGAAGCAACTCCATGAGGATGTCTGCTCATTGATACCAAGTGTTAAATAGGCAGCAAAATATTATTAAAGATTTAGCCCAATTGTTTTGCAAATTGTTTTACACAAGATGTGGAGGAATGGGTTCGTTGTGAACAACGCGCAAACTGCTCAGGTTTATTTCAGAAGCAACTTAAATTCTATAGCAGAAGCAGAATGATACAGTTATACAATATGAAAGATATTAAAGCGCTGAAATAGCCGATTGGATAAGGAAATCATAAGCCCCTTTTCCGGAAATATTTGAGGGAATGCAAGAATAAACCAAAGTTTATTATTTTACTGCACACATTCAATCATTCAACGTTTCGTGTTGTTAAATATATACAAAAAGTATAATGTTAACCGCGTTGGGCTGGCCTCATGGGCCTACCGATCATTCGATATCTCTGTGACCTCTAATGCTGCCAAACTCTGTCATGTGGATCATTTTGATGGTCTGATTTCTGCCAGATTCATGGCCAACATCAATCACTTAAAATATTCTGCGAACCGTGGCACCGGTTTAACTCAGGCCATGACTTGTCGGGCTAAATTCCACCCGCGGGTATGTATAGATAGAGCATTACAATACGGGGCAGACATGTCACACTTTCTCTCTTGCAAATCTGACGCTGACATCGGAATATAGGCTGGTCTGTCTCCAGCAGACAGGCTCCGTGGGTGAGGAGAGCATGCAGGCGTGAGCTCACACTGAGCTGACGGGCTATAAATAAACAAACCCGGAGAGCTGGGGGTCTCGGCAGGGCGAGCCGGGGGACAGGACCAAATAAACGGTGGAAAACAACCAATAGAAGTGCTAGTTCGTATACAAACGCTGTATATATTATTTAATGTCATTTACAAAAAAAATTATAAATGCGAATGCGGATGAAATGGTGCCTTAAAGTGGGGGTCGTTTGAGACACACACAAAAAAGAAGCATTAAGTTTCGATAAGGTTCTATTGAACAGATTAGGACAAATAATGAGCAGATTGTTGGGTTTTATATCACATTTAATGTCATCAGTTCCACTCTATAAAGTTCGCAATGTGTGATTTGGGACAAAGTAAAAAGTCTTATTCAATTGACCGTGTCAATACACGAATAAAGGTTCCAATTAGAAATAAAATGATTTGATGATTCCATTTGAGGATTTAAAAGCAAGCATATAGTTCTTTAGAAAAAATATCCAGAACTCAAAAAGTAAGTCGTTTATTTGAAGACCATCAAGCACTCTTTTAATCTCTAAAAAAGCAACGGGACGACTCAACAAAAGATATAGCGCATATATATATATATATATATATATATATATATATATATATATATATATATATATATATATATATATATATATATATATATATATATATATATATATATATACAGCCAAATCCGTAACAAGAGATGTTGAGAAACTCTACTGACAATTTTAAGTCTAACTCTTGAAATGTTCTTGAGTCACGCTAGAACACTGGATGCCAAAAAATCTGTGGTAGCCGCTTAGGCAAGCCTATACGAAAATATGGATGGATCCAGGGCTCTTTCCTCTAGGATTCATACGACTATGCTCTGACATGTTTGATTTATAGCGTCCACTGCGCTTTAATTATGCAGAATAGCACGTGGCAACCATTTAGAAACTAGACTTCTGTGAAAAATTAACCCACGGGCTTGACTAAGAAAATAACAGGCCAGTAACTAGGCCTCCATATAGGCCCAAGTTTGCCTCAGCAAAGGAAACGGCAAAAGCCAGCAATGTACAGCATTCCTCGCATTAGCAAAACCATTTTTGTCTATTTTGTGTTAACTCCTCACAAATAGAAGGCTACTAATTAGTAATTGAGCTTTTAAGAGTGACTTAAACTGCTCTCATTAAGTCAACCTGGATGGTGTTAGGTGTCTTATTCATTGCACAGTGATAATGGTTCATTGATCAGCCCTTCTGGGATTTAAACCTACAAACTTTCGGATACCATCACGTCTATTTAACAACTTGGATACAGACCTAGGGTTTTCCTGCAAAGAAAGCCTCAGGGCGCGAGAATATAGCACTGCCAGTTTGCATGACACAGTTGATGAAATATTCGAAGTCAAGACAAATAATGTGAAGAATATGGATCTTAAAACGTTCAAACGGCCGCGCCTGTCGAGGACAAAGAGATAAAGCTTAAACCTCCATGACTGACCCGTCCCGGACACAACCACACAGCGAATAACTTTGAGCGCAAGAAGGTCGCGAAGTGTCTCCTCAACATTCGTTTCTATTGACAAAAGACGGGCTTAGTGTCTCCACAAAGCGCTTTTACTGAAGAACTTTTCCCTTCAGTGTCAAGCCACAAGACTATGAAACCCTTCATTCATTATATTTATTAATTGGCTTCTTCTGTCCATAATGTTTCATTTCGGTCCCCTCACAAAGCTTAATGTGGGGAAAGGGAAATTGAGGTGACTTCCAAACGTATATCATAATCAACTTCTCGTTTTCCACAGTTTTGGAAAAAAAATATCTTAATTTTCATAAAGCTGGTAACCGTCATAAAAGGGCGAGGCTCGCGAAATCAATAGCGCTCGCGGTGTATCCCGATCGGAAAAAGACTGTCCACGCGCCATCGCGAGCGCGCACCAGCTTGATTCCTAGCGTCTCATTACTCAATACGAGAAAATTATCACACGTGAATTTCACAGAAACCAACAGTTTCACAAATCTTCGATTTGTTTTCGCTTTGAATAGACTGTGATGCACTGTGAAAAAAGGTCAGCAACTAAAGGAAAGTCCCGCAACGTGGGAAATGGTTTGTTAGCTAGTCAAGAGACGCTGACAGTACATCAAATTATTTAGATTTGGAAAATAGAGCAATCGCTACACAAACACCAACACCAACGAGAAATGTCAACAACATCGTCACGATCGCGGCACCAGTCAGCCCGTGGACAATGTGTTGAAAACTTGTCAACAAACACAGGTTTCAAGCAGAAATGTCAAATGTGTCAAAACAGAGGGAAATACGGGGATTCGTGGTTGAAAATAGTTCTAGGTATCAAGAACGAACCCGCTTTAGCCTTCCCAAAGGTCCGCACGAAACTGATCGTACGCAGATGTAACGGAACAAACATAAGCAGATAAGGCATGGAAAACATAAAGCTTCAAATGTTCTTACCTGAATGTAGTGATGCCTGTTGTTCATTGAGTCAGACGGAACGTATGGGGTTTCCTCTTTAAATGAAAGTTTTCACTATTTTAGTTTTTGAAGATATGCAAAGATTCCCGTTAAAACAAAGAGGATCAGATGCTCCTACTGAAAGCTGCATTACTCTGTAGCCTATATATAACTTAGGTCAATCTAGCAACACTAGTTTTCTCTTTGTTTTCAAAGGAAGTCCTTCAGAAGTTCAAAGTATCTCCGGACTTGCCGAATATGAATATCCACTCCTGGAAAAACTGTTAACACGTATAGGGGATCCATATACATCCATGCAGAAGCAGTCGAACGTAATTCCTTTGATTCAGAAGAGGATCGCTTCGACAGGAATCGCGTGAATGCACAGGTGGCGAAAAATCCCCGGGGCTCTGGCTGAACTGAACTCAGTCTGCTATATGACGCCTCGCAGCGCCATGTTGGGCTCGGGCTAGACAACGAGCGATCGAGAGCCACGCCGCGAGAACGGCAGTAGTGTGTTTGCTCGCGTGTGCACGGACCGGTCCTCACGCGCAAATGTACGGACCATTGGCCAACAAAACTGCCGCACGAATTCCCCTCGCTCTTAAATCTAACGGACCGACCGCGGAAAATGTCCCGTCTCTTTGTCCCGGTTCCGATACGCGATATCCCTGGCGCGATGAACGCTCGCGCAACTGCTGCTTGTGTGTGCGTGTCTTTTCGTAAGCGTGTGCAGCGGGGAATGAAAGCTGAGCGCAAGACGCCTGTCTCTCTCTCTCTCTCGCTCTCTCTTTCTCTCGCGCGCGCTCTCTCTCTCTCTTACCCAGAAGGCCAGTCGGGGGAACAACCGCAATTACCATAAACCCAGTAGGCTGCGCTCCCTCTGTACGACTCGATGCGCCCGTGTAGAATACAGCGAGAGGGGGTGTTTCGCACAGCACACGGGCTCCGTAAACAAAATTAATCGGCAGCACCGCTGAGAGGCTTCTGGAAAACCACAAAACTGTATTTTTGGCTTATATCATAAAGAGAGAAGGAGGTGGTAGGATGATTTATGGGGCGTTTTAAACCTTATAGATATAAATAGACATTAATGTAACTTTTTTAAGCAGAATACATTTGCATTTGTATTTTCAATTAAATATATGAATCAAATTTAAGCATTAAAATCCCACCCAATAACGTTTTAAAAAACTTACCATTGAACCCTTCTTGACCCCCTTCAGCATTTATCAGTCTTGGTTGCACTTTTTTTAATAACTTTTGTTGTCCACTGATCTAAATCTTAAGCCAAAGTTCATGTCAAGTGATATAGGGCCTATAGGCTATATGAAAAATAAATGGGTCATGGACAAACTTTCTTAAAATATGTTTGATACAATTTCTCAGAAGACAGCGTTCAACATCGTTTAAATGTCCTTCAAAAATATTGTTTTTCTTAAGATTAAGAAAATCTCAAGATTTTTTAGGGCTGAAGGCGTTTTTGTAAACTTGGGAACAAAATAGGCCTAATTGCTCTACAACTATTCATCTTACAGCAGTAGCCTATATATTGAACAACTTAGCCTACTGATATTATTAGATATTTATAATTCTTAGCGAGTTCCCACAACTAAACCTGAATGTTTGGATATATTTTTTTAAATTTTAGAACATATTTAGAACATTCATTTGTTAGGATGAAGTATAGTGCAAATAAGAATTAGTTAATGTTGAATATTGGTAATGGTAATTGAGCGACGTGATGAGTGATGTGGCGGCTCTGCGCGAGAGGCTGTTTTTGTCGCGCCGAGAAGAGGAGCAGGATAATCGCGCGAGCTGCGTGTGTAACAGGATTGCTCGGGGCTTTTACGGAGGATGTATTGGCCACAGCCTGACGGGCAAACCCTTCCCCCACGCGCAAGCATCATCCCCGGGGGAGGCGACCTGGAGGTCACTGCGCTGGGGAACGCGCTTAAAGAGCTCGGGAACGTGCTCAGAGTCCTATATTCACAGGCGAACGATCCGTGAATGCAGTTAGTGTAATGTAGATGTCCAGTATGAGGGTTGAAAGGGTCCCAAAACAGCCCCTCTGAGACTTTACATTTATTTATGTTTTATCTATCAGATATTTTCAATTCTGTATTGAGAGATCAGATGATACAATATGCTAAAAAATGACAGTCTTATGCAATATCATATATACACTGTAAAATCGAATTAGACTTACTTGAAAAAAAATGCAAACCAATTTCCTTTAAAAAAACAAGTTAAGGGAAAGATAGGAATAGGATGTCATGCTTACAAAATGCAGTTCACTTACACAAGAATTCTTCTAAGAGTACTTGATAATTTACTTTAGATTTACTCTTAGACTTACCATTGTTGTTACCATTGTTGTGTTTTGCATGCTGAATGTTGAAGTCTGTGTGTGACTCAATAGTCAACTGCAAGAAAATGATAAAAATACAAAGGGATTATATCAGCACAAATAAAAGTTCCACAGGTGTTTTTGACATAAGTGTAACATTTTAAACGATCATTACACAAAGGTAAGGTTCCTTTTAAAAGGTGACCTTCATTTCTGACTAAGTCAGTAACTAGTTAATTAGGAAGCTGACTTTTTACCTTATTACTTCTCTTCCTTTGAAACCAAATAACTGATTTCTTGTTGCATCACTACAACAATAGGAAGATTATAATATGAACGTTCATAATAATATGAAGTGGACAACCAAAGTAAATACTGATCACCATAATGGTGAGTTTTCTTTTTCTTTTTTGCTTGTCAAAATGGCACTCAAACAAATGTATTTTAATCTTCATAGGGTTTTGTGAGTAAACAAAGAAAAGTATGTGAATAGTTCAGATTACTTAAAACATTGAGTTAACTAAAAAAGTGTTAGTTAGAATCACTGTTGGAGTAAATTAAAAAAGTTCTGGCTGCTTTGGTCATATGTATTTTGGTATATTTGTCAAATAACATTAATAACACTCTGGTTTGTTTTTGAGTTATTACTTAAGAAAACCTGCTAAATAAAATCTGGAACTCTCAAGCAAGTTGTCTGAGATATTGCTTTGATGAAGAAATCCTGCCGTGTTAACCGGTAGCAATGAGGCCCAAATTCAATCAAAACATACACTAGCCTATCTGAAGACTATAAAATGTACAATTTTGAAGAGATAGTAAAAGAAAATGATACCGTTAACTACTGATAAGAACGAGACATTGCATCTTTGAGAGCAAAGCTCAGATTCTCGAGAGTTTGAATGAATGTTAATAAATGACATACATGTTTGAACAACGCGCGCATTATCCCAAGCTGAATCTCCGAAAATAAATCCCGAAATAAACAGGCCATTAGCTCCAATTTAACACGGCGAAGGCCTTATAGGATATTAGAATTCTTCATCTGACACAAACGCTCCCCATTCATTAGAATCTAAATAAATAAGAGGCGAGTGCGGTGGGCTTTTGTATTGTTGTTTAATCTGATCTCGTCAAGGCCGCCCCTACCTTCCCCCATGCAGCCTTCATTTATACATGCATAGGGTAGGGTCTCTCTCTCTCTCTCTCTCTCTCTCTCTCTCTCTCTCTCTCTCTCTCTCTCTCTCTCTCTCTCTCTCTCTCTCTCTCTCTCTCTCTCTCTCTCTCTCTCTCTCTCTCTCTCTCTCTCTCTCTCTCTCTCTCTCTCTCTCTCTCTCCCCCCCCCGTCCCACCCTCTTCAGCTCTCCATTGTGTTCAATGCCCGAGGCGCTGTGCTTCGCGTTTTCTCGCAGAATAAAGAGACAGAGGAAGGGGAAGAGACGAGTGAGTGAGTGAGTGTGGCCATCAGCGCCGGTGTTAATGTCCGCTCATCGAGAGATTGTCACTTGCAGGCGTGATCTGTCATTCAAGCCCATCAGAACAGCAGAGAACGGGCCGAGTCAGCGTCTGCACTCATGATCACTTATGAAAATCTGTCCTCATTCGTTTAGCTTTAGGCCTACTGACGTGGCACATCCTAAAACATAAAATAATGATACAAAAATAGACAAGAAAACAGACTTCTCAAGTTTTGGCATACATAGGCCTAGTCTTGTTCATTAATACCAAGAAAGCAAATAAATAAATAACACTTAAAACAACAATTAGGCTACATTTACTAAAACATTTAACTTTTAAAGTGTGTCATGGTATACTTAGCTTGGTCAAATGTTTTATTAAATAGCCTAAAAAATAAAAATAAATGTCTGCTAATCATAATAAAACTACAACTTTACTAATAATAGTAATAACACTTAAAATAACAATTAAATCGACTAAACTTACTTTAAAAAATGCACTTAAACGTTTTAAAAAAGAAGTTTTGGCATACTTAGCTTGGTAAATTGTTTTATTAAAAATAAAGAAAATTCTGCTGATAATAGTGGCAATAGCAATAATGGTGGTAATAATAAGAATAATTATTAAAATAAATTGAAAATATAATAGAAAATGTAAATAGATTTTTGTGTGTGCATACTTAGCTTGGTACAGTGCTTTATTGTTATAAGCTTACAAATAAATAAATAAACAAATAATAGCCTAGAAAAAGGCATACTACTAATAATTTTTATTTTATTTTTTATCACATAATTACAAAAAGGTACATTTTGTTTAGGTCACATTGTTCTACAGTTGACAACCCCCCCCCCCCCCTCCTTTTTTAAAATAATAATTTAGGCTATATAATAATAATTTGCTTCTCTATGACAATAATGAATAATTTACTGGCTCAGATGGTTGACACAGAACTCCAGACTTCTGCACCGTTGCCCTATCAGGGTCATTGTGTCGTCAGTGTCCCGTTGGGTGGGCCAGTGGCTGGGTCACTCTAATTGTCTGCTATTGAATTACCTAATGGAATGTGAAAATCAGAGGAGGCGTGTCACGGGGTCGCGCTCAGCAGTCAGGGCGGCGGCGCGCTCCAGTCCCGCTGTCATTGAGAGAACGGACCACAAACGACACTCTGTGCGGGACGGAATACATTAAACCCTCCGCCGGCAAGGAGAGGGGAAACAGTTTGCTTTTGAAACGGCCATGTTAAAGAGATTGTGCTTTTGATGTTTGATATCGATCAGGTTAATTGACATGTCAGTAACTCAAACTCTCAGAAGTTTGCTAGTTCTTTAGCCTACATGTTTATATGTAGCCTATGCATTCAGCTTTTGATCTATACATTAAAAAATGCATAGCCTAAATAATATGCAAAAAACAAACATGTTTTTTTTTTGTGGTTTTGTTTAAAATGTTAGGCTATAAGAACACCTCAAATATATCCTACACTTTGTCATTGGCATTTTAGAAGT
The DNA here is from genome assembly GCF_024679245.1 of Pseudorasbora parva. Taxonomy (NCBI): domain Eukaryota; kingdom Metazoa; phylum Chordata; class Actinopteri; order Cypriniformes; family Gobionidae; genus Pseudorasbora; species Pseudorasbora parva. The sequence continues at coordinate 16,543,487 of NC_090185.1, read as the reverse complement.
TATTAAAAAAAGTTGTGCATCAACTCGCCATATATTTTAAAGTGGGTTTACCACATCAGTAGGCTAGACTACCTTATTGAGTCCTCGCAGTTTTTACTTTTAATTTCATTACTAAACACATTATTATTATTATTATTCATTATTAGCAGAATCACTAACAAATAGCCTAGGCCCCCATATATATATATATATATATATATATATATATATATATATATATATATATATATATATATATTATCATGTAGGCTACCCATTTCTACCCAGACTTTATTTTCAATGTATTAAATAATTATTTAAATCCCCTTTGAGGTATGAATGTGTTTTGAAGAATCATGACTCGTTTTAGGCTCCTCGGCCGAACATATGGAGACGGTCTGAATGCACGTGTAAGTAATCTTACGGGCTCTGGCGGGGAAATGATCGCTGCTGCGCGGAGATCGACGCGGGCGAGACGAGCGGTGAGTGACGGAGCAAGAGCTCCTCCAAGTGGACAGCGATGATCTCACAAGACGAGCAAGACGGTCGACGGGAGGGGGCTTGGAACCGCAAGACCGTTTATTGTTCGCTTGTATTTTATATAGCCTACATATTAAATTATATAATGACAGTTTAACGTCAGTAGTGTTTTTATTCTGTGCAGATTATTAAAAAGCCCGCTGAATTGTAGAAAAGATTCCATTAAAACGTTTATCAATAATTGCTCTTATTATACAGATTTCTAGGCTATTATTTAAATAATCAGAAAATGACTGCAAATAATGTTTTAATTATGCTGTGTAAGCTGACATAGGCATACAGATAGATAGATAGACAGACAGACAGACAGACAGACAGAAAGACAGACAGACAGACAGACAGACAGACTGACTGACTGACTGACCGATAGATAGATCATTCAAATAAATACTATAAAACTACATAAATTATTATTAGCCTAATAACTGAGCAAAGTATTAATGTGAGAAGGATACATAAAAACATGCATGTTAAAGTTAGACAAAATGTCAATGTTAATTTCACTATTGTATTAGGCTATATATAGCCTAATACAGTCTATAGCCTACTTTTGTTCAACTACATCAGAAGAAACTGAAATTCAATTGCATAAAAAATAAGAGTAATCCCTTACATCACTTTTCATGGAAAAAAGTAATTTTAAAAAGTAAAGCCTAAATTACAGTAGATAGATAGATAGATAGATAGATAGATAGATAGATAGATAGATAGATAGATAGATAGATAGATAGATAGATAGATAGATAGATAGATAGATAGATTAAAGTTTTAAGAGTCACACATTGAAAGCCGAAGCTTTGAAGAACTCACCGTGACGTCATGACGCACGACGTCACGCGACACGGCAGGTCTGGGTCATGTGACCGGTGTTGCGAGGAAGCGCAGTCCATCAGAAAATCCTCCCGAGATGAATCGAACAATTATGAACGCAGTATTTGCCCTGTTAGGACTTTTATCAGGTAAATCCGTGTTATACTTCATCTTTGACGTGTACGTGTTTGTATCTTGCAAGGTCTGTGTGTTTTTAACGGTTGTTTAATGAAATAATGGCGGCTCCAGTGAGATGCCATAATCCGCAGTCATATAAATGGATCGAATATCTCTCGTTTATACAGTTGAATTCGTTGAACTTAAATTGTTTATTCGAATTATGTACGTTGTTGTGTATATTAATCCCTTAAACTGTTAAATAAAAAGGGTTTCAGTGGTAAATGTTGATAGTGAATGAGGAAGCCCTAGCAGGTCATGTGACAGTCATGGTTCATTTAACAAATTCTACTCATTGCTGGCAAATACTATGGTTATGATGTTAATTATACTGATTATTCAGACGTTTAAATGCTATGGACTGTGCCCGGGCCTTCTAAAATCGAAAAGGCAGCTAGATATTTGTATGTGTAAAACCCTATTTATACTGTAGAAACATTAATGTTATAAATAAATATGTTAATAGTATAATTTGGGAAATATTTAGCGTCTGTTATGATATTAAATTTTTTCATACTTACTGTAATTCTCTATATGTATTTATTTATGTCCAATTTTATTTATTCATTTATTTAAATTAATTTAATTGTTGAAGCAAGTGTCATTTTTTGCAAAGAAAGTATGTGACTGAGAATATATCAACATTGCTTTCTGTATTATCTTCCATCAGGTGTTTTGGGTGACAGTTTGACCGTCCTGCGTAGCCCACAGTACGTGGCCTTCCGGGATGGACAGTGGCCCATATCAGGGGAAAAAATCCCTGATTTAGTCGCCCTTACCATGGGCTTCTCCGTTCGCGAGGTATCATGTCTGTTTAATTGTGAAATGGCACGTGTGATGTCTTCATGTAAATACTGTGGTGAACTTGTGGTTTTTGTCTGCAGGATCTTGATTGGCCGGGTCTGGCCGCCGGCTCGCTGTTCCAACGCCCGCGTGCAAACGCTCTGATCGTCGTGCGCGGCATGGACAGCCTCGACTTTCCGAAAAACATTTCCTCTTACCCTCTCGAAAATGTGAGTGATGCATTCTCATGCGCTTAGGTTATTTTAGTCTCTGTGGTGTATGTTTTTCTCTAGCTCTTTTCTTGCTTGTGTCTTTGACTCACATGTCAGTTCATCCCTAATTGAATAAAAACTTCCTTTAGACCCAGAAACCAGAAGAAAAAAAAAACATTAGAACAGCTAAATTTTTAAGTTTCTGAAAATCAGGATGTTTCAGGATTAAGTAGCAGCGTAATTTCCCCACAAGACTTCCCTTATTTGTATCATGAGACTAGTGACACTAATCTATCCTATCTATCTATCTACCTATCTACCTATCTATCTATCTATCTATCTATCTATCTATCTATCTATCTATCTATCTATCTATCTATCTATCTATCTATTGGTCTTTCTATCCATCTATCCATCCATTCGTCTATTCTTCTGTCTATCCATCCATCCATCCATCCATCTGTCTGTCTGGCTATCCATGTCTCATATATATGTATATATCTATATCATATAAATGTAACAAATTATGAATTATTATCTGTCCCTCCATCCATTTACCTAAATGTTTGTCTATCTCGTTCCAGCCGGTTCCTTTCACTCTGGACAGTGTGGCGAACACCGTGCACACTTTGTTTGCTGACAGCACCCCTGTGGTCCTGCAGCTCGCCCCTAGTGAGGAGGTATAACCACGCTGAATCTCTGGTTCATTATGACTCAAACACTAACCACACATATGTGGTGCTTGCAAACATACCGTTTGCACATGAGAAATGCTTAACCCTTCTAATGCACGGCTCGCAGGCACTCTTCAGATTTCGGTAGCCCAGTCGAAACATCAATTAAAACCATTTTCAAAATCACAAATATCAAAAAAGTATATCAAATAAACAAATTACAATCATCTAGGGGTGTCCCCCTAAGGATTTACACATTCGAATCAGAATTGTCAAATCTTTCTATAGTCGACTGATAGTCGAATCATCTATGTGTGTGTGTGAATGGGTTGTGAGGGGCACGACACTAGTCAGCAGGAGGGTAAAACTATTTTTATTTTCCTTTACACACTGCACACAGCAACAACTCTTAATAAAGCGACCCAAACTGCCTGCCAACTGAGACGAACTGACAGTGGCTTTCTAATTTAGGTTTAAATAAAAGGTAATGTGGTGGATAAACATTCGTAAAACGTTTTCTCATAACATTTTAAAACTGCAATCGAAATACAGAACATCACACAAATATATAAAAGAACATTTCGAAGAATAAACCTAAAAAAAATACCTGCCTAGGGAGGAAAAGAGCACATTGAGAGTTTTCTCCACCGTGCACCCGATCGTCACATTCAAATTATTCTGATTCTCAATGTTAAGCATGATGATATGGTAACAATGAACTAGGCTGCTTTTAAAGGAACATTTATTTAAAATTGCATTTCCTTAATAGCCTAAAGACAGACTTTACATAGCTCGTTGGGCAGGATGGTCATAGATTTTGGTAGCCGACTGTAAGATACAATAGCCCTGGGACGTCTGGCTAGCTATTTTGTGATCCCTGTGATGTAATCAAATGTAAAGCTGAAGTGAGATCTACTATAAAGAATATTTTATTAGACTGCCCTACTTTTAATACTAAAATCCAACATTGTTATTTATTTAAGAAAAGTAGTTTAATAGATTAAAAATAGTACAATTATCAAATGTTAAATTGTTAGATTATATCTTTTCTATTTTAAGATAATAATTTTTATTAATATTTATTGTAAGAAACATGTCTAATTGTTTAATTAAACTTATTAGTATTTTGTCTCCGTTTTAATTGTCTTATTTGCTGAAATGGCAATAAAAATAAATGTAAAAAATAAAATGACCTACTATCACCTCATATAAGGTGATTGTTTATTAATTATATTAAAAACAATCTATATTATAATTATGATTATTTTATATTGCTTATAATTATTAAAACAAATTAAATTACCTTTTAAACTGAGAGCGAGTTAAAATAATTGTTTGTGGTAATCGTCAGAATGTCACAGATGTAATCAATAGATCATGTATTGAACCCAGATTATTCATTTATTAAGTGTCTAATATCAATATATGTATTGATATTGTGTGTTTTAGAGGCTGTATATGATGGGAATGGCCAACACTGTTTTTGAGGATCTGCCCGTGACCCTGCAACAGATCCGTGGACGTCTGTCCCAGGATGGATCTGTCCTCACTTCCCTTCCTCTCAGCTCTCTCAGCCGTAACAACGAGGTGAATTTGTATATACACAAAAAACACAACGTTTTATTGTAAATTACTAACGTACACACACACACACACACAGGAAAAAAGTATTTAGTCAGCCACCAATTGTGCAAGTTCTTCCGCTTAAAGGGATAGTTCACCCAAAAATGAAAATTCGAAAGGTATCTGCTTACTCCAGGCCATCCCAAGTGTAGGAGTCTTTTGTTTATTCAGTAGAGCACAAATGGAGATTTTTTACAACAGACGACACATTGATGTCTTAAGACACGAAACGATCGGTTTGTGCGATAAACCAAACAGTATTTCTATTTTTTTTTTTACCACAAATATAACACCATACCCAAAAGCCCAGAAAGGAAGATCAATGTTACACGATCTAGTGTAAAGACATCACTTCATGAGTGTGAGGGCTCTACACGATCTGGCATAGTTTACCAAAACGCCAGAAGTGATCTCGCACTTGTATACCTCGCTCATTTTTTACAGTGCACAGTAATTGTAATCTTATTCTGTCTCTCATAGTTGAAATGTACCTGATGAAAATTACAGGCCTCTCTCATCTTTTTAAGTAGGAGAACTTGCACAAAACTGGTGGCTGACTCAAAATACTCTTTTGCCCCACTGTGTGTGTGTGTGTGTGTGTGTGTGTGTGTGTGTGTGTGTGTGTGTGTGTGTATAAAATGTAACATTTATGTTTATTTATTTATTATTATATACAGTATATGCACATTTTATGCAGGCATGGACTGTAACAGTTACTGAAGTAGTTTTTCAGCAATAGTAGGAAGTGGCTTCTACCTGGCTGAAAATATTAACATGTGAAAGTAGTTGTTGCATATCGAAACATCAGTAGATACACGTTGTGTTTTTTTCCCACCCCAAAGTAGACGTTGGTCTAAATATACCTGTTGTGTGTCTTTCAGGCTGATCTTCTGTTCCTGTCTGAGGTTCAGGTGCTATATGACATCTCAACTCTGGTCAGTTTCTCTGATACACTTCATAACACTTTGTCCCATATAAAACAGCTGTGCAAGAGTTTATGGAGTCAGTTTTGTTTCTTAGTTAAAATATTTGTTGTTTTGGTTATCTAGTCATCTTTGAATCAGCTTCTTTGTCTCATGTAGCCAGTTTCTTCAGCAACTTTATTGATTCTGTGTTATTGAAGTGTCTGTTTGCTACAGCTGCAGAAACACAAGCATCTGGCTAAAGACCCGGCTCCTGACCTGTACTCCCTAGAGCTGGCGGGATTGGAGGAGATCGCCCGCCGCTATGGCACGGACTCCCCTCAGTTCATGGACGCTACCAGGATCCTGACGTTAGCTCTGCAGAAGGTAATGAGCATGTGTCTGTCATCTTAGGTTCTCCATTTCACTTTTCCTCTGCTTTTCTATATAAGCACGCTAGATGTTGGACTTGCGTCTCGCATCTTATGGTGTTCTTAAAACAGCACTCAAGTTAAAAGAAGTTTAACGTTTAAAAAAAAACGCATCTCAACACCTTTTTTTCCACTGCCACTGTCTTTTGATTTTTTTCTCAAGACATGGGCAGTCAAAAAGGGGCATTTTGGGTATAGTATAATTTGTATTCAGTATTAATTAGCTGTTTTTAAGATGTTTATCAAATGTTTTAATGATGCTAAAGTAACACTTCCCAGATGATTCAACAAAAATATTTCCAAAAAAAATAGATATAGCTATAGTGGGTGGGATATATTAGGCAGAAAGTGAACATTTTGTCCTCAAAGTTGATGTGTTATAAGCAGGAAAAATGGGCAATGAGTGAGTTTGACCAGGGCCAAATTGTGATGGCTAGACGACTGCTGCAGAGCATCTCCAAAACTGCAGCTCTTGTGGGTTGTTCACGGTCTGCGACGGCTGGCCTGTGTGGTCCGATCAAACAGACGAGCTACTGTAGCTCAAATTGCTCAATAAGTTAATACTGGTTCTAATAGAAAGGTGTCAGAATACACAGTGCATCAGTTTGTTGCATAGCCGCAGACCAATCAGGGAGCCTGTGGAACACATGGCACCAGGATGCACTATTGGAAGAAGGCAAGCCGGCAGAGGCAGTGTGATGCTTTGGGCAATGTTCTGCTGGGAAACCTTGGGAACATCCGCATGGATGTCCTGCTATCCATGTTACTTTGACACGTACCACCTGCCTAAGCATCGTACATAGACCATGTAGACCCTTGCATGGAAACGGTATTCCCTGGTGGCTGTGGTCTCTTTCAACAGAATAATGTGCCCTGCCACAAAGCAAAAATGGTTCAGGAATGGTTTGAGGAGCAGAACAACGAGTTTGAGATGTTGACTTGGCCTTCAAATTCCCCAGACCCCAATCCAATCGTGCATCAGGGGGGAAAATATTAGGGGGACACATGTAATCACGTGGGATCTCTGTGTGTGTGTGTGTGTGTGTGTGTGTGTGTGTGTGTGTGTGTGTGTATGCATGTATGTATGTGCTTGCTTTTCATTATTTGAAATATACACTCAAAAAAAATGATTCAGGCCCTTCATAGATATGACACATTTCAATTGTTTACTTTACTTAAACATGTCTAATTTGGACACAACTTAATTTAATTGTGTTAAATCAAACTAATATATTTAAAACTGAAGTTTACTTAATTTATTTGTGTTAAAACTACATTAAATATTTGTGCTGACATAACTAACTGGGCAGTGGATCTGTAGTTCCCAGCATGCTTTGCAAGGGACTGCGTTAGGAGAGTAAATTTGGGGATAAAAGTGTTATTTTATGTGTTTTTCAGTAAAGGGAAATACGTTAGTGTTTAATTTTCAGTTCTGTTGCACATTGAGGAGTTTCTGTCATTTTGCGGTTCCCGTTATGCAGAAGAGTAGTGCCTGTGTGTAGGCTGTGGGCACTTACACACATTCATTGGATGGAATTCCTGCTCTCAATTAAATTTTAGTTTGTCCAATGAGTTATTTTTGCATTTTATAAAATTGTAAAAATATGCTTGCTGTTATTTAAAAGTTGATAAATGTCCACCTTACATAATAAACGTAATAAATGAAGCATTCAACATTATTAAGGAAACTGCACATATAAACATTATGTAACACCGTTGCCACTGGCTAATTCAAATGGTGTGTATTTACTTAAAGAAATTGTGTCAGCTTTACTTGAATTTCTTTTGTTACTAAATTGTTATTTGTATAAAATTGCTCAATATATTTGTGTGCAACCACTTGATGCTGCTTTAAGTAAATTCAACAAGTCATTTTTTTGAGTGTAGTTTTTTTCCCTTTGATTTTATTTCAATTGTTAAATAAAAATGTTTTAATTAACTTCAGCCAAAAAAGAGCTTAAGAGCCTGATGTAATTATTAAAGCACTATTATGACAAATAAAGTATTTAATTAGCTCTCAATTATCCTTGTCTTGTCATGAACATAAGATCATATTTTTCATTTATTATTATTCATTAAATTTCATTATTAAATTACCTTTTCATACAAAGTGGGAGTTCCAGCTACAAAACATTTTTTGTACTAGATGGTATATTGTTTTTTTGTTGTTGTTGTTTTTTTTTTAAATAAATAAATATTTTTTTGTTGTTGTAGTTTGGTGCTAAACTGTTTGTTTGTGTATGTCCGAAGTTCGCAGACGATGTCTCCAGCGTCTATGGAAACAACGCGGTTGTTGAAGTCGTGACTGTGAAGACGTTTGAAGCCCCTCTGACCAGGAAGTCACGTTCCATCCTCGAGTCAAAGCAGATCGTAAGTTTCTGTATGAACCCAAGCATTTCCTACATAGAAAACATGATATGAAGTGTACATATAAATGTGCTGATGTTGGATCAGGTCCACATTCCCAGCGTTATTTTTATTCGTCAGGGTACGAGAAGAAAGAATCGATTGAAGACCACTGCTGTAAGACATTTAAAGTTGAATGCGTAGGCAGCAGTAGTTGGTTAGTTTGCACTAGCGTGGTTTTTCCTTTTAGAAATAGTAGCAATTGGTTATAGCTTAGTGGCCATCACCTTATTCAACCCATAACCTGTTTGTTTTGTTCCAAAACAAAAAGACGGTTACGGTACAGTAGAAACCACCGCGACCTACTTTTGAACGCTGGGCCTGCATTGAACGCTAGCATGTGGTCGTTTCAGAGTAACCCAGGAAGCCCCTACAACCTGGCCTACAAGTACAACTTTGAGTACGCCGTGATCTTCAACATCGTCCTGTGGCTGATGATCGTGCTAGCTTTAGCCGTCATCGCCATTTCCTACAACCTCTGGAACATGGATCCAGGATACGACAGCATCATCTACAGGATGACCAATCAGAAGATCCGAATGGACTGATGAAGTCAGTCGAATCCCATTCCATTTTGTGTTGCGTATTGAAGTGAATTTGAATGTGTGTGTGTGTGTGTGCACCACTCAATTGCTCGTTGTATAAATGCTTCGTCTTTTTGACACAATCGAACACACAAATAAAGATTATTTATTGATGCCTGTTGATAGATAGAGAGAAATAAAATGCTTGTCATGGTTCTTAATCGTCATGTCTGGTAGATTTGCATGATGTGAATCTACCGGAGAGGAAAATCTGATGTTAGGATGTAAAGAATTGAAATTGAACTCTATTTATTGTTTGTTGTTCCATTGATTGTGCTCCTGAATCCTGGATATAGTGTAATTACACCATTCCCATGTACATTTGTTTAATTTGTCATTGAATAGAACTATAAAGTGGAAAATTATACATATTAAGTATGACTGTTTTTGTGTATAGATGTTGTTAATGCCTATGAAATGTTGTGTTATCAAACAAAATGTACAAATGTAAGTGTAACTCAAATAAAAACTCCATCTGTCACTTAAGTCTACAAGCTTGCATCACTTTACTGAGACAGACATGGAACAGAAAGTGTACAACACTGAAACTTTACACTTTTTGTAGTCCGATGTTTTTTGGAACATAAGAGAATCGCATTGCAACTATCTTAAAGTTCAGACCTTTTAACTATTTGACTAATGCATGGAGACATTTTGCTTCCGTTCTCTTTGTACAAAAACTGGAAGTGGCACCAATGTTCCCACATGACATTAACGTGGCAAACCTTGTGTCAATGTTGCACAAACACCAGAGTCTAGACATGCATGTGCTTTTCTTGCTGTGTTCTACTTTGTTTGACGTATGATTCATTTCTTGCACTTTTACCCAGCTTTTTCAGGGGTTTTCTGAGCTAGTTTTTTGGTTTTTTGGGGGGTTTGGGTACTTATCAGCTGATCAGGTTGGGTGACCAGCTAAACACCAGCATGACCAGACTGTAGGAACGACTACATCTTAAACCAACAGGGTTTTATTCAAAACTCACAACAACTTTCTATTTTCTAACGATAAACAATAATTTTAACAGAGCTTAATAATTTGGGTTAATGTTATTTTATATTGTTTGTGGTATTTAATGTTTAAATATACTATTGTTGATGTCAATACCATTTGAAATGTTAAAAATGTATTTACATTAGCCAGGATAAAAGTATCGTTCATTGTTTTTTCATGTAAATGCATTGAACTTTATTGTAAACTGTAACAATGAGAAATTATACAATCAACAATTTTGACAACACACTTTTTACATAGCTTTAACTCAATAAAATACTACAAAATACAAATTTTATAAACAAGTTATACATGATTCAACTCATTTTAAGTTGGTTTGATGAATTTTAAGCTGAAATGACTTAAAAGTTGATTGTACTCAAATTTAAGGTAGCATTTTTTACCGTGCGCTTCTGTCAATGTGTCTATGGTTGCTTGGTGGCAACACCCAACAAAATATGTATTTTATAAATAAGTAAATAATATGATTTAATGCAAAGTTAATCCTGCAAAAATCGGAAACGCCCAGAAAGGTGTCGAACCACCTCAACAGCTTTGCAGGTTCATGTGTTGAACTCTGGATGTGCCTTTGGCTTCTGAAGAAGGATGTAAGTGCCGTTGATCAGTTTGGGATTTTCTTCTCTTGAATATGTTGGCAACTCGATTTCAGAATACTAGAAAACCATAAAGATAAAATGAGCATCTTTATAAACAACTTTATTTTAAAAAAAAATTGCTGCACATGTGAACACAATATGACAGATTTCGTTAAACAGTTATTTTAGCTAGCTGCATGTTTTACTGTTGCTTAAGATTGATATTGTGCAAATTGTCAGTCACTGCATGAGTCACCATCATTTGACAAAGAACAAGTTTCTAAAGATCTTCAGCTACTAGAGAAACACTAGAATAACTTGACATTTTAGCTGGAAAATTTGGCAAAATTGTGAATCATAGCAACGTTACACGTCTTACCTCTGCGGCGTTAAAGTCCTCGAGCTGTTCTGGTTCGACATTCTGACGCTGTTGTCGATTTTTTGTGGGCTTCATACATTTGAGTATTAACAGACCTATAATCATACATCATAAAATAATACTTATTAATTTAATAGAATTTCTTAATAAAGGAATATACTAAACTTAATTAAAATGACACTATAAACAAGCAGGCTTCATTGAAATGTTTTTATACTTTTTGTGTGTGCAGAAATCTCACCTGTTATTGTAATAATCAGCACCACATTCAGTATGATGGATATAATAATCAGATTGGCATGCTCCTCACATTGGGTTTGTGGGTGATTTTTGTTTTCTGTTTGATTGAAATCTTGGGCAGATTCTGTTTGAATAGAAAAATTGTATCAGTTTTGTGTTTTAATGCCAAATATGATTAAAAAAGGCTGATAGAGTTAAATCTAAGCACATATAATTGTAACAGATAATTTATTTTTGAAGCTGTTTTATAGTTATGAATTATACATACATTTGATATTTCAATTGTAAATGTGATTTAGAAACACTTACCCGTGATGTAAAGTCTGGTGCCATTGCTGAGCTGTAGAGCTGTGCCTGTTTTTGCACAATAATATATTCCTAATTCATCAATAGTTATGTTACTAATAAATAACCGGCTCAAAGTTAGTGATGAATATTTGTCTTTCAATCTTTCGTTATATACATGAGATGATGTAGATCCTGATGAGAAAGTTCTCATTATCAGCACTGGAGAATCTGACAGTTTCTGGAAAACCCAATAAATGTCTTTTACTCCAATCTGGCAGTCTAAAGTCACATTTTGCCCTAAATTCACTCGTCTATCTGTTAAACTCTCTGTAGTTTCACACACCAGCAGACCTGTGGAGATAAAACATACAGTAAAACATAATTCCTTCAAACTTCAAAACAGTCCAGTCTTGTGAAGCTCACAGTGAAATGACATTGAGTAACTTACAGAAGAGTAAAAGCTGCGGCGTCCTCATTCTGTGGTTGTTGAGCTCAAATGCTGTGAGATGGTTTACTTAACTACGAATATGAGCGGAAGTGCTACTGCACAAATACGGAAAAAAACTGAAAGGAAACCACCACACACCCTTGAAAAGAGGATGCAGAGGTTGCACAACTTGCACTGACCGGACTTTTTACTGATATTGATCAGGTCAGAGTGCATGAGATTCATGTACAGATCGTTTAGACCAATCAGTGTCAGGTTTAGACCAATCAGTGTCAGGTTTAAATCAGTTTTACATTTCATAAGTGCTATATTATCACCTAAACTAAATCTAATTGTGAAGTTTATTTTTCCAACAGAAAATAAGGCCAAACTTGTGATTTGTCTGTTTTCAGCACCAGTGATGACCTGTTTTCACACTAGCATGTGTGGGTTTAGACATGTCTACTTCAAAACGTTGAGTTAAGTTGACTTCATCCTTCCCCCGGGTCTTAAAAAGTTCAACTTTTTTTCTTTTCTTTTTTAAATTCATTGCAGTGATCCAAGTTCCTTAGGACTTTTATAGCACTTGAACCATGAATAAACACAAACTTGGATGGGAGGAGTTTAGTTTATTTGGTTGTAATGAGAAAAGTAACAAATCCTTCTCTCACGGGTCAATTTGACCCCCTTAGTAATGAATTGAATGCAAATAAATAATAAATAATGGTAATAAATAATGCTTTAGTACACCTAGAAAAAACTAAAATGCTCAAAATTAAAACTAAAATACATTACTATAAAATGATTTAATAATGTCTACATGTGTATCTGAATGCATTCTGAAACTAAAGGAAAATAAACTAAAGGAATTGACTTTAGGACCCAGTGGAAGAACGCATTTGCTCCATATAGAGCTTTAAGGGCACCTAGTAGCATGAAATATCATGTTTTATAAAAAGAATTCCTACAAGAAGCCAGCGGAGACACCCAAACTGACCCAATGTGAGATATTTTGACCAGATCAGAGCTATTATTGCATGTATTGGAGAGTTATTTTGAATTTAAGTTGAAAGATTGTGAGGAATGTGCTTAAATTATATTATTTATTGATCAAATTAATTTAAGTAATTTAAAGGTAACTAAAATAAAACATTATTAAAAAAAAAAAAATCTGCATGAAAAATGAAATGATGGAACCTTTCTGGACAAAAAGGGGTCATTTTAACCCATGAGGGAAGTTAAAGTTGCAATTGTAACATAAGTTGCAATAGCCTTTTCTTCACCTTATGTAAATCCAAATGAAATGGCTTCTAAGATGGAAAAAAAAGGTTGGGACTTAATACTGTTCATCTGGAATTGATCGGATAGTTGCTATTGGTCTATTTCGTGTGAGTGACAGCTTGTCCCGCCCTCACGCTAGTAAACACGTCATCGGGTGCCACATCAAAAAAAAAATCACAGACTCTCTTGAGTAGGTACTTATATTGTGCTTACATTGCCAGCGCTAAAAAGTGTGTTCTATGTATGAGTGCATGTAGTCGGACTATAAATATAATCCAGATCTACTATATTCGCTATATTATCATTCTCATGTGACCTATCAGGTGTTTCTCAAACAGAAGGCTGTGTGAAGGCTGCAAATCTCGGCTGCCACGTCATCAAATGGGGGAAAACCCAAATTTGAAGGGTCCTTGGAAGGCAGCCTTAGTTTGGCCTGTTTTGAAAAACGCATCATTCGTGGCCTTAAATCACCCACAATCCTTTGCATGTAATTTCTCTAAAATAAATTGACGGAAAACAAGTCAGTACTGTGCTTGTCTGAGTTTATTATGAAATGGAAGACAAACAATGTTTTTTATATGAACGCATAGATGTTATCTTCTGTACTAAATACTAAAATGCATGCAAAGGATTGTGGGTGATTTAAGGCCGCAAAGGATACATCTGATCCGTCCTTCAAAGCAGGCCGAATGAAGGACGTGGAATGAAGGTCTTCCTTCAAATTAAGGTGGACTTCAGCGACGTTTGATGACAGGACAGCCGAGAATTGAGGAACACCCAGTGTCCTGTGACCTCATGATGACTTTAACTATTTAAATACAACTGTTAATTATACATTTGAATTATTAATAATTACTCAAAGTACAGATGACACATATTACATTATATATAACAGCTATAAACGGTTAAATTGAAAATCTAAACTTGCAAGTTTAGCCCGTCCAGAGCATTAGAATGACCAATCAGAAGATTCGTATTAAGATTCATGACGTAACATCCTATCACACTAAAATTTTAAAAACCCATATCAAGCTTGACCAAATTTTAAGAAATAAATTACATTTATTGTTGTATATACGTACATAAAGAAGTGTAGGCTATATGAAATAAACGGGCACTGACGGCAACGTTGCACATGGAGGTATAATCACAGAAGTGAATGGTTTATAAAATATCACACTTCAAAATTTATAACTCCTAACTTAATAAAACCTACTGAGTGACTATGAGAAATGGTTACCCCAAAATGTATGTCTGTATGCATGGTCTGAGCTGAGGGACTTTAAATAGGTTATGTAGGCTATATCCTAGGCCTAAGTACCGGTTTATCTATTGTCACGTGTCAGATAGGGCTATATTTGATCCCAGACACACATCAAAACTTGTTTAGACGGTTCGTAGCAAAATAATATACTATGTAGAATGAACTCAAGTATGTTCTAAACTATTTTTACTGGTAATATCCGGACCACTTGGAGTGTTGATTTCCCTCAGCGCGTCAGGCTGTGATACCTATACCTGCGGGTAGATGGCGCCGTTCCCCTTCAACGGTGATGTGGCAAAGCGTGCAGAGATTAAAACATTGTTCTGTTTGTAATTATATACAAAAGTATATGGAAGATATCTAAGTCAAGAAACCTGTTTAAATAATTAAAGTGACAGTGATTAGAAGTAGAGGCGTGAGTCTAGATTTCGCTCGGCTTATGTCATGATTTCTTTTTTCTGTGGAATACAAAGGTTGACCATTCAGTTATGAAAAACATATGCAGAGAAAATGAGTTGTGACTGAGCCTCTTTGTCACCAACTGTTTGTTGTTGTTGGTGTTGTTGTTGAACGGAAGAAATATATACGGTTTGTAACACGTGGGTATTTGAAGGATTACTTTTTTTAGGTGAACCAATCCTTTAATGTTTTGTGTGTAAGTTAGCCTATTTTGATAGCTTTGTATTATTTTGGGTTTGCTTTTTGCCATTTTTCTATCATTGTGAATTCATAAAATAATCAAAAATCACTTATTGGACATAATCTTTATTTTTATTTATTTTTTATAATTACTTATCAAGGCACGAACAAAGAGAAGCAAAATCTGAAAAGATAGGCACACTGTCAAATTCTTTTGTTGGTTTAACTTAAAAAAGTAAGTAACCTGGTTGCCTGAAAATGTTAAGTTTATTGAAATTAAAAATTTGAGTTGATACAATGAAGGAAATTTGTTTAATAAATAGAAACTCAAAATATTATTGTATCTGAACCACATCATGAAATCATGAAAATAGCACTATTTGGCATGTGTCACTGCATCATTACAAATAAAACACACACAAATAGCCAATATGCTTACAAAATCGGTTAATAATATTTTAATAAAAGTTGTCGAATCTCAAAAAAATGTTCATTGTATAAACTTAATTTTTTTATTTCAATGAACTCAAAATATAAAGGCAACAAGGTAACTTTTTTTAAAATAATTTTTTACATAGCATATTCAATTTTGCATTACATTCATGTTTAAGTAAACAATCTATAACATCAGTCAACATAAAACAAACAATAACTAAGCTAACAATATTTAATAATTATTCAGCAGAATATATTTCTGGATCATGTTTGTCTAGTTTTTTTTTTCCAAAAGTGTTGTTGGTCGGTCGGGACAGACGAAACTCCACTTCAGAAAACTACAGAATTATTAAAATAATAATAATAATTAGTTGCTAATGTCCGTGTATAATTTAGTTTTTCAATGAAGAGGAAAGCAGAATAAGATCTGTTTTACCTCTTCATCATTTGTGCTGTAAAGCGGCTCCAGTTTCTCATCTTGACATTGCTGGTGTGTTTTCTTACACACTTGAAGTTTGATCTGCAATATGCCTAAAATACCATCAACATTTCTGATTAAACATTATAAAACTCACCACTAAAGGAATGTAACACTTAGCATTTCAAAGAAAGATGTATATTATTTGATTTGATTTGATACGTAACCCTGAATTCTCACCTATTATTGCCAAAAACATCACGATGTTCAGTATTACATATAAAACTATCAGAGCTTTCAGTGTTTTTGGACTTTGTGAGATATTGTTCACTTCAGTCTGATTCTGATCTCGAGCAGCTTCTGTTAACAACAGACAATAGTTTAGAGTTTAAACATCAAACACATCAATATCACAGATACCACTGATAGAAATAAAGGTTCAAATACAAATTTACTACATTATGAGCATGAATTTAGATCATGATATAACAACAGATCAAACTGGTTTGTTGAGATGTTTTCATACACTCTTACCGGTGATGTAAAGTCTGGTGCCATTGCTGATCTGTAGAGTTGAGCCTCCTTTTGCACAATAATATATTCCTAATTCATCAATAGTTATGTTACTAATAAATAACCGGCTCAAAGTTAGTGATGAATATTTGTGTTTCAATCTTTCGTCATATAATATAGGTGATGTAGATCCTGATGTGAAAGTTCTCATTATCAGCACTGGAGAATCTGTCAGTTTCTGGAAAACCCAATAAATCTCATTTACTCCAATCAGACAGTCTAAAGTCACATTTTGCCCTAAATTCACTCGTCTATCTGTTAAACTCTCTGTAGTTTGACACACCAGCAGACCTGTGAAGAAACACACAGACCATTCAGATTATTCTTTAAAAGTTAACATGTTAACAAATTAATCTCTTTAAAACTATCTAGGCATGACAAAATCAGTAAAAACATAACAATTGAGCGACTTAAACTTACTGAAGAGTAAAAGCTGCGGCGTCCTCATTCTGTTTGTGTTTAATGCAATATTTTACTGTGAAAGAGCAGAAGTGCTACTGCAGAATAACGATAGGACACCAGCAAACACTCTTAATAGTGGATCAGACCAAGACAAAGATATCAGAGGCCAATGAGTTGGTGGTTATTTTTCCACAGCGTGACTGAACACGCATTTAACATAAAGACCAGAGCTGAAGCGACTAACCCACAGCGGTGAGAAAACCTTCAGTGGGTGAATGCAGTGGGTTGAACTATAAACACCAGAAGACTCGCTACAGCACACGACATTAAGTCATGTTTTATTAGTCACATGTGCGACACTGCTTATTACTAAGGCCTATTTATTGACACTGAAATAAGTTAATAAACCCAGAAGTGTTTATTGTCCTCAAGGATGTTTTACAAATGACCCTACAAGTTTGATCAAATCATTAAAATGTAAGGCTGATATTTTATATTTTATATATATTTTAATTATCAGGGAAGAACAAAACACTAAACTTGGTATTCATCTGACAAAATGATTTGGCAAAAAAGGCAAACTGCAGCCAGAGGTTTTATTTTACTATGCAAGATACAATGCTTAAAAAACAAAACGCGTACAGAAACATATATTGACTAAACATAATCAGTTATTAATATATTGTTGGTTCTCTCTTGTTTTTGCAGGTGTTGATAGCCTGGCCAAAATTGATGTTCACACAATTGGGCATGTTTTATTGACTCCAGGCACAATTACGCAATATCAAATCTTTCAAATGTTTAATAATATTTGAATAAATGGTAAAGATGTCAATTTTCTTAGGCTGGATGTCACATTCGGCCACTGGCTGTTTGCCATTTTACATCAATGTTTAAATAAAAACCCAAAGTCAAAAGAATGAAGCCACTCAATAGAACTTGTATTAATATTTCATTTATAAGAAACGATCAAGGAAATGGCAAAAAAAGGCTGTGCTGAAAAAAATATAGATAATTTTGCATTATATATGTTTATGAAACAAGCATTAGTCAACAAGCTAACAATTGTACTCTCATTATTAAGCAGAATATGTAAACTTATACTGTATTTATAACAGTAAAATTTGACTGAAAATAAAAATGTTACCAATACTTTTCTGAGGCCAATAACACTTGAGTGAGGCAGAGGCCGCAGCCCTGTAGGCCTATATTTGGCCACTTTCTGTCATTGTGAGTTCACATAAAAACACTGAAAAATTCAAAACAACTTATTACAGAAATGTAACTTAAGAATATACATATATTTTGCATTACATTCATGTATAAGTAAACAATCTATAACATCAGTCAACATAAAACAAACAACAGTCAAGCTAACAATATATTTCTGTTATAATGTATGAGAGGATTCACTCTGGATCATGTTTGTCTAGGGTTTTTTCTCCAAAAGTGTTGGTGGTCGGTCGGGACAGACGAAACTCCACTTCAGAAAACTACAGAATTATTAAAATAATAATAATAATAATAAGCTGCTAATGTCCATGTATAATTTAGTTTTTCAATGATGAGGAAAGCAGAATAAGAGCTGTTTTACCTCGTCATCATTTGTGCTGTAAAGCGGCTCCAGTTTCTCATCTTGACATTGCTGGTGTGTTTTCTTACACACTTGAAGTTTGATCTGCAATATGCCTAAAATACCATCAACATGTCTGATTAAACATTATAAAACTCACCACTAAAGGAATGTAACACTTAGCATTTCAAAGAAAGATATTTTATATAATATTTGATTTGATTTGATACATAACCCTGAATTTTCACCTATTATTGCCAAAAACATCACGATGTTCAGTATTACATATAAAACTATCAGAGCTTTCAGTGTTTTTGGACTTTGTGAGATATTGTTCACTTCAGTCTGATTCTGATCTCGAGCAGCTTCTGTTAACAACAGACAATAGTTTAGAGTTTAAACATCAAACACATCAATATCACAGATACCACTGATAGAAAAGGTTCAAATTCATATTTACTACAGTATGAGCATGAATTTAGATCATGATATAACAGATCAAACTGTTTTGTTGAGATGTTTTCATACACACTTACCCGTGATGTAAAGTCTGGTGCCATTGCTGAACTGTAGTTGAGTTGAGCCTGTTTTTACACAATAATATATTCCTAATTCAGCAATAGTTATGTTACTAATAAATAACCGGCTCAAAGTTAGTGATGAATATTTGTCTTTCAATCTTTCGTCATACAATATAGATGATGTAGATCCTGATGTGAAAGTTCGTATTATCAGCACTGGAGAATCTGTCAGTTTCTGGAAAACCCAAAAAATGTCTTTTACATCAATCAGACAGTCTAAAGTCACATTTTGCCCTAAATTCACTCGTCTATCTGTTAAACTCTCTGTAGTTTCACACACCAGCAGACCTGTGAAGAAACACACATATCATTCAGATTATTTCTGTCAATAAAAGATCACAATAAAATCACACATGAACTTAAACTTACAGAAGAGTAAAAGCTGCGTCGTCCTCATTCTGTGGTTGTTGCTATGAGATGGTTAACTTAACTACGAATCTTAGAGGAAGTGCTGCAGAAAATAAGCAGAAGAAGAAAACCACCACTCCCTTTAATAGAGAATGTAGTCAAACATATTCAAATTGATTTAAGAAAAATTCTACTGTGAAAAAATTCTACTGTGAAAAATTCTACTTTTCAAGCTAGTCAAAGTGTACAAGATAATGTGGACGTTTTGTACTTAAACTTACGGAAGAGTAAAAGCTGCGGCATCTAATTTAGAGAATACTTGCAGGACACCACAAAAATAGGACACCAGCGAACACTCTTAATATAGAAGATCAGAGATGAAGACAAAGTTAGAAAAGGCTGATGTTTTTACACACGACCAGAGCTGAAGTGACAAACCCACAGCGGTGAGAAAACACACACTCAGAGCGGATGAATGCAGAGATACAATAAACACACCAAAAGACTCGCCACAGCACTCAACATTACACAAGTCAAGTTTTATTTGTCAAAATGCAACACGGCAGTAGAAGACCTATTTGTTGACACTGAAATATGACAATAAACTTAGAATCTGAATATTAACACACACATACACGGTTGTTGCTTTACATTAAAAACATGTTTAGGTGACAAACATAAGTCAACCCAACGATATTTTACTCTCATTACTTAGCAGAATATACTTCTAATAGACTGTATGAGATGATTTGGATTATTTCTGTCTTGTTTTTTTTCTTTTTGAAAAGGAACAAAAGTGTTGTTAGTCTATGCGGGACAGACAAAACTCCACTTCAGAAAAATATAGAATGGTTTTAAAACAAAATTAGCTTATAGTGTCTGTAGAAAGATTTTTCATCATGTTAAAGGATTTGTTCACTTTAAAATAAAAAATACCCCATGATTTACTCACCCTCAAGCCATCCTAGGTGTACATCACTTTCTTCTTTCTGATGAACACAATCTGGGTTATATTAATAAATATCCTGATGTTTCCCAGCTTTATAATGGCAGTGACAAGCTCAAGTGTATCCATTATAAAAGTACTCCACACACCACTTAATAAAGGCCTTCTGAAGAGAATCCATGGGTAGTTGTAAGAAAAATATCCACATTTAAAACTTTATAAAGTAAAATACCTACCTTCTGCTAGACTGCCTTCCGTATTCAACTTACGGAAAAGGCATGACTGGCACGACGTTGGATGTAGAGTAGGCCTAAGCGTTTTGAACTTCCAGAGGCGTTACACTTTCTGCGCAAGTTGAATAAGGAAGGTGGTCCAATGGAAGTATATAGTATACTTATAAAGTTTTAAATATGTATATACACAGAGTTAGCCTAGAAATCTAGACGCACCCTAGCGGCAGCAAATCTAATCTGCCCGCAAGTGTCGTCTAGGAACTCTCAATACCCTTCTGAGCTGTATTCCTCAGAATCTGGACGGCCCAATCACATCATGTATAGAGTCGGTGGGCGGGGCCATAATGACGACGGCCGAGTTGCGTTTGCGTGCTTCTAGTAAACAGAGAAACTGGCGAACGGCGGCGGTCTTTCGAATCAGCTTTGACCGCGACTCTGGAAGACTTGGAGTTCAGCTTTTCTCTGAGAAAAGAACAAAGAACAGCACTGAAGTCATTCTTATAAGGGAAGATGTGTTCGGAGTTTAGCTGACCGAATACGGCGAATGTTTAATCAGTCAGCTCTGGTGTAGCGCTATCCTATCGCGTGCAGAGGGAGTTTGAAAGACAACCATTTATCCCGCCCCTCAGATTGAGCCCTGTCTATGGTGAGTTTCCAGACCAAACATCTTGATGTGGGTTTGGCTTGTCAGGCTAACACAGAGTAGCATCATAACATCATTTTCAAAACACTCAGTATCTAATATTATAAACAGCACTGAGTTACCGCAGCGGCAACTGTGTCATAATAAAAGCTCAATTTTTTGTCTCTCATTAGCAATAAAACTCTATAAAAAAACTTACTGGCTACAAGGATAAGCGCTACGTATTTGGAACCCTTAAAAGGTTATATATAGAAGTATAGTTGAGTATACTCTGTATACACTTTTTATGCTAAAAGGGTTCGGTATAAAGGTATAATGACAAAAAAGAACCCTTTTGGCACTTAAAAAGGGTTAACTGCAAACCAAAAATGCATTTCTTATCAAAGAAAAAAATTCATTTCTTATCAAAAATTATCTTAATTTTGAGTTATTTTCCCCCAAAATAAGACAATTCCTTTTGCTTGTCTAAATACTTCTTGTTTTAAGAATGTTTAGATGTTTGGACTCGAAACAAGACAGAAATACTAATACCTTTTAGGGGTTCCAAACACGTAGCGCTGATAGAACCTTTTAAGGTTCTCTATAGAACCTTTTCTTCAAAGCACACTGCCAGACACTTTAAAAAATTTCTTCGTCCGGTCCGGTTACGTCTTCACAACGTAACTGTGTTAGCTGGGAATAAAACAGCTTGTAGCCTAAGCTATTTCATGTAGCATTACATTTACCTCAGGCAAGTCAATCAACCATTCACAGCTGGTTAGTTCACTATAGAAATTAACTATTTAGCTCACTGCACTATATTAGCCTATATATATTTATTATAGTCTACTTAAAGGGTTACTTCGGCGATTTAACATAAGCTTTGTAGCTTTAAATATTTCAGTTCTGTGTTGGTGAAACTGCATTTGGAAAGTTTTGTTGACAAATGCATGCGCTACTCAAAAGACTAATATCAGCTGGTTGACCGATTAACACTGCGAGTAGACTGAGAATTATCATTCTTGTTTGTTACATCTAGATATTAGTTTTATTTTCCCATGCCATGAGCAATCAGAACTACTGTCACTACATCCCATGATTTTAGCAACTCAGAAAGAGACAAAAACAAACAATTGAACATCACAAATTTGATTTATTTTTAAAAGCAAACAATATAAAACTTGATTCATGTTTTAAATGCAGACAAATTATTGATTTAAATTGATTTGATTAAATTTATTTATATGAATATGTGAGCAAATCATGTTTTAAAGTCAGAGAGTCATTATTTCATTACAATCTGTCAGAATGTTGCTATTTAGGAGTATGCAGAGTATATGATCCTGAAGAGTAGCAGCAGGGCCGTCGGTCTGAAGAGACGTCATTCTTCTGTCATGCTCAGGAAACTTCACGTCAGACCTCTAAACAAATGATAAAAGACATACATTAGCTGCTAATTTTACAAATATTTGTTTTTTTTGTTTTTTACACCGGTAAACTTGATATTTACTTGATAAATTGCTTTTGCATAAACATATTAACATTATTAATAATATATACATCTCAGTTGTATCAATGTATTGCAGTTTAACACTTACCAGTGGTGTCCAGTCTGATACCGTCACTGATCTTTAGAGCAAAGTCTGGTTGTATACAGTAATAAGTGCCTAAATCATCAGCAGTAACATCATTAATAATCATTTGGCTTCTGCTTCCCTCTGAATATTTGTTTCGGAGACTTTCGTCGTAATATTCAGCCTTTTCAGATCCAAACGTTCGCAGTAACATCACTGGACGAGATGATGATGGTTTTATGACAAACCATATAGCAGCTTTACATTTAAACTCACAGGCTAAAGTCACGCTCTGTCCTACAGTCACCTGTTGATCAGTCAAACCTTCTGTGTGTTGAGACCACACAAACACACCTGAACAATCAGAAAACATCATTCAGATTATCTGATCATGACAGGAACACACTGAACCACACAACATGACATGAAATAAACTTACAGAGGAGTAAAAGCAGTGCAGTCTTCATTCTGGGATCTTGTTGAATGTGTCCAGGCTGATCTTGTGTGCAGGTTTATGTGTGTAACTTTATAGTAAATCTTAGAGGAAGTTCTTCTGCTGAGCTTCAGAAAATACAAAAAACTAAACAAATGACTCACTGAAATGATGAAAGAAAAAATGTGGAAATACACTGCAAAATATAATGCATAATACATTTCCATGAGAAACTAGTGCTTCTATTTTTCAATGTACTGCATATGCATTTATCATGTGCGGTTATATATTATAAAATATTTAGAAATGTAGACAAAAATAGCATTACATATATTTGTTTTATCCACTTTACCAGACAGCATTAATGTTTTATCCTTCACTATACTGTAAGTTTCACAAACATGTTTCCATATTAATGTGAATGCATGTACACATACACACACATTCACTGAATGAGTTACAGCAAATTTCTAGTTCCCAGCATGCTTTGCATCTGGCTGTTAAAGGAAAGTTGAATTTTAAAATTACAGTGCATTCGGAAATTCTACACACAATACCCCATAATGACAACGTGAAAGAAGTGTGTTTAAAATCTTTGCAAATTTATAATTAAAAATAAAAAGCAAAAATATATCACTTGTACATAAGTATTCACAGCCCTTGCTCAAATCTTTGTTGAAGCACATTTGGCACTAATTACATTTTTAAGTTTTTTTGAGTATGATGCTAGGAGCTTGGCACACCTATTTCTGGGCAGTTTCTCCCATTATTCTTTGCAGGACCTCTCAATCGCCATCAGGTTGGATGGAAAGCATCAGTGCACAGCCATTTTAAGATCTCTCCAGAGATGTTCAATCAGGGGTTTAAGTCTGGGCTCTGGCTGGGCCACTC
Organism: Pseudorasbora parva; assembly: GCF_024679245.1. Taxonomy (NCBI): domain Eukaryota; kingdom Metazoa; phylum Chordata; class Actinopteri; order Cypriniformes; family Gobionidae; genus Pseudorasbora; species Pseudorasbora parva. The sequence goes on along the minus strand of NC_090185.1, from coordinate 16,519,232 downwards.
GAGGACATTCAGAGTTGTCCCGTAGCCACTCCTTTGTCATCTTGGCTGTGTGCTTGGGGTCATTGTTCTATTGGAAGATGAACCTTTGCCTCAGTCTGTGGTCTAGAGTGCTCTGGAGTAGGTTTTCATCAAGGATGTCGCTGTAAATTGCTGCGTTCATCTCCCCAGTTCCTGCTACTGAAAAAAATCCCCACAGCATTATGCTGCCACCACCATGCCTCACTTTAGGGATGGTATTGGTCAGGTGATGAGCGGGAACTGGATTCCTCCAGACATGATGCTTGCCATTCAAACCAAAGAGTTCAATCTTTATTATTTAATTTACCATACAGGCCTTGTTAGAGGAGTGCTGCAGAGATAGTTGTTCTTCTGGATGGTTCTCCTCTATCCACAGAGAAATGCTGGAACTCTGTCAGAGTGACCATCCGGTTCCTGGTCACCTCCCTGACTAGGGCCCTTCTCCCCCAATCCCTCAGGTTGTGTGCTTGGGGTCATTGTTCAGTTGGAAGATGAACCTTTGCCTCAGTCTGAGGTCTAGAGTGCTCTGGAGTAGGTTTTCATCAAGGATGTCGCTGTAAATTGCTGCGTTTATCTCCCCAGTTCCTGCTACTGAAAAAAATCCCCACAGCATTATGCTGCCACCACCATGCTTCACTTTAGGGATGGCATTGGTCAGGTGATGAGCGGGACCTGGATTCCTCCAGACATGATGCTTGCCATTCAAACCAAAGAGTTCAATCTTTATTTGATTTACCATACAGGCCTTGTTAGAGGAGTGCTGCAGAGATAGTTGTTCTTCTGGAAGGTTCTCCTCTCTCCACTGAGAAATGCTGGAGCTCTGTCAGAGTGACCATCGGGTTCTTGGTCACCTGCCTGACTAGGGCCCTTCTCCCCAATCACTCAGCTTGACCAGACGGCCAGCTTTAGGAAGAGTCCTGGTGTTTCCAAACTTCTTCCATTTATAGATGATGGAGGCCACTGTGCTCATTGGGACCCTCAATGCTGCAGAAATGTTTCTGTACCCTTCCCCAGATCTGTGACTCAATACAATCCTGTCTCGGAGGTCTACAGAAAATTCCTTGGACTTCATGGCTTGGTTTGTGCTCTGACTCAAACCAGGTTTGTAAGGTCCCTCTGTTAACTGTGGGACCTTATATAGACGGGTGTGTGCCTTTCCAAATCATGTCCAATAAACTGAATTTACCGCAGGTGGACTCCAATCAAGTTGTAGAAACATCTCAAGAATGATCAGTGGAAACAGAATGCACCTGAGCTTAATTTTGGCGAAATTTGGTGAACATTTTTTCATTTCTTTCCTTTCCTTTTTTTATACATTTGCAAAGATTTCAAACAAACGTCTTTCACATTGTCATTATGGGGTATTGTTTGTAGAGTTTTGAGGAAAATAATAAATTGATTCCATTTTGAAATAAGGCTGTAACATAACAAAATGTGGAAAACATGAAGCGCTGTGAATACATTCTAGATGCACTGTAAGTCTTATTTCACATGTTTTGCTCAATATTAATTTAGGGGGGCTCTGTTACTGTTTTAAGTTGGATTATTTTGTAATTAAAAAAGTTTTCTGGTATGTTTGAGTTTTGGGGTTATCATTGTGCTGTAGAGTAGAGCCTGTGGTTAAGTTGATATTTTTCAATGAAAAGTGGTAATTCCATATGTATTATTCAATATTTTTTAATATATTAATACAATGTATTATTCTGTATATTTTTAAATATACCGGTATATCATTTAATATATTTATCATTCATATATAGCAGGGGTGGTGAACCTGGAAATAAAGGAGTTGGGTGATTAATTTACCCTAAACAATTGTGTAACCACCACATGAGCTTGATTTGAAATCTAGATGCTGTTTTCACTTCTGTTTTGTTTATTTTTGGCCCAGACCATATTTCATCAACTTTTTACTTTTTAAAAATCTGCTGCGTATTTTGCCACATTTGGTTTATTTCCTCTTATTAATTTCTTCTGTTAATTTATACCAACAAAACAAATATTTATGGGTTAAATGCTCTTTGGATTTGTAATAATTATGTTTGTGATATCTGTCAGTGTTATGTTTGGTTTGGGTTAGTCATCTAAACTAAATTAAAAAAGCATAATTTGTTAATTTTACAGAAGACCATGAACAGTTTTAAAAGAAAGAATCCCAATGTGTTGACCTGCTTAAAAAGTGGTTTGATGAAATATCTAAGGAAAAAAACAAAAACAAAAAAAACAAGAGGGAGTGAAAATTGTTAAAGTTGCCAACTTGCAGCCATAGTTGGCTAACAATGCTTTTGGGAAACGCACCCCACGCGGTTACACAATTGTTTAGGGTAAATGAATCACCCAAACCCTTTATTTCCAGGCATTACTTTATGGAAATTAATGCATCACTTTTCCTCAAAGGAAAATTGACTTGGACTGAACCAAATACATCATAAACACTTAGTAACTTAACCCATTCAACAACAACACAATAAAACACAATAAAAGCTATGCCTTATTGTCACAAACTTAGCAAAAATGCTATATAAATAAACAAAATGTCTTATATAATTGCTCTTCAATGCATATAAAGTGTGTCAAGAAGAAATAATGGAAATGCCAAAGACGCTTTAATATATTATATGTTTTATTAGACAGGTAAGCAACTGTTTGAATACATTTATAGACAAATCATTCTAATCATTGTTCTATAGCTCAACACAGTTAGTCTTATTGTTTACATCTTTTTTTTAAATCTTTTTTTTTTTTTACCATGCCTAATATCGATCTAGCTCACTGCAGTGCAACAAGTGTTTCATAGCAGACGCCGAGCGAACGCACAGAGTAACATCATAACATAACCTTCAACACACTCAAATGTACCTACACTCAAAAAAATGACTCTTTGAATGAACATTAAAAAATCATGGAAAGTATTTCCACATGATTAACTTGCTTTTTTTCAGCATTATGCAATTCTGTTATTACAATTTAATGTACTTACGTTGGGTCAACTTAATTTATTAAGGTTGATTCAACTTATTTACTATGGTTGGGCACAGCTTAATTTAATAGTGTCAACTCAACTACACAAATTTGTTGTAATCTTGTTGTATTAACTTAAAATCATTTAGTCAAAACTACTACAAAAATCATGTCATTCCAATTAGATAAAGTAGGATAGAGAGGGATAGAACTGATGGCCATATTTATCTATGGGAACTGCAGCACATTAATTAGTTATCTTTATTTCTATATAAACTAGTCAACAACACTTGATCACTTGCTAATTTTAACATGCAAGTAATGACCAAAGTAAAGCATTTCTCATCACTGGCATTAGCACAGTTACAGATCATTGAGAACAGCACAGCCTAACCACAAGGTCTACTCTTCACCATAATGGTAACCTCAAAAAAATCAACACAACATAACTTAACTTAACATTTTACAAATTTTATTTCATTGAACCTAATAAAATTGAGTAAAATGACACTTAAGTAAAAAACTAAAGATTTGTGTTGTTTCAGCTTATTTAAATAAATAAGAATCATTTAGAATCATTTTTTTTGATATGATAGAACAGAGCCGCATTACCCCACATACACATGAGTGGAAGAAGCGAAAGCGGTCATCTATGGCATAATAAAAGCTCTGTGAAATTAAGCCGTCATCAAGGTATGCCTTTGTTTTTAATAAGTGGCGAAAAATTACATATTGTAGCTTTAAGCCTATACAGTAAATATGCAGTCGTTTTTTTTTTTTTTTCCCAGATGTTTTCAAATATATCTTCAAAGTAAAACAAAAAAGTCTTATGAGTTTGGAATAACATGAGGGTGAGGAATTGATGACAAACATATTTTGTAACTGTTCATTTTTGGGTGAACTAACCTAAGTCGGGTGAGTCATTTGTTTAGTTTTTTGTATTTTCTGAAGGTCAGCAGAAGAACTTCCTCTAAGATTTACTATAAAGTTACACACATAACCCTGCACACAAGATCAGCCTGAACACATTCAACAAGATCCCAGAATGAAGACTGCACTGCTTTTACTCCTCTGTAAGTTTATTTCATGTCATGTTGTGTGGTTCAGTGTGTTCCTGTCATGATCAGATAATCTGAATGATGTTTTCTGATTGTTCAGGTGTGTTTGTGTGGTCTCAACACACAGAAGGTTTGACTGATCAACAGGTGACTGTAGGACAGAGCGTGACTTTAGCCTGTGAGTTTAGATTAAAAGCTGTAGTATGGTTTGTCATAAAACCATCATCAGCTCGTCCAGTGATGTTACTGCGAACCTTTGGATCTGAAAAGGCTGAATATTACGACGAAAGTCTCCGCAGCAAATATACAGAAGGAAGCAGAAGCCAAATGATTATTAATAATGTCACTGCTGATGATTTAGGAACTTATTACTGTATAAAAGCCGGCTTTGCTCTAAAGATCAGTGACGGTATCAGACTGGACACCACTGGTAAGTGTTAAACTGCAATACATTTATACAACTGAGATGTATATATTATTATTTCATCAACATTATTTTTCTAATGTTGTTATAAAATGTATATTTTTAGATAAAGTTATTTTTAAACTTGAAAAAAATAATGAATGTGCAAATGTGAAGCGTCTTTATAAATGATGACAAAGCGGGGTGAGCAGGACCTGAGGTGAAAGGTTACATGTTATAATGTATGTCTTTTATGATTAGTTTAGAGGTCTGACGTGAAGTTTCCTGAGCGTGAAATAAGAATGACGTCTCTTCAGACCGACGGCACTGCTGTTCCTCTTCAGGATCCGCTGACTGATCATCAATATCTAGAATTACGGCCATACTCTGCATATGAAATCGAGTAATATACTGACAGATTGATTGCTGTTTATTCTAATGATTGAATTGTTTGCTAAATAAACAAATTATGACTCTCAAGGACTTTAAAACATTTGAATTTATTTGCTCTTTTCTGTTTGTAATAAAATGACTAAACCTGTCTGCATTTAAAATATATAAACCACATTTTATAATAATGATTGCTTTCATAATAAACCAACTTTGTAATGTTTCTGACTGTTTGTTTGTCTCTCTGAGTTACACAGATCATGAGATGTAGTGGCAGTAATTAGTCCACTCGGCTCTCCTGATTGGTCATTTTGAAAATTAAAGGCATATCTGGATGAAACAGACAAGAATGATAAAACTTTTTGTCAGAAATTACAGTTGAAATTGGTCAACCAGCTTCATTTAAGAGTCATCTGAATATTAGTGCATTTGTGGACGGCTCTTTTCAAATACAGTTTCTCTTAAATATCAATCGACATTAAAAATATACAATAAATATATAAAAAAGGTTGGGCAGATCAAGTTCAATTTCTTCAATTTCTTAAGTCACAACCACATCTTAAGTTACAGTTTTGTGAGAGCCTTCATTCTTTGACTCTGGGTCTTTCATCTAAACATACATTGATGTAAAATGCCAAAAAGCCATTAAAAAGAAACAACTGTCATTGAGATCTCGTAACGGATTTCATAACAAAACAAAACGACAAACATTAAAATCTTGTAATCTTGTAAAATCTTGAACAAAGCCGACCATCATTGAAATAAAATGGAACAAAACTGACCAACACTGAAAACTGTCCATTATTGAAATCTCATAACTGAATATGTCATTGAAATCTTGTAACCAAACAAAAGAGACCATCAATGAAATCTGGCAATCGAATAAAGCTGTACATCTTTGAAATCTTGTAAATGAACAAAACTATTCATCATTGAAATCTCATGACCGTCATTGAAATCTTGTAACCGAACAAAATTGTCCATCATTGAAATCACTTAACTGAATAAAACCAACCTTCATTGAAATTATTAACCAAAACTAACTGTCAAACCAGAATAAAGCAGACCATCACTGAAATCTCATAACTACAAACTGGAACAATGTTGAATATTGTTGAAATCTTATAATGGAACAGAACCAACCATGAGCATGAACATCTCCAAAAGAACTGCAGACAAATGACAGATATAAATTCATTCATGTTTAATAAGAGAAATGTAATTTGTTTAGTTGATTTCATCTAAGGCTGTGGCTGAAGTCAGTTGTAGTTGTGGTTATCATCAGGTGTCTTTAATAATCGAACAATCCTCACTCAATTAATCACTTAATTATCTTATTAACTCTAACACTGCTTTGCCGTTACTTTAAACACCCTGCTGGAGGTTCACACATGAACACTGAGCGGTGTTAATTTGACATCTGGGATTTTTCTGTAGAGTTCAAGAGACTCGTGAATGGATTTGAAGCGTTTAAGTGGAGCAGCGAGGCAGGTCAGTTGATTTGTCACTCAAAGGGCATCATTATTATCTATTGTGAAGTTAGTAAATAAGCAGATACATATTCACATATTAGTGTGACAGAGGCCAGCTTGAAGTCATTTTGCAAAGTAAACCTCACATCTCTGATCCCAAGAGACGCTCTAGCGACTAACACTACACTGTAAAAAAAATGTTTTGTTGGTTTAACTTAAAAAAGTAAGTAACCTGGTTGCCTTAAAATTGAGTTTATTGAAATTAAAAATTTGAGTTGATACAATGAAGGAAATTAGTTTAATAAATAGAAACTCAAAATATCATTGGATCTGAACCACATAAAAAATATTGATAAATCACTATTTGGCATGTTTCACTGCGTCATCAGAAATAAAACACACAATTGCCCAATATGCTTACAAAATCTTTAAATAATATTTTAATAAAGGTTGTCGAATCAAAAAATGTTCATTGTATTAACTCAAAATTTTAATTTCAATGAACTCAAAATTTTAAGGCAACCAGGTAACTTTTTTTTTCTAAATATTTTTTTACAGTGTAGAGGTTGCAGCCTTTAGCCTCCTTATTAGAGCATTCAACTCTTATGCCAGCAGACCGGGGTTCGAGTCCCGCTTCGAGCAGGTGGTTTGAAGGAGTGGTTACAATTGCAAGAATTTTACTTTACTCAAGTACATATTTAAGTAAACTGTGTTTAAAAAAAAAAAAAAGTTACAGCCTGAAATGTTTAAGTTATTTCAACTTAGATTATACTAAACTGACTTTAAAAAATGAGTTGCATCTTGTATAGCTTAGACAAAAAAGTTTAACATTTCTTAAATTATTTTGATGAGTTTAAACAATGTAAAAACACATGTTGTCATAACATATTGAACATATATTGTTTTACAGTGTATATGTACTTTTAACAATATTATATTACAATATATTATACACTCACCTAAAGGATTATTAGAAACATACTAATACTGTGTTTAACCCCCTTTCGCCTTCAGAACTGTCTTAATTCTACGTGGCATTGATTCAACAAGGTGCTGAAAGCATTCTTTATAAATGTTGGCCCATATAGGATAGCATCTTGCAGTTGATGGAGATTTGTGGGATGCTCATCCAGGGCACGAAGCTCTCTTTCCACCACATCCCAAAGATGCTCTATTGGGTGGAGATCTGGTGACTGTGGGGGCCCTTTTAGAACGGTGAACTCATTGTCATGTTCAAGAATCCAATCTGAAACGATTCGAACTTTGTGACAATGTGCATTATCCTGCTGGAAGTAGCCATCAGAGGATGGGTACATGGTGGTCATAAAGGGATGGACATGTTCAGAAACAATGCTCAGGTAGGCTGTGGCATTTAAACGATGCCCAATTGGCACTAAGGGGCCTAAAGTGTGCCAAGAAAACATCCCCCACACCATTAGACCACCACCACCAGACTACACCGTGGTAACAAGGCATGATGGATCCAAGGTTCTCATTCTGTTTAGGCTAAATTCTGACTCTACCATCCGAATGTCTTAACAGAAATCGAGACTCATCAGACCAGGCAACATTTTTCCAGTCTTCAACTGTCCAATTTTGGTGAGCTCGTGCAAATGGTAGCCTCTTTTTCCTATTTGTAGTGGAGATGAGTGGTACCCGGTGGGGTCTTCTGCTGTTGTAGCCCATCCGCCTCAAGGTTGTGTGTGTTGTGGCTTCACAAATGCTTTGCTGCCTACCTCGGTTGTAACAAGTGGTTATTTCAGTCAAAGTTGCTCTTCTATCAGCTTGAATCAGTCGGCCCATTCTCCTCTGACCTCTAGCATCAACAAGGCATTTTCACCCACAGGACTGCAGCATACTGGATGTTTTTCCCTTTTCACACCATTCTTTGTAAACCCTAGAAATGGTTGTGTGTTAAAATTCCAGTAACTGAGCATGTGAAATACTCAGACCGGCCCGTCTGGCACCAACAACCATGAAACGCACAAAATTGCTTTCCCATTCTGACATTCAGTTTGGAGTTCAGGAGATTGTCTTGACCAGGACCACACCCCTAAATGCATTGACGCAACTGCCATGTGATTGGTTGATTAGATAATTGCATTAATGAGAAATTAAACTGGTGCTCCTAATAATCCTTTAGGTGAGTGTATTATAAGTACAATATTATGCTTTGGAATGTTATGAAGTAAAAGTTTTCTAAAGAAGAACACTGATTACTTGAGAGTAAAAATATTTCACTACTGTCTCAGCCCATTGTTCTGAACTGTAAAAAGTTATTTCAAAAATAAGCTTCCTGGTTGACTTAAAATGCTGAGTTCATTGAAATAAAATTAAAAAAAGTTAATACAATGAAAATTTTTGAGAATCAAAACCCTTTATTCAAATATTATTAAAAGATTGTGTAAGCATATTGGGTAATTGTGTGTTTTATTAGTGATGACACAGTGAAACTATGCTATTTTCATGATTTATGTTTTGATGTGGTTCAGACACAATAATATTTTGTATAGTTTATGTAGTTTCTATTTGTTAAACCAATTTGCTTCATTGTATCAACAAAAAATATATATATTTCAATAAACTCCAAATTTTAAGGCAACCAGGTTACCTTTTTAAGTTAAACCAACATTTTTGACCGTGATTTCCACTGCAATATACTGCTATAAAACACTACAGTGATTTACAATACATCTCACATGTCTTGTTGTGTATCCATTATTTCTTTCTTTTACAAAACACAAATGCAGATGTTATGCAGAACGGCAGCTACTATTCATTTTCATGGGGAAAAAATGCAATGCTAGTAAATTATGACTACCTTAACTTCTCTTTTGTGCTTAAAGTCATATGGTTTTGTTTCAACACAAGGCTGAGAGATGACACCATTTTTACTTAATTTTCTTCTTTTGTTTAAATTATTGTGAGTTTACGATTATTCCTGCCAGTTCTGACCAACGGAAAAAAAGTTACCAACAAACAAATTTATTGGAAAATGCAAATCTCTTGCAGTTAGTCAGAAATATCACACATGCATGAGTCACTGTCACTGCATCAGCAACGACACTTACTGCCTTTAAATAAAGCAACATGCAGCATAACGTCAACGTTTACTGGATCATCCTGGACTGAAGCGCAGGCTCTACTCTTCAGCACACAATAGTGACCCACAAAACAGACGAACCATTTACACCATTACACTTTACTAAACACTAACAGATCTCTCAAGACATCATCTTCACTTAACACAATCCAGACTTCATTTATTTCATACTAAAACTCATATTAATTGAAAATAATAAAGTATGTCACCATAATGGTGATCAGTGTTTGCTTTATTTGGGCTCTTGACCCATCGCGTCATAATGTTAGTTTTTCTCTACGACACCATATATAGCAATGAAGTCAAAGCATGTTAGCTATTGTTTTTAAATGATTAAAGTAACCTGGCCTGATCTAAAGTCACTAGTCTTTGTTTTGTCATAAATGCATTGAAGTTTTGTGTTACCAAGTCTGTGAAACTACAGCATGAGGGGACAAAATGTTTTGCAACAATCATTTATTGTGTGTAAATTTAAAACTGAGTTGTGGATAAAAGATTTTACTGTCTTATAAGGACACACAACCATCAAGAATCAGCATATGAATCTCCGCAATGGTGACAAATAAAGTTTCATGCTGCAATGCATGCTGGGTATGTGTACTGGTAAAGTACTGCGAGAGCGATTGGAGGGCAAACGACCCGTTATGCTTTTGAAACACTTGCAGTATTTTGATGTCATACGCTGGTCTGGAGTGGCTCTCAATGTCCACAGTTGAGGAGCCCGGCACTAAAGTCACGAAAAAACATAATTAAATAAAGGCATAACAGTGAGGTTGGTCATGTCAGTGAGAGCTCACTTAAAGTGATTGGAACTGAATCTATCCCATCTGCAAAAAGAGGAGGAAATGGACAGAAACGGCTTCTGCAACAAGAGACTTTTTGGATTCATACATTTAGGATGATACATCTCCAGGGGCCTGTTCCTCGTACGTCACTATCTCAGTTAGCCGGATTTGATTGTTGACAATTTGGCTTGATCTCGGATTGTTTGGTTCGTCGAAGCTCATCCTGGACTTGCTGTCATAGCAACAGGTCCGTTAGCTTAAACCTGCTCGGGAGCTTATTTCATGTAAACAGGATTAGATGCATCTTGAGGTGCTTAAAAAATCTGTCCCAGTCACTGCTACTTTATTACAAGAGTTCATTACTGAACCAGGGGTAATAATAATTTAAAATAATAATAAATATAAAAGTTTATTTGAAAATAATATTTTAATGTTGTGTAAAATTTGTGTTTAATACTATAGACACAGCTGTTTGATTGAGAAATGTATTTGTGAATTGTGATGGAATAATTACTTTATAGATGTATTGGAAGTTTACACACATTGTGCAGCTTTTTTTTCTGTTTTTTGTTTTTGTTTTTTTTTATTGCCAGAAAAAAACATGTAAAATACAGCAAAGAAAACATATGAATACACATATACAACAAAATAAAATAAAATAAAATAAAATAAAATAAAATAAAATAACAAATGAAACAAAAACAAAAATGTCATGAAAAAGAACAATGAAACAAAAAAATGCCGGAGTATACAAACCTTGATAAATTAATCAAAAATATCTATTCTTTAAGAATATTACAAGTCTTTCTTGCTTTTTTATTCATAATATTCTTTAAACTGGTGCAATAGTCCTTAGTCTCCTGAAGAAAATGAATAAAATGTGGCTTGAATCCTGATCTTTTCTTCTTGTGTATATGAAATTTTCTCAAGATAATAAAAAGTTGTACAATAAAGGTGAAATTATTATTATCACGTTCATTGGAATATATACATAATCAAAATTATTTAATTGAAATATAACATTTGTTTTTCTTCTAATGACATTTTCAATGTCCACCCAAAAAATCATTGTGTACAAACAATCACAAAACAGATGAATAATAGATTCTTTTTCTATTGAACAAAAATCTAAATTAAACCTCTCTAATACATTTTTAGCTGGATATATACCATGTACATTTTTAAATGTAATTTCTTTTACTTCATTATTTAAGCAGTAGGCTTCACATATAAACCAAGCTTTATTCCAGTTTATATTCCTAAATACACTGTTCCACAATAAACTTTTATGAGTAGCTGTTTCCCCTGTAATAATATCCCTAATATGTTTATTGGTACAACTGTGTATCAGAATGTCAATGTCTCCTAAAACATGCTGTTTTGAACATATACTGCCTCAGAAGAATCACCTCCATACACTCTTGCAAATTGTATAACGTGTTGAGGTATGGCACCAAATAGGCTACAACACCAAACTCTTTTGGTGTAACTGGGAACCCAAATGTATCCAAAATTCACTATAAGATAATAAAATAGTTTGAATTTAAAAGTTGTTTAACACAATGTTGTTTTCATTCCAATTATTATAGAAGAGAGATCTATTATTATATTGAATGCATCTATTTTTCCAAATGTGCATTTAATCTCCGTCGTGCGTGATGACGGATATTATGGGATGGATTAATGCAGCGCAAGAGATGCAGATCATTAGATCTTGACTGTTAAGAAACTTTAATTAATATTGTCACATAACAAATCTGCTTCAAATTGAATTAAAAATGAAATTGCAACATTAAAATACAAATGTAAAGTGTGTGCAAATATTATAAAATCGTGAGTATAAATAATTAGGAATCATGTTCATCAAAACAGTGCACATTTAATTTATCTAACTTTTAAGTTGGTTTGTTCGTTTGTCTGTTTCCTTATGAAGGTCCTTATAAAGGTTCTCTTTTTTTTTCTTTGACAAGTTTTTTGCCAGGTGTCTTTTTAAATTATGTGATGTCATTACGTTGTCTTGACGCCAGCCAATCGCTGCATTGCTGATCGTGGTTTCGAGTATCGATGCATCTGCCCTGATTCAGGGAACACAGTGCAAAAATGAAATTACAACTTTGAAATAAAAATCTAAAATGTATACAAATATTATAAAATCGTGAATATAAACAATTGGGAATCATGTTAATCAAAACAGTGCACTTAATTTTTCTAACTTTTATGTTGGTTTGGTCTGTTTCCTTATAAAGGTCCAGAAATTCGTGTTTTTTCATGTTTTTTGCAGGTGGCTTTTTTAATTATGTGATGTCATTACGTTGTCTTGACGCCAGCCAATCGCGGCATTGCTGATCGTGGATGCTGCCGGTACACGATCCGTTCCACCTGCACGATCCGTTCTACGCATGCGCAAAATTACGTAGTAGAAAACGTCACGGTTTTCCTACACTATCGGTACAAATGAAACACTTGACGGCAAGGCGGCACAATTTGCGTCATATTTGTGTTACATTTAACAGCAGGTCTATTTTGATGCTTTTAAATGTAACACAAAATAAATAGCAAAGGACGTGAGTCGTTACATGAACGTATGATCAGTTTCCTCCTTACTTTGCGATTCATTGCTGGTAACGTAATTAGGCTAAACTTACTAAACTTGCCGTGTTTTGGTCTGAGGTCAGTACGTTAGTATTGTCAAAGACGGTTTGTGCCATTTTTAAAATTAATATCATAAATGAGGAAAATAATCCCTTCAATGTTCTTTTGAAGACCTTCGTCTCGTGGTATAAATATGCGCATGCGTGGAACAGACCGTGCAGTGTCGTAAATCGTTGCAAAACAGTATTTTCATTTGCGCATGCGCATTTTCTAAAGAGTTTACTACGCATGCGTAGAACGGATCGTGCAGGTGGAACGGATCGTGTACCGACAGATGCATCTGCCCTCTTCAGGGAACACAGGCACGAGCACGAGCAGTGATCTCAGATAACTTAATGCAGATATTTTACTCCAATCCGTTTGAAGAACCAAATTAGCCAGAGATCAGTTATCACGATTAAAAGATCTGGGATCTATCAAATCATCTCAGATGTATTAAGCGAGGTACGAAGAACGGGCCCCAGGTGAGAAAAACTAAGGCTAATACATAACTTTTAAAAACTAAAACTAAGTTACACAATTAGCCTAGTTATTTTTTTAGGGAGTAACACAATATTGTAATGCACTTGTAATGATACTTTTAACTTTCTACAACACTCATTACATCCCATTCCACTCAATTAGCAAGTCAAAAAGAGGCATAAACAATTAAAAACATTACAAAGTTTATCAAAAGTTATCATAAAACTCCATTGACATTACTGTTCAATTCAACACACAATTCTGATTTTTAGAATCAAGCAACAATCCATCAGTATGTTGCTATCTGATATTCAGATTATGGCAGTACGTCGATATATACATGATTGGGCAGTGAGCTGCAGCTGTGTTGCCCATCAGTGCTGACGGTCTGAGAAGACTTTATTCTTCTGTCCAAATGCTAAACGAATGATTTTTTTAAAAAAAAGCATACGTTAGCTGCTAATTCCCATTTTATGAAGATGCTTCACATTTTCACATTCAAATAATGACACTTTTTGTATTTGTTAACTGAATTATTACTATAAACAGCAATAAGACATTACTTACCTGAGGAACGTTTGCATATCTAGGAATTTTCTTAGACAGTTTACGGTTCACCCTTAATAAACCTAAAATAGCAAAATAATCGGGAAAATTATCCGTTAAATATATCACAGCAAAACTTATTTTTTTAATATAAAATTCATTTTTAAATATATTTTAGTATTTAATATAATTTAATAAATATGTCAAAAAAGCTTAAGTTTAAAAGTGATTTTCCTGATTGTGATCTTTAATATAATTTTTTTGCTCACCTATCACTGCAGCTAACAGCAGAACCACCAGCAGGCTGATCGTGAGTGTCAACCCCAGGTTTGATCTCTGATCTTGTGGTACATTTTTTTGGTCTGGCTTATTGGGACCTTGTGGTTTATAGAGAGATCATGTTTTATCTTTTACAGGTAATTTGGATAATTATTAAAAATGTTGTCATGCATCCGTGACATTTAGATTACAAAATAATTAGCATAAATTATAACATTTTGTTATTATAAGAAACATAGTTATGATTGTATAACAATATATCTGAGATATATATTTTGCAGTGACCAGTTTGGTGCAAGAAACGTCCTCTTGAGAAATTTCTTTAGAAAAGCAAAGTATCAATTGTTTTTTGGGTTATTGTTATGCAAAACAATCATTTAGATAATAATAATATTGTAATATATCACTTACCATAATACAATATATCACTTACCAGTGGTGTCCAGTCTGATACCGTCACTGATCTTTAGAGCAAAGTCTGGTTGTATACAGTAATAAGTGCCTAAATCATCAGCAGTAACATTATTAATAATTATTTGGCTTCTGCTTTCTTCTGTATATTTGTTGCGGAGACTTTCGTCGTAATATTCAGTCTTTTCAGATCCAAAGGTTCGCAGTAACATCACTGGACGAGATGATGATGGTTTTATGACAAACCATATAGCAGCTTTACATTTAAACTCACAGGCTAAAGTCACGCTCTGTCCTACAGTCACCTGTTGATCAGTCAAACCTTCTGTGTGTTGAGACCACACAAACACACCTGAACAATCAGAAAACATCATTCAGATTATCTGATCATGACAGGAACACACTGAACCACACAACATGACATGAAATAAACTTACAGAGGAGTAAAAGCAGTGCAGTCTTCATTCTGGGATCTTGTTGAATGTGTTCAGAATGATCTTGTGTGGAGGTTTATGGGCGTAACTTTACAGAAACTCTTAGAGGAAGTTCTTCTGATTCATTTAATTTTCTCTGAAGCTTGGCAGATAAAAAATTATGAAATGTACACTTACACTGACCTTTTTGGTCTTGTTGTTTACTGACCACTATTGATTGAAGTGTAAGTGATGCCATGTTTTGGGAAACTAAGGCCCAAATATACACCTGAACAATGTTTCTTCCTAAATCATTTCAAACATTATTATAGTTTTAATGAATCTAATACAAAATTAGAAAGGTTCATTTTGGAATGGGTGGAGATCATGGTTTGCGTCATGCATACCCCTGTGATCATCGAGTTCTTGTTATAGATGTTAAGAATAATTTTACAGACCAAATAAAGACACATTTTTCCTTGCAAAAGAGTTTGAGGTTTATCACATTCTGGGAAGTAGTAAAAGAAAATGAAAGGAAATGTTTATTTGTGTTAACTAATTTTGAATGGAAAGACAACATTTAATGCATATTGGTGTGTGTGTGTCCTTGTTTATATTACATTGTGGGACTGGGGACCAAATGTCCCCATAAGGATAGTAAAACGTTTCGGTTACGTATGTGACCCTCATTCCCTGAAGGAAGGGAACGGAGATGTTACGTCAGTACTGACGAAATCTGAGTTTAGCTTACAAAGCCAGCTGCCTTCAATCTCAATAAAAACGATCCAATCACATGAAAATGTCATGGGTCTGCGGAATATGCATAATGCAACTCCGCCCCACTGCGTGGGTATAAACGGCGTTGCATAGCAGTCACGCGTTTATATTACTGCTGAGGAGCCGAGGCCGACCGCCCCGACCATACCAGCGATACAGGAGATTTGGCATGGGGACGTAACGTCTCCGTTCCCTTCCTTCAGGGAACGAGGGTTACATTCGTATCCGAGACGTTCCCTTTCAGTCAGTACACTCCGAGTTACGCCAGTACACTCCGAGTTACGTCAGTACTGATGAAATGGGGGTCCCAATCTAATCACGGCACAGCGGCTGTCTTTCAGCATCCTGGGCTGACCTGTGCACCCTGCCTTGGAATTAAACTGACGAGGGACCGGCTCAGCTACCAAGGTACACTGGGAGGCATATCCCACTTGGAGAAATGCAATCACAGTGCCTACCCGTAGGGAGGACTTAGAAATACACTTATGACCCATGTATGGGCTGCATACGGAATAACCTGGAGTATTCAGCTGCAGCTGGAAAAAATTTCCAAGGCAAGACACACACTCAAGAAGACTTACCGTGGAGAATACACGTGACGGTTGGCCTGCGGGGGAAACATGCACACGGGGCTCCTAGCCTGACACGAGGGCTGAGACCATTTGTGTATGCACTCTGGTGGCAGCATCAACAGTGCTGGAGGAACTCAGGGCCTTCGGGAGGATCACCTGAACGAATAAGCGCACGTATGCACGAATGACGCAGCAATCGAAGACACCAGCGTGTGTCCAGTCACTGGCCATTGGTAGCGAGTATACGAGAGGACACAGGCTCCACTCGCAGATTATAGAATCTGGTGAATGTGTTGGGTGTCGCCCAGCCTGCAGCTCTACAAATGTCTGTCAGTGAATTGCCACGCGCTAAAGCCCAAGAGCCAGCTACGCTCCTAGTGGAGTGTGCTTTGACCTCAAGGGGGCATGGCAAACCCTTAACCTGGTAAGCCAGGACAATGGCGTCCACTATCCACTGAGACAACCACTGCTTGGAGAGAGCCTTCCCTTTCTACTTCCCTCTGTAACAGACAAAGAGCTGGTCTGAGGTCCTAAAGCACAGTGTCCTGTCTATGTAAGCACAAAGGGCACTTACTGGACAGAGCAGTGCCGAGGCCGGGTTTGCCTCCTCCAAGGGCAGCGTTTGCAGGTTCACCACCTGGCCACTGAAGGGAGTGGTAGGAACCTTGGGCACATATCCAGGCCAGGGTCTCAGGATGACGTGAGAGTTAGCTGGCTCGAATTCCAGGCACGTTCGTCAACCGAGACCGCCTACAGGTCCCCCATCCTCTTAATCGAGGCCAGAGCAACGAGGAATGCTGTCTTCATTGACAGGAACTTAAGCTCCACAGTTTGCAGAGGCTCGAAAAGGGGCCATACGCAGGGCAGTTAGGACCACTGTGAGGTTACAAGAGGATACCTGTAAAGGGCGAGGTGGCTTAAATCTTCTCGCCCCCCTGAGGAACCTGCGGAGGCCAGGGAGGTGATGTCGCAAGGAGTATGAGTTTGGAGAACCAGTTCCGGCCGGGCCAATACGGGGCGACCACTAGTACCTGCTCCCTGTCCTCCCTGATCTTGAACAGGAGCTGTGCGAGAAGGCTCACTGGGGGAAACGCATATTTGTGTGGGCCCCGCGGCCAGCTGTGCGCTAGTGCATCCGTGCCCGAAGGTTCCCTAGGTCAGGGAATAGCACCAGGAGCAATGGGAGGAGTCGTAGGAGGTCAAATAGATCTATCTGTGCATCGCCAAACTGGTCCCATTTCAGCTGAACCGCTTGGGGATTAAGTCTCCATTCCCCTGGGAGAGGCTGACACAACGACAGCTCGTCGGCCACATGGTTCAGGTCCCCGGGAATGTAAATGGAACGTAGCGACCTCAGACGCTTCTGACTCCATAACAAGAGGTAGCGGGCAAGTTGTGACATCTCGCGGGAGCGTTGACCACCCTGGCGGTTGATGTACGCTACTGTCGCTGTATTGTCTGACCGGACCAGTACGTGCCTGTACTTGAGTAGGGCTCGGAAGCAGTGCAGGGCAAGACATACGGCCAGCAACTCCGAAGAGGGGGGTGTGGCCGATGAATAATCGTCGGGTTAGCCAACGACGAAACATCTTTAAAAAGACGCGCCACGTGCAGCTCTTTTAGAGAGGAGTTTTACTCAGGCAGAGTGCTGAGATGCCAGCTCTCTCCAGCTCCGCTTCAGTAACATTCTGAAATAACACTGCCATCTAGCGATTGGGTTGTATACAGCATGTGGTTTAATTTGAACACAAAGCTACGAATCTTTAGCCTGACGTGGTCATACTTAATTCTAGTCAAAATATGAGTCTGAAACTGCTCCACTGGGCCGTGATTATGGGGCGTGTTTCAACCGAACCAGGAAAGACCTCAATTGGATAGACCTACAACCAATCAGAGCAATGAAGCAACGCATTACGCTAGTTGTCAAATGTCAACAGAGCTCAACTGCACTGTGTTGCCAAGTCTGCGTTTTTTTTCTGCGGGTTGTTTTCTATATCCGCGGGTGGAAGCGACTATTATGTGATATATAGACCCATGAGTGTGAATTTTAGCAGGCAATCTTGCCAAAATAACACAATTTACCCCCCCAGTGAAATTAAATCGCTAGTTAATACCACTAACAAGGCTAAAAATAGCCTCACACTAACACAGTAGCATAATGAGGGTCCCTACATGCAAACCGAAGCATTGAGAACTTTGTAAGTGTACAAACAGTTTAATAAGAAGATACTTTATAAACATCTTGGAAAACAGTCTCGACTCATCGAGCCACGAGTGCTCTGCTAAGTAATGAACTGTGACTTGGAATCTCATATGGTCCGTTGTTTCCGGAAGAAAACACTGAACAGAACAAAGAAAATAAATAAATAAAAATGTCCATGTTAGTACATTTCACAAACTTAATTCCTATCGACCAGCTCACTTAGAACAGCGCTCGTGGATCGATTCATCGAGACTGTTTTCCAAGATGGTGGCTGTCCTTGAACGCGTAAGGCACTATGTTTATAAAGTATCTTCTTATTAAACTGTTTGTACACTTACAAAGTTCTCAATGCTTCGGTTTGCATGTAGGGACCCTCATTATGCTACCGTGTTAGTGTAGAGGCTATTTTGAGCCTTGTTAGTGGTATTAACTAGCGATTTAATTTTACCACCCTGTGTTGACCCTGTGCCCCATAGACTAGCGTTATAAGCTTATCTGTTTTTAAAGATAAAACTCTTTACATTCGATTTTCATGAAAACGCATCCCAGAGAACGATCTACTCGGTAACCATCCGTTAATTACCCCTAGGTTCATTTCTCACCGGAGTTGTCCTTTAAAGATTTTTTGTTGTCCAGCCAAATTAATTAGGTAGGACACTGGAAATCTGCCATTTAGATGTTTTAGTAGGCCTAATGAAAATTATCTACGTACATTTTTACTCAAACGTGACTTTTGACCCCTATTTTGAAGTTACTGCACTCCGCCTTTGTATTGTCTGCAAAAATTGTCATGCCAAGGCAAAAGGCAGTAACTTCCATTTGGAAGTTATTGTTAAGACAATCCATAATTTTCTCAAAAAAAACAACAGAATTGACTTACAATATTTATCCACATGATAAAGGAGGACTTGAATGTCCCAAATATGTCAATAACTCATTTTCGACCAAAAACGAAGTTATGGCCTTTTGCCTTTGCACGGCAGTATAGGCTACACAATAATGGTGAAGACTGCTGACTAAAAATGTCATTGCGAAAGAGGCTGGCTGTTAGAGATCTGTGTCCAAGCATATTAATAGAAAGGTGAAGGGAATGAGATTGAGATTTTTAAGATTTTCCTTATTGTCAGTTATAATCATCAAAATTAAAAGAAATACATTTAAAATATATCAGTCTGTGTGTAATGGAGGAATATAATATAAACGTTTCACTTTTTGAATGGAATTAGTGAAATAAATCAACTTTTTGATGATAATTTAATTATATGACCAGCACATGTTCTCTAAGCCATTGAACATAGGCTACATCAACTGAATCAGCTTGGGAACTGATTTTACTCTTTCTTTTGAATAGCTGACCTCTTGCGGCAAAACTACATAGTGTGCCTTTAAATATTTCAGATCTGTGCTCCAAACTGCATTTGGAAAGTTGTGTTGACAAATGCACTAATACGCAAATGACTCATTTCTTGTTTGTTACATCCAGAACTCTTGGCACTACATCCCATGATTTTAGCAACTCAGAAAGAGACAAAACAAACAATTGAACATCAAAAAGTTGATTTATTTTAAAAGCAAACAATATAAAACTTGATTCATGTTTTAAATGCAGACAAATTTGTGATTAAATCATTTTTTACAGTCAGTGAGAGTCATTATTTCATTACATAATTCATTAAAATCTGTCAGAATGTTGCCATTTAAGTATGGGAGTATATGATCCTGAAGAGGAACGGCAGTGCCGTTGGTTTGAAGAGATGTTATTCTTTGTCACTCATGAAACTTCATGTCAGACCTCTAAACAAATGATAAAAGACATACATTAGCTGCTAATTTTTTTTACACTGTTAAACTTTATATTTACTTGATATATTGCTTTTGCATTAATATATTAGCATTAATAATAATAATAGCTCTCAGGTGTAAAAATGTATTGCAGTTTAACACTTACCAGTCTGATACCATCACTGATCTTTAGAGCAAAGCCTGGTTGTATACAGTAATAAGTGCCTAAATCATCAACAGTGACATTATTAATAATCATTTGGCTTCTGCTTCCCTCTGAATATTTGTTTTGGAGACTTTCGTCGTAATATTCAGCCTTTTCAGATCCAAACGTTCGCAGTAACATCACTGGACGAGATGATGATGGTTTTATGACAAACCATACTACAGCTTTTAATCTAAACTCACAGGCTAAAGTCACGCTCTGTCCTACAGTCACCTGTTGATCAGTCAAACCTTCTGTGTGTTGACACCACACAAACACACCTGAACAATCAGAAAACATTATTCAGATTATCTGATCATGACAGGAACACACTGAACCACACAACATGACATGAAATAAACTTACAGAGGAGTAAAAGCAGTGCAGTCTTCATTCTGGGATCTTGTTGAATGTGTTCAGGCTAAACTTGTGTGCAGGGTTATGTGTGTAACTTTATAGTAAATCTTAGAGGAAGTTCTTCTGCTGAGCTTCAGAAAATACTAAAAACTAAACAAATGACTCACTGAAATGATGAAAGAAAAAAATATGTGGAAATACACTGCAAAATATAATGTATTATATTACATAATACATTTCCATATATGAGAAGCTAGTTGAAATGTACTGCGTATGCATTGATCATGTATGGCTATATATTAATACATATAAAATATTTAGAAATGTAGACAAAAATAGCATTACATATTTGTTTTATCCACTTTACCAGACTACATTAATGTTTTATCCTTTACTGTGTACTTACTGTAAATTGCACAAACATGTTTCCATATTAATGTGAATGCATGTACAAGTACACACACATTCACTGAATGAGTTACAGCAGATTTCTAGTTCCCAGCATGCTTTGCATCTGGCTGTTAAAGGAATGGTAAATGTTAAAATTACAGTGCATTCGGAAAGTATTCACAGCGCTTCATTTTTTGCACATTATGTTCCAGCATTCAAAAATGGATTAACCCCCCCCCCCCCTCAAAATTCTACACACAATACCCCATAATGACAACGTGAAAGAAGTTTGTTTAAAATCTTTGCAAATGTGTATATATATATTTTACATTTTAAAAAGTTAAAATATATCACTAGTACATAAGTATTCACAGCCCTTGCTCAATTTTTTGTTGAAGCAGATTTGGCACTAATTACTTTTTTAATTTTGTTTTAGTAATGTGCTACGAGCTTGGCACACCTATTTCTGGGCAGTTTCTCCCATTATTCTTTGCAGGACCTCTCAATCTCCATCAGGTTGGATGGGAAGCATCAGTGCACAGCCATTTTAAGATCTCTCCAGAGATGTTCAATCGGGGGTTTAAGTCTGCACTGTCAGAAAAAAAGGTACAGTGCTGTCACTGGAGCGGTACCCCAAGGTACAAAACTGAAAAGGTACTAATATGTACCATTTAGGGGTTAGTAAGGTACAAAGATTTACCTTTTTACTTTTGTATTTTAGGGTACCCCCCCCCCAGTGACAGCACTAGCTTTTTTTCTGAGAGTGTGGGCTCTGGCTGGGTCACTCGAGGACATTCAGAGTTGTCCCGTAGCCACTCCTTTGTCATCTGTGTGCTTGGGGTCATTGTTCAGTTGGAAGATGAACCTTTGCCTCAGTCTGAGGTCTAGAGTGCTCTGGAGTAGGTTTTCATCAAGGATGAATTCATCAGTTCATGCTACTGAAAATCATCCCCACAGCATGATGCTGCCACCACCATGCTTCAATTTAGGAATGGTATTGGCCAGGTGATGAGCGGGACCTGGATTCCTCCAGATTCAGACCAAAGAGTTAAATCTTTATTTAATTTACCATACAGGTCTTGTTAGAGGAGTGCTGCAGATATGGTTGTTCTTCTGGAAGGTTCTCCTCTCTCCACAGAGAAATGCTGGAGCGCTGTCAGAGTGACCATCGGGTTCTTGGTCTTCTCCCTGACTAGGGCCGTTCTCCCCCAATCGCTCAGTTTGACCAGACGGCCAGCTTTAGGAAGAGTCCTGGTGTTTCCGAACTTCTTCCATTTATAGATGATGGAGGCCACTGTGGTCATTTGGATCCTCAATGCTGTAGAAATGTTTCTACGGAGGAGGTCTACAGAAAATTCCTTGGACTTCATGGCTTGGTTTGTGCTCTGACTCAAACCAGGTTTGTAAGGTCCCTCTGTTAACTGTGGGACCTTATATAGACAGGTGTGTGCCTTTCCAAATCATGTCCAATCAACTGAATTTACCGCAGGTGGACTCCAATCAAGTTGTAGAAACATCTCAAGGATGATCAGTGGAAACAGAGCATATTTGTGGTGAAATCTGTGAATTTTTATTTTTTATTTTTATACATTTGCAAAGATTTCAAACAAACATCTTTCACATTGTCATTATGGGGTATTGTTTGTAGAGTTACCATATCCCTTACCATCTCTATCGGCCAGTTCATTTGAATCACACTCAATCACTATTACTCACACTGTTAAAATTCATGTGGTAGTGGTCTATCGTCCTCCAGGTCACCTCAGTAACTTTGTGGAGGAGTTGGATGCGTAGTTTCTAGCTTACCTGAGGATGGCACTCCTCTGATTCTACTTGGTAACTTCAACATCCATCTTGATAAACACCTAGCCACAGACTTCAGCACTCTACTGACTTCATTTGACCTTAAATTAGAATCTACTATGGCTACTCACAAATCAGGTAACCAATTAGACCTCGTCAACATACGCTACGGATCCACAGACAACACTTTAGTTACTCTATTACACACCTCAGACCACTTTCTCATCACTCTTAACCTCATACTGACTCCTGACACAACACACACTCCTACACAGATTAGCTTTCGGCGTAATCTACGCTCAATCTCTCCCTCTCGCCTATCCACTATGGTTTCATCTTCACTCCCTCCACCTGCTCAGTTCTCAGCACTGGACACTAACAGTGCTACTGACACTCTTTGCTCCACTCTAACATCCTCCTTAGACAGTTTTTTCCCCCTTTCATCCAGACCAGCCCGTCTCACCCCATCTGCCCCCTGGCTGTCTGATATTCTCTGTGAACATCGCTCTGGACTCAGGACGGCAGAGAGGAAATGGCGGAAATCTAAAAACTCTACTGACCTTACCTTGCATCAGTCTCTTCTCTCTTCTTTCTCTACAAATGTCTCCACTACTAAAACAACATACTACCACAACAAAATCAACAATTGCTCTCGCACACTCTTTGAAACATTCTCCTCTCTTCTTTGTCCTCCTCCTCCCCCTCCTTCATCAACTCTTACAGCTGATGACTTTGCATCATTTTTCACAAACAAAACCTCTCTCATCAGCAACCAGTTCTCCTCACCACAAACTGACACGCACATCTCAACAACTAACACGAACATGCTTCCATCCTTCTCTCCGCTCTCCGAGGCAGATGTTTCTAAACTCATCCTTTCCAATCACCCTTTCCAACCTGTCCACTTGATCCTATACCCACTCAACTCCTTCAGGTAATTTCTTCTTCAATCACTCCTGCACTCACTCACATTGTCAACACTTCTCTTCACACGGGAACCTTTCCCACAGCATTTAAGCAGGCTCGGGTAACACCACTGTTTAAGAAACCCTCTCTGAATCCAGCACTTTTAGAAAACTACACACCAATATCCCTTCTGCCTTTAGTTGCAAAGACACTTGAGCGAGTTGTGTTTAATCAGCTCTCTATGTTTCTTGAACAGAACAACCTCCTGGACAACAACCAATCCGGCTTCAAAAGCGGCCATTCGACCGAGACTGCCTTGCTCTCTGTAACTGATGCACTGAGACTGGCAAAAGCAGCTTCCAAATCCTCATACTCATCTTGCTGGATCTGTCTGCTGCTTTTGACACAGTTAACCACCAGATCCTCCTGTCAACACTTAAGACGACGGGGATCTCAGGAACTGCTCTCCAGTGGTTCAGGTCTTACCTCTCTGGTAGGTCCTACAGGGTGTCATGGAGAGGTGTAGTGTCTAAGTCACATCATCAAGCTACTGGGGTTCCCAAGGGCTCAGTGCTTGGACCACTTCTCTTCTCCATCTACATGTCATCATTAGGCTCTGTCATTCAGAAACACGGCTTCTGCTATCACTGCTATGGTGATGACACTCAACTCTTCTTCTTATTTCAAAAAGTCAGTGTTCGTATCGCTGCCTGTCTGACAGACATTTCTGGCTGGATGAAGGAGCATCACCTTCAACTTAATCTTGCAAAGACAGAATTACTTGTTGTCTCAACCAACCCAGCACTTCATCAAAATTTCTCCATTCAGCTCGGTTCATCTACCATCACTCCATCCAGGACAGCCAGGAACCTTGGAGTTGTGATTGATGACCATTTAAACTTCACTGACCATATTACTGCAACAGCCCGGTCCTGCAGATTTGCCTTATACAACATTAGAAAGATTAGACCCTTCCTATCAGAACAGGCTGCACAACTCCTGGTTCAAGCTCTTGTTCTCTCCAGACTGGACTATTGAAATGCTCTTCTGGCTGGGCTTCCAGCATGCACTATCAAACCCTTGCGACTAATCCAGAATGCAGCGGCGAGAGTGGTCTTTAATGAGCCGAAGAGAGCACATGTCACGCCTCTCTTCATCAGACTGCACTGGTTGCCAATGGCCGCTCGCATCAAATTCAAGGCACTGGTTCTCGCCTACAAAGCAACCACCAGCTCTGCACCAATATACCTAAATCGCTTGTTCAGACTTACACACCCTCCAGAAGCTTGCGTTCTGCGAGTGAACGGCGCCTCGTGGTTCCATCCCAAAGAGGCATGAATTTAGCCTGACAAGCCAGACCCACATCAAGATGTTTGGTCTGGAAATTCACCATTGACAGGGCTCAATCCGAGGGGCTGGATAAATCGGTTGTCGTTCAAACTCCCTCTGCACGCGACAGGATAGCGCTACCACCAACCAGAGCAACGAAGGTGAAACAGAGCTTGTTGATAGATTAAACATTCGCCCTATCCGGTCAGCAAAACTCCGAACACATCATCCCTTTTTAAGAATGACTTCAGTGCTGTTCTTTGTTCTTTTCTCAGAGAAAAGCTTAACTCCAAGTCTTCCAGAGTCTCTGCAAGAGTTAAGCGAATACAGCTCAGAAGGATATTGAGAGTTGCTAGACGACACGCACGGGCAGATTATATTTGCTGCCGCTAGGGTGCGTCTAGATTTCTAGGCTAGCATGAATTCGCTCTCACGGACATTTTCCTGGACCGTTCCCACCTGGTGGAATGACCTGCCGATCTCAATTCGTGCTGCCGAGTCTGTAGCCTTTTATAAAAAAACATCTTAAGACACATCTTTTCCAATTGCACCTAACCAATAAAGACTAGCACTTAACTATCCAATAAAATGTTATGTTTGTTTGTCAAAAAAAAAAAATTGTATTGTGCTCAATTAATTGAGAATGCTTACAGCTCTTGCAGGTTGTTGGCTTTGTTTGTTTGTTGCTTCTATTGCTCTCCCCTTTTTGTAAGTCTCTTTGGATAAAAGCGTCTGCTAAATGGCTGAATGTAAATGTAGAGTTTCGAGGAAAATAATGAATTGAATCCATTTTGAAATAAGGCTGTAACGTAACGAAATGTGGAAACGTGAAGCGCTGTGAATACATTCTAGATGCATTGTGTTATTTCACATGTTTTGCTCAATATTAATATGGGGGGGGGGGGGGGTTCTGTTAGTTTTAAGTAACAGAATTATTGAATTATTTTGTCATTTAAAAGGTTTTCTGGTATGTTTGAGTTTTGGGGTTATCATTGTCCTGTAGAGTAGAGCCTGTGGTTAAGTTGATATTTTTCAATGAAAAGTGGTAATTCCATATGTATTATTCAATATTTTTTAATATATTAACACAATGTGTTATTCTGTATATTTTTAAATATACCGGTATATCATTTAATATATTTATCATTCATATAAAGCAGGGGTGGTGAACCTGGAAATAAAGGAGTTGGGTGATTCATTTAACCTAAACAATTGTGTAACCACCACATGACCTTGATTTGAAATCTAGATGCTGTTTTCACTTCTGTTTTGTTTATTTTTGGCCCACCATATTTCATCAACTTTTTACTTTTTAAAAATGTGCTGCATATTTTGCCACATTTGGTTTATTTCCTCTTATTAATTTCTTCTGTTAATTTATACCAACAAAACAAATATTTATGGGTTAAATTCTCTTTGGATTTGTAATAATTATGTTTGTGATATCTGTCAGTGTTATGTTTGGTTTGGGTTAGTCATCTAAACTAAATTAAAAAAGCATAATTTGTTAATTTTACAGAAGACCATGAACAGTTTTAAAAGAAAGAATCCCAATGTGTTGACCTGCTAAAAAAAGAGGTTTGATGAAATATTATCTGGAAGGAAAATAACAAAATAAAAACAAAAATAAAGTTGCCAACTTGCAACCATAGTTGGCTAACAATGCTTTTGGGAAACGCACCCCACGCGGTTACACAATTGTTTAGGATAAATGAATCACCCAAACCCTTTATTTCCAGGCAGTACTTTATGGAAATGAATGCATCACTTTTCCTAAAAGGAAAATTGACTTGGACTGAACCGAATACTTATCTTAACAATACGATATCATAACTTATTCAACAACAACACAATAAAACACAATAAAAACTATACCTTATTGTCACAAACTGAGCAAAAATGCTATATAAATAAACAAAATGTCTTATATAATTGCTCTTATATAATTGCTCTTTAATTGATCTAGCCCACTGCAGTGCAACAAGTGTCTGCCGCCAAGCGAACGCACAGAGTAACATTATAACATAACCTTCAACACACTCAAATGTACCTAATATGATAAAACAGAGCCGCATTACCCCACATACACATGAGTGGAAGAAGCGAAAGCGGACATCTATGGCATAATAAAAGCTCTGTGAAATTAAGCCGTCATCAAGGTATGCCTTTGTTTTTAATAAGTGGCGAAAAATGACATATTGTGGCTTTAAGCTGACTGTCTATAAGCTCTGGAATGAGTCAAGACAGCCATCATTACAAGAAATGTATTTCATAGCGAGAGGTTTTAAAAAGCAAACAAGCAAAAATAAAACCTCTGGCTACTTCATTGCACACTTTATGCATTATTAATAATTGTGTCATGACTGGAACAGTTCCAGCTTGTTTTGCAGTTACAGGCGCCAAAACATGTCATCATGTAAAAATTGCATAAGAAGTTTTCAGTTTTTAGAAATTGGTGTTAAGTAGTGTTAGTTAGTTTTGACAAATGCAATTCAATGTACAGATGTCACATGGGGCAAAATATGTTAATATTTTAAAACAAACACTATGCAAACATACTAGTTTTATAATTTTCCAGCATATTTTACAAAGTTTAACCCTTTCCAGTGTATAATTCTGAGATCCATATTTTCACACTGAGGACAATGTTTTCCTCTTTTGTAAAAAGTTGATGTCCCTAAGTTGATGTATCTCAATAAACAGTAATTTGCTGGAAAGGGTTCAAATATGTTTTCAAATATATATTCGAAGTAGAAAGAAAGTCTCAAGGGTTTGGAATAACATGAGGGTGAGGAATTGATGACAAACAATATTTTGTAACTGTTCATTTTTGGGTGAACTAACCTAAGTCGGGTGAGTCATTTGTTTAGTTTTTTGTATTTTCTGAAGCTCAGCAGAAGAACTTCCTCTAAGATTTACTATAAAGTTACACACATAAACCTTCACACAAGATCAGCCTGAACACATTCAACAAGATCCCAGAATGAAGACTGCACTGCGTTTACTCCTCTGTAAGTTTATTTCATGTCATGTTGTGTGATTGAATGTGTTCCTGTCATGATCTGATAATCTGAATGATGTTTTCTGATTGTTCAGGTGTGTTTGTGTGGTGTCAACACACAGAAGGTTTGACTGATCAACAGGTGACTGTAGGACAGAGCGTGACTTTAGCCTGTGAGTTTAAATGTAAAGCTGCTATATGGTTTGTCATAAAACCATCATCATCTCGTCCAGTGATGTTACTACGAACGTTTGGATCTGAAAAGGCTGAATATTACGACGAAAGTCTCCGCAACAAATATACAGAAGGAAGCAGAAGCCAAATGATTATTAATAATGTCACTGCTGATGATTTAGGAACTTATTACTGTATAAAAGCCGGCTTTGCTCTAAAGATCAGTGACGGTATCAGACTGGACACCACTGGTAAGTGTTAAACTGCAATACATTTATACAACTGAGATGTATATATTATTATTTAATCAACATTATTTTTCTAATGTTGTTA
This sequence comes from Pseudorasbora parva, assembly GCF_024679245.1. Taxonomy (NCBI): domain Eukaryota; kingdom Metazoa; phylum Chordata; class Actinopteri; order Cypriniformes; family Gobionidae; genus Pseudorasbora; species Pseudorasbora parva. The sequence continues at coordinate 16,490,447 of NC_090185.1, read as the reverse complement.
TAAAATGTATATTTTTAGATAAAGTTATTTTTAAACTTGAAAAAAATAATGAATGTGCAAATGTGAAGCGTCTTTATAAATGATGACAAAGCGGGGTGAGCAGGACCTGAGGTGAAAGGTTACATGTTATAATGTATGTCTTTTATGATTAGTTTAGAGGTCTGACGTGAAGTTTCCTGAGCGTGACAGAAGAATGACGTCTCTTCAGACCGACGGCACTGCTGTTCCTCTTCAGGATCCGCTGACTGATCATCAATATCTAGAATTACTGCCATACTCTGCATATGAAATCAAGTAATATACTGACAGATTGATTGCTGATTATTCTAATGATTGAATTGTGTGCTAAATGAACAAATTTGACTCTCAAGGACTTTAAAACATTTGAATTTATTTGCTCTTTTTCTGTTTGTAATAAAATGACTAAACCTGTCTGCATTTAAACTATCAAACAAGTTTTATAATAACGATTGCTTTCATAATAAACCAACTTTGTAATGTTTCTGACTGTTTGTTTGTCTCTCTCTGAGTTACACAGATCATGAGATGTAGTGGCAGTAATTAGTCCACTCGGCTCTCCTGATTGGTCATTTGAAAATTAAAGGCATATCTGGATGAAACAGACAAGAATGATAAAACTTTTTTGTCAGAAATTACAGTTGAAATTGGTCAACCAGCTTCATTTAAGAGTCATCTGAATATGACGGCTCTTTCCAAATGCAGTTTCTCCAACATAGATCTTAAATATTAATAGACAATAAAAATAGACAATAAATAGGTTGGACAGATCAATATCTTCTATCTACATCTTAAGTAAGTGTTTTGCGAGAGCCTTCATTCTTTGACTTCAATCTTTGGTTTTTCATATAAACATACACTGATGTAAAATGGCAAAAGGGGGATATAGATTAAAAACACAACAAAAATACTATGTGAAAATTATTTTATTATTAATTAATTAATTAATTATTTACTTTGCCCTTTAACAGATTGTCTGTTTATAGTAAATGCAAATACAATTCTATTTAGCTCTGCCCAAAAATGCCTGATTGGGCCACACACAATTAAAAATGCAAGCACTTCAAATGTGTCCAGTGGTGTAGTCAGTAGAATGTACTCACCTAAAGGATTATAAGGAACACCATACTAATACTGTGTTTGACCCCTTTCGCCTTCAGAGCTGCCTTAATTCTACGTGGCATTGATTCAACAAGGTGCTGAAAGCATTCTTTAGAAATGTTGGCTCATATTGATAGGATAGCATCTTGCAGTTGATGGAGATTTGTGGGATGCACATCCAGGGCACGAAGCTCCCGTTCCACCACATCCCAAAGATGCTCTATTGGGTTGAGATCTGGTGACTTTGGGGGCCATTTTAGAACAGGGAACTCATTGTTCAAGAAGCCAATTTGAAATGATTCGAGCTTTGTGACATGGTGCATTATTCTGCTGGAAGTAGCCATCAGAGGATGGGTACATGGTGTTCATAAAGGGATGGACATTATCAGAAACAATGCTCAGGTAGGCTGTGGGATTTAATTGATGCCCAATTGGCACTAAGGGGCCTAAAGTGTGCCAAGAAAACATCCCCCACACCATTACACCACCGCACAGTGGTAACACGGCATGATGGATACATGCTTCCTGCTGCTGATCAACCTTATGGAGATGCAGATTTCATTTTACAACAGGACTTGGCACCTGCACACAGTGCCAAACCAACCAGTACCTGGTTTAAAGACCATGGTATCCCTGTTCTTAATTGGCCAGCAAACTCTCCTTAACCCCATAGAAAATCTATGGGGCATTGTGAAGAGGAAGATGCGATATGCCAGACCCAACAATGCAGAAGAGCTGAAGGCCACTATCAGAGCAACCTGGGCTCTCATAACACCTAAGCAGCATGCCGCACAGACTGATCGACTCCATGCCATGCCGCATTTCTGCAGCAATTCAGGCAAAAGAAGCCCCAACTAAGTATTGAGTGCTGTACATGCTCATACTTTTCATGTCCATACTTTTCAGTTGGCCAAGATTCAGTTGGCCTTTCTTTGTATTGGTAATTTTCTAATTTTCTGAGATTGAATTTGGGATTTTCCATAGTTGTCAGTTATAATGATCAAAATTAAAATAAACATTTTAAATATATCAATCTGTGTGTAATGATGGAATATAATATAAAAGTTTCATTTTTTTTGAATGGAATTAGTGGAATAAATCAACCTTTTGATGATATTCTAATTATATGACCAGCACATGTTCTCTAAGCCATTGAGCATAGGCTACATCAGTTGCACACTTGTTATTGCGGTTAATTGTGGGATTTAATGAGGGCTCTCAATAACATTTAATGGTTTTGGACACTGTCACCTCAAAATGGGGGCGATTTCGGATACAGCCCTTGTTTCTATAGCTACATATGATTGATAACCCTCACCTATTAGCCTCTCTGTAGCCTGTGTATTTAATATTTATACCCCAGTGTTTCTCTTGTTCAGTACCTGATGTTGTCCTAAGTGGATTATATGTTTTCAGTTCTGCATTTAATAAAAATGTTTGTTAATAAACCTTTTCCAGTATTGTCCTTACCAGTGCATGAATTTGTTTATTGATTCACAAGCTCAGCAGCTAGGAAACTGTTTTTATTTATTTATTTTTATTATAGAACAAACAAAACAACATTACATAAAACAGGCACCAATATATGTAACTCCTCCAATATGAAAAAAAGAAACAACAACAACAAAAAAAAAAAAACATTCAAAAGATAGCCTACTAAAGATTCATAACATAACAAGTGACTTAAGCCTAGTTCAGACTGCACGATTTTCAAACTCGTCGGGTCACTGCTCTATTCACACTGCATGACTATCTGGGTTATTATTCAGTCACTGCTGTGTTCACACTGCACGATGGTTTGACGACAGAGGAGTTCACACTGTATGACTGAACAAGAGGAACAATCGCCGACAACTCTCTCTCTCTCCGGTGCTCAAACTACGTTTCCCAAACACACGTGCGATGTGACAAGTAAACAACGCGAGATCACACGTGCGTCTGACCGGAGTTCTCGCGCGAGACTTGGAATTGTTATTAAAAATGATAAACTGCACAAAGTTTGCTTCAAATTGTATGTGCGCTGATTTGTGGAGAAAAAGAAAAAAGATAATGGCGGAAGAAATTGTTGGAGAGACAGAGGGAGCCAGGATTGTGTTCTGCAAAGACAGTTTGAGGTAAATAAATAATTATTTAATGTGCTGCTGCTGTGGCTGGATGTGCAAATGTTTGGGCTTTGTTTCTGTTTGATAGAATTGTAAATATATCTATTAAAATACTGATATTCTGCTCTATAACTCCTCCCTGAACGTCCTGCTGCCCTGTATCTCACTCTTTCATTGGCTGTCGGTCATCGCCGATGTAATTTTCAGTCAGAACGCTGTTCACACAGCAGGAGTTTGAATCGCCGACAGGTCCAGATATTTAGCATGCCAAATATCTCACCGGCGTCGGCGACTCGTCGGCGATTCTCTCTGATCGCGTCTTTGATTATTCACACTGCGTGATTGTCACTCGCGTGCACGAGCACCGATTTGCCCGTGATCTCGGGCATTTGTCGGCGATTTCGCAAAACCTGTCGGCGACTCAAAATCGGGGCAAAAATCGGGCAGTGTGAACTAGGCTTTAACAGTTCATTACAGAAAGCCTTATACGAAATGAGGCGTTTTGACATTTAACAATATCGAATTTGACGTTCAGAATAATAAAGTTATTAGATTAGACAGAATCAAAACTGTCAATGTACTTTAATATTTTTGTCTCGTAACGGTTTTCTTTCACGTGGTCTGAATGAGAGTAGGCTACGGTGACGTCAGACTTAACGCTTCTCCAGGCTCCAGCTGACCCTTTGAAAATATAAAATAAACCAAATGGCTCTTTGAAATTATGCAAGTTCAACATGATCCTTTATTGTCGACATTTGCGATAGCTATTGCGTTGTCGAAAGGGACACTTAATTTGGCGTAAATAGATACCCGCGCTCTCTACTTTCCCAAGCCCTCCTGCGTAACCTAGAAGGACTTTTAAATTGTCGCTCGATAGGTTCCGCTTTGTTGTGCGTGTAAAACTCCCGCGACTTCCGCTTTGAGTGTCAAATATGGCCACGTCCAGACTAGAGATCAATTTCATCAGGTTATTATCGCGCTGTGAATCTCTGGCTTCAGAGAAAAGAGGCGAGACCGAATGGAGACTAGAGAAGGTAATTGATAACAACATTACATATGTTTTATTTTCAGTGTTTGAAGTAAATGTTTATATTTTACACAAGAGAATATTCTGCATGAAAACAACAAAGCAATAATACCAACCTCATTTATCTATTACGTGTCATTATCAAAACAAGCATTCGTATTAATGGATCATGCGCTATAGTTAGTTAATAACTTATTATGTGCATGTAATTGTCATTGCAATATCTTCAGCAGTTTTAGCAGAAAAAAAAACATTTAACTTGTTTATTTTTGTCTTTTCAAGTATGTTGGTGCTCTGGAGGAGATGCTTGTAGCCCTTAAAAAAAGTTCAAGGTACGTTTATATAACATTACAGGCAGTAATGTCATATAACACTGAGTGAAATGATCATAAACCATTTCAGCATTTATTGTGTGAAAAATTATTTATATTAATGTTTACATGGACCTCAAGGTGATGTTGAGGTAAATTAAAAACAGCTAGTTGTGTTTCTTCATTTGTGAAACATCTCAGTCTGTGATTTATAAACCACCACAGACATTAATGTAGATGAGTCATGATTTAGTTTTGATTCTCCCAGCAAACCAACACCAGAAATACTGACGGACTACAACCGCAAGGTGGATTTCCTCAAGGGCCTCTTAGAGGCAGACAAACTGGTCAGTCTTTTGATTATTTGTTCCCTGCATGACCAATGACATTAGACAAATAATGCGTCATCATATTATTCTAATCGTAGTACAGTAAAGAAATGTTTTGTTTGCTTTTAGCCATCTCCGGCAGAGAAGTCTTTAGCGAATCAGTTTCTGGCTCCTGGACGGACGCCTACGATATCCAGCGAGAGAACGCCGGCGAGTAAGACGGTGCACATACAGAGTAAAGCAAGATGTGCTGAAGAAATGAGGAAGGAACTAATGAACACCGTACGACTCTAACCTCTTTACAATACAAATGCAATTTTTATGTATCTATGGATTTGTTTGATAGATAGATAGATAGATAGATAGATAGATAGATAGATAGATAGATAGATAGATAGATAGATAGATAGATAGCTGTTAGTACTTCAAGTTTAACTAATTGAACACAAGGTTTTGTTTTCTATTTTCTCTTTCAGTTAATGGTTATTTTATATTACTATATTGTTTTATAAGCAAAAAATGTTATTTTTAATGTTTAGTTAATAAAAATAACCTTGTCTGGACATAGTTACTGTATAACTTAGATATTTGCTTACTTGAGACAAAAATACTGATTAAGAATTTTTTGTTTGTTTTTTACTGTACAAATGTATATTTTTTACTGACTTCTTTTTTCTCTTTTTTTATTAGGGTGTGTCAAATTCCGGTAAGGCGTGTTTTGTATTTTAATTTAAATGTTAAGTAAATTACAGGTAATGAAATTACCACGCATTTTTCTTTGTTCTTCATGGTTAGGGTCGTTGGAGACGGATCTCAGACACAGAAAGTAGGTGAAGCTGTCGTTGATTTGTTTTGTTGAGCGTGTAGTTGTCGTCAGTATCTACAGCATTCGGTTAATTTCTCCATGTTTCTCAGGAGTTTTCCTGTAGATGAGCGACAGTCGGCGGCAGAGCTGGACGCTATTCTACAGCATCACAACAATCTCCAGGAGAAACTGGCCGATGACATGCTGAACCTCGCTCGCAACCTGAAGAACAACTCGCTCGCGGCGCAGAACATCATAAAGCAGGACAACCAGGTCTGATGCTTTTCTGATCTCACTTAAATTATCACCAGCTCAAAAGAGTAGAATCAAAAATGCTTAATTCATTAATATAGTAAGTCACCTCAATAATTTGCATGCATAAAATATAAAGCAACAGCTTCAAGTTGTCATTTAAGGATTATTTGTTTTGTGACCACTAGAGGTCAGCAGCATATTAGTGCAGTGTCACGCTCACTCATTGAGGGTTTTAAAGCGATGTTAAAAATTAACATTGTCATCATTCACTCAAGTTGTTCCAAACCTGTATGAGATTCCTTCCTCTGTTGAATATAAAACAAGATATTTTGAAGAATGTTGGTAAGCAGACAGTTAGCCATTGACTTAAAAAGTGGGGGGGGGAATATGGAAGTCAATGGCTAACGTCAACTGTCTCACAATGTCCTGTTACTACATGCACATAGAATTACAAATCTGTATAGAAACTAATATGATGTTTTTTAAACGACTTCATTAACAAATTATGTCATTAAACACTGTTCAAAACCAGTGGCAGCTGGTGCTAAAAAATATTGGGGTGGCACTGAACTGACTCACGCTGTTAATGCAGGACTGAATGTAATTGTTAAATAACCATTTAACAAGTGATATAATAAAGTATCATAACTGCTCAGCTAAAAATTTTAAGTTAAAAATTTAACTGTTAAAGCATAAAAATAAGGTACTACAAATCAGTGAGATTTGGATATATTATCAGTAATAAAATAATCATTAATCATCAGCCATTTATATCAGTGTGATCCCAAAATGAACACTAATGTTGACCAGAGGAAGCCACAGGATAGCATATCAGTTTAAGACTATGACAATTGTTCAATAAAATGACTTGGCATATAAAATGTATTATAGTTTTATAATGCTCAATATAATAAGTTTGCAAAATTTTGGATCTCCCAAAAAATACTTAGACCATTCATTTTTATCTTAATTTGAATGATATTTACAATATATTTGTCAAAATGCAGACTTGCCTATGTATGTCCAATTGAAGAAGAGACTATTTTATGTCTAATTTTAATATAGTACACAATAATGCTCCCATAAGAGACGCTTAAAAACTCATGTTTTATTTAAAAAGAGACATGACGAATGCTTGTATAACTATCAGCTACACAATATGATCGCCTTAAAGGGATAGGTCACCCAAAAATGAAAATTATCCCATGATTTACTCACCCTTAAGCCATCCTAGCTGTTAATGACATTCTTCTTTGAGACGAACACAATCAAAGTTATATTAAAAAATGGCGTTGAATGGCAGCCCAAAATTTGAAGCCCAAAAAAGTGCATCCATTATAAAAGGACTCCACATGGCTCCACCACTTAAAAAAGGCCTTCTGAAGCAAATCGATGGGTTTGTGAATTTAAAAAAAAATCCATATTTAAAGGAAGCCTATGTAAGATTGTGTTCAAAACTGGTACTGCAATCAGATGACTGTAGAGCGGTGTATCCCCACTCCCCCTCCCCCTGACTCAGGTTGCCAGATAAGCTGCAGGATCCAGCAGGAATGTTTGTTGCTGCAGATCTGGCAACCCGGATTCAGAAACACTACTGACTTCGTGATTGGTCGATAGGTGAAGGGTGGAGCTTCAGGTCAAAGCACATGTCAACGTCAACATCAGTTGAGGGCTGCAACAACTTTTAAATGACAAGTATTTGAAAGGAACATGATTTCTTAATGTCTAGTGACATATCAGGGCCATTTTATGATTAATTGAAATAGTTTTCTTACATACAGTTCCTTTAACAATAAATTAAATATCTAGCTACTGGCAGACAGTCTTCCGTATTCAAATCATCAAAAAAAGCGTCACTGGCACGTTACACAGTCTTTGTAAGTTAAATACAGAAGACAGTCCGCCAGAAACTAGATATTTTACTTTATAAAGTTTTAAATATGGATTTTTTTTTTTTCACAAACCAATCGATTCGCTTTAGATGGACCCCCGCACCCCATTCTTAAAATAGCCCAAAAGCTGAATCTCGTATCATTGAACACACTGTAAAATGTTCTCCTCGTTTTTAGACCCTCACTCAGTCCATGCGTCAGGCCGACATGAACTTCGAGAAGCTGAAGACGGAGTCGGAGCGCCTGGAACAGCACGCCAAGAAATCCGTCAACTGGTTCCTGTGGCTGATGCTGATCATGGTCTCCTTCACGTTTATCAGCATGATCCTGTTCATAAGATTGTTCCCGAGACTCAGATGATGTTAGTTATCATTAGATGTGCTAGATTTAATTTATCTATAACTACAGGTTTACGTATAGACACTAGCCAAGGCTTCTAGAGGTGACTGACAGCCTCAATCTCTCGACATCATTCCCGTGGAAATGTACATTACATGCATGCCATTGTGATGTCCTCATGCATTCGAGCTGAGTCGGTGTGACACAGCTAATTATAATTAACATCACAAACGAACCCCCCGGTATTTTCTCGGCCATGTTGATGTTTGTTAAAATACTTACAATGTAACAGTTTTCTCTGAATTGTCGCTATTCCCGTCATAAAGGTTCTGTTTAATATAACGCAAATAGTGTCGGCCCAGATCCGGCCCACGTGGAATCCACAATGTAAGAAGTGGCCCGGATCTGGGCCGACACTGTTGCTGTCTAGGTATGGTTGTGTTTTGAGACGGCTTAAAATTAGTATCATTCAGTTTCATCAGTTGTTAATCAAACTGCTAAAAACGAACCAAGCTGTTTTAAGGTCCAGTTGACTTGCCCAGGCTTGCCGTGTCAATCAGGAAATGTTCTGGCAAGCGTGCAGGAAGTATTTTTTGCTAGTCGGAAGCACAGATGGACACTGTCCTCTCCACCCAGAGAGTAAATGCTCCATATCTAGCTGCTAAAGATCTATTTGTGCTTGTTCCCTATATAGCACATGGAGTTTTTAAGTGTTGCTCCGATAAGGTTAACGTGTTTGTTCAACTGTGCAGCTCTTTTAATGGATCTATTAATGTTCATCTGAAACGGACGGTCATAGATTGTTTGTCTTTGTGCTTCGTTTAATTGATTCGCACCTCTGTGAAGTAGAAAAACTGCATTATTTTAATAAAACAATTTGCAATCCTCCCATACTTTGTCTAATTTTATGTTTTCAGTTCTTTTCACAAGTCGACCTACATTGTAGCAATAAGCTGTGATCACATTTACCGGTGTGCAGCGAATTCAAGTAATTTGGCGAAAGGTTTTTCCATGCATGTTTTGCATTAGGATCAGTTCGTCATGTCAAATTGTTGTGTGGAATGCTGTTTAATTTTTTGTAATAGTTTATATTTCTCATAATTTATTATTTTAGGCCCAGATAAGTCACATTAAGTTTTTGCTGCTTTATAAACCAACTTTGTTCTTAATAGTAGGCCTATCGTTTTTTTGCCCCCTGACCACTGCATTATTCAATGTGTTGATGTAGCTTCCACTGAAGCAGGAAGACCGGGCAGGACCATAGACTGTAAAAAAAATGGACGTAGTGTCCGTGATGTAACCTGTAGGTTTCTGAAGAGCATTTTTGAAGCGTAAAGTGTGCGTCACTACCCGGATAACTGAAAATGGGCGAAGAAAGAGGCGGTATGTGGGTGGAGCTGAGATGCCTGGTTGCGGAAACCACACACACCCACATGTTACTCAAGTGGCCATGTCCTTAATTATGTAGAACTTTAAGGCGTACTAATATTTAAACGAATGAGTAGTAAAATATTCCCCCCTCCCACAGTTGTCATTGAATTGCAAAATTAGCTGTGTAGACCAAAAACTATATTTTTACCAGGCTGTAAACATATTTTTCTGCTGTAAAGTTGGGCATTTGAAACATGGGGGAGATCTAGATTTGACTGCCTTTTGGAGTATGTCTCTAGCGGTCAGTTGATGAATTTTAAGTCATCAATTTTAAGTTGATGCAGTTTAAGAGGTTGCCGCCTGGCCATGACATATCAAACAGCCTTTCCCCTTTAAAAAAAATTGCCAATAGGTTTAGTTTATATCACAGCTTGGCCAGAGCCGCTAAGCTTGGTAAAGCCGTAGTTTCCTCCTAATCTCCATATCGCTTTAAAATACAGCATTCTGTGCAGAATTCAGTCAGGTCCGATACGTTTCGTGTTATGCGCCGACTCGCGCATAGGATCCGCTCTCTGTTATCGTGTACATAGACCGGAGCAGACGCTGCGGTGGTTTGTGTGACACAAACGTGAAACCAGACTTCATTCGCCTCAATGGCAAGCATATTTACACTGTCTGAATCGTTCCCTATCCTCAATAGTTCACATTCACCATGGAGAAAATGGTAAGTATGAACAAGTGACTGATTTCAGCTGTAGCTTCAGTGTATATTTATAGTGTAGGGGGCGTGACGCTTCAGATCCTAGAGGGCATTTGATTGGACAAGAAATCAGACGATAAGCTTAAAGGGATACTTCACCGCTTTTTCATATTAAACTGTTATTCCCTTAACTAAAACGAGTTGACACATACCTCTCTCGTCTCAGTGCTTGCACTTAATCGCTCTGAGGCGCGGTGACGATCTGATAGCATTTAGCTTAGACCACTAAGCCCATTTCATTCACTATGGTACCAAACAGAGATCAAGTTAGAAGTGACCAAACACCTCCATGTTTTCCCTATTTAAAGTTACAGTTACACGAATAGCTGAACGATCAAGTATGATGACAAAATAAAATGTGGCGCTTTTCTAAGCGGAAAGGAGAACTATATATGGCGGAATAGTACTTTGACTCGGCGCAGTAAAAAGTCCCAGCTGAAAAATCCTCCCTCACATCTAAATTCAAATTCAAATGTAGTACCTCGGTCTCAATTTCTTACGCAGCTTGTAAGTTTTGATTGCTTATATCTACTAAATGGGAATTGACATTGTTTTGGAGCATGCTAGCTTGTAGATAACAGTAAGACTAACATATTCATACTAAAAGCCAAAAAAAAATAATTCATGAGGATTTTAAGATTTGTGATACACACAATGGTGTTCAATAAACCTAACCTGAGAAGAGTTCACTTAATAAAAAGTGATAATTTGCCTCAGTCGTGACAGCTTTTCTTTTGCTAGGCTATATGGGAACTACACATCTGCACTTCATCAGGTTATATTACGTCTTTTAAAAACTATTTTATGTTCGGAAAAAACGCTGATCCACATGGAAATTTATGTACTTTGGAATAATGTTCTTTATGACCCCTGTCGTTGTTAGCTTAGCAGTCCCCAAATGCATCATAAATCATTGTTACTTTGACACGAGACTCCTGTGGACACAAAGGCCTAATTTTCCAAACCAGGTCGATCCACCTTTGAAGTAAAGCGAGCAGATAAAGTAGCTGTGAGCTTTAATTTCGCGGCTCCTGACAGGGAGCGCTCTGATCTGGGCCGCGCGGGCTGGAAGGTGGCGGGTTAGCTGAGGCGAAGGGATTGAAGCGACACCTCCGCCCGGCCGCGGGCCTCCACTCAACCCCTGGGGAACCCAGCAGGTGCTGCAGAGTTCCTGGAAACCGCTCAAGTTCACTGAGATTAAGACACAATAAACCCGCCTTCTCAGTAGATCTTTAACCGCAACATGGAAAAGCTTTTACCTGATTAGTATGAGAAAATAAAAAAAGGATTAGATTGTGTCATTTTTGGTCACGATTGTGAAAACGCGCTCGCCACTGCCAGAGCCGATGTTCGGATCCAGAAGTGCAGCATGTGGTATCTTCTCAAGGTCGTTTCTGACGTCAAATGTTTTGTGCCACATTAACAATTGAATCATCAAGGTCAAAATTGTCCCACAAATGGACTAGTTTGTGCCCACGTTTCCCATCTGTACATGCTTTTTTGATTGTCTATGAGTCATGTACTGAGTCAAGGCATTTTCATGTCGGGTTTATGTTAAGTTTTGAAGTCGGGGAATAAGTAAAGACAGTTCTGTGTTGTGCGGGGGGCGGAGGGCTTGTTTAAAACAAAGTTGTTGCAACATGCCCCAGCAGGAAGTGCAGTGTGGGAACGATCTTCTGCTTTGATCCTCGCTATAATTACGCCGTTGGTCCTCCAGGATGGGTGGTATGGGGGATCTGCCCTCCTGTAAACACTAATGGTGAGCAACACAGAGGAAGTTGTTCAGGAAGCTGTTTGGTTACCTGGTTTCTCGCTCTTTCCTCTTTGGTGTTGTGGTAAATAACCTCTTCTGTTCTGAAACCGTACTGGCCAAGTCTCTCATCCTATTCAGTTTTGTTCTGTTTATGGTTCTGTTTTTCAGATATAAAGTGGCCGGTGAGTGTATCTATCTGTACAGTATTAAGAATCAAGGGTATGTAAACTTTTCAACGGGGTTCTTTTTATAAATTCTGCTTTTCTTTTGTCTCTTGTGGACTATATGTTAACATTGTTTTTATTGTAAAATATCTTATTCAGGACAGTACTGTAAACTCAAATAAGATATTAAGATATAACCCGCATTAAAACAATGTTCAATTAGTAGGACCAAAGTGTGCCAAGAAAATATCCAACACACCATTAGACCGACACCATCAGCCGGAAACATTGATACAAGGAAGGATGGATCCATGCTTTCCTGTTGTTTACAGCAAATTCTGACCCAACCATCTGGATGCCACAGCAGAAACCGAGGCTCATCACACCAGACGTGTTGTTTTTCCAATGTTTTTTTTTTTTAATTTAGGTAAATCCATGTGAACCGTAGCCTCAGTTTTCTATTCTTATCTGACAGGAGGGCCACTGATGTGTCTTCTTCCCATGATCTGCTTCAAGGTTGGACATGTTGTGAGTTCGGAGACATTCTTCTGCAGACCTTTGTTGTGACATTACTGGAGTTACTGTTGCCTTTCTATCAGCTGAACCAGTCTGGCCTTTGACCTCTGGCGTCAACAAGGCATCTTCTCCCACAGATCTGCCTCTCACTGGATATTTGCTCTTTTTCGGACCATTCTCTGTTGTGTGTGAAAATGTGTGTGTAGATCAACATTTTGAAATTCTTAAAGCCTTCAGACCAGCTCGTCTGGCACCAACAACCATTCCCTCTTTAAAGTCTCTTATATAAGCTTTCTTCTCCATTCTGAAGCTTAATTTGAACTTCAGCAGATCTTCTTGATCATGTCTACATGCCTTAATGCCTTAGACATCGTTGCTGCCATGTGATTGGCTGATTAGATATTTGAGATGGACAGACAGACATAGATAGACAGACTGATAGAGACAGACAAACAGACAGAGATGACAGATGGACGGACAGAGATAGCCAGACAGAGATAGACAGACAGATATAGATGAGGGATGATTCACAGAGATACAAACAGACAGAAATAGACAGACAGGCAGACAGAGATAGATGACAGAAGGACAGACAGAGATAGAGAGACAGACAGACAAACAGACAGAAATAGATGACGGATGGATGCACGGACAGACAGGCAGACAGAGATAGACAGACAGAGACAGACAGACAGAGATAGATGATGGACGGACGGACAGAGATAGACAGACAGATAGAGACAGACAGAGAGATATGGATGAGGGACGATTCACAGAGATAGACAGACAGACAGACAGGCATGCAGACAGAGATAGATGACGGAAGAACGGACAGAGATAGACAGAGACAGACAGACAGACAGAGATAGACAGAGACAGACAGACAGAGATAGAGAGACAGACAGACAGAGATAGACAGACAAACAGACAGAAATAGATGACGGACAGATAGACAGACAAATGAACCGACAGACAGAGATAGATGACGGACAGACAGATATAGACAGACAGACACAACTCATCAGAAAGACTTCCTTCAAAAATCAAATATGGACAAACTCCCACTCCTGCTGGGAGAAAGCCTAGCGAACGCAAACCTGGCCGCCAGATACGTGAGGTCCTGTCACGACAAAAGAGCCTCCAGCAGGTCAGAGCTAACAACTTCATAAATATTAGAAGATTGGAAATTTTTTTTGCTATGTTTATTTTCATGTAATTTTATTTTATTTGTATAATTATTTATTTCGTATAGTGTTATGAATGCTTTGGCAATGTAAAGATTTATTTCACCATGCCAATAAAGTTATTTGAATCTGAATCAGAGATAGATGATGAACAGACAGAGACAGATAGACACACAGACAGACAGAGATAAATGATGGACGATAGACAGACAAAGAAACAGACAGAGATATACAGACAGAGATAAATGATGGAAGGACAGACAGAGATAGACAGACAAACCAACAGAGAGATAGACAGACAGAGATAAATGACGGAAGGACAGACAGAGATAGACAGACAAACAGAGAGAGAGAGAGAGAGAGAGAGAGAGAGAGAGAGAGAGAGAGAGAGAGAGAGAGAGAGAGAGAGAGAGAGAGAGAGAGAGAGAGAGAGAGAGAGAGAGAGAGAGAGAGAGAGAGAGAGAGAGAGACAGAGATACACTACGGACATACATGATCTATAAAAACAATTCACTTGATAAATTGCACTTTTATGCACAAGTGAACAAACACAATTTTATGTGGTAAGAGTTCAAATAGACTCTAGGCGTGTCTAAACAAATGTTGTAGTGGACATCATCCGATCTAATAATGTCAATATCCTACTGACAAAAAATCTTGTGTTGTTGACGAAGGGGTGTAAGCAATGAAACAGCAAATCAATATTTGCTCTATATCAATGTTTGTCCATAGACATTTGACATTTTAAAGGTCCGAAGGCAAACAGAACAGGTGTGGCCAGTTTCCTTCTCGTTTCTACTTTTTTCTGTCACACAATAATGTTTTTAAACGTTAGAATTATCCCACAAATTAAACTTTGAATTTGGTGTTTTATGTAAAAAATTCAGAATTCAGTTGGCATTCACATTTTATCAAATGATCACGATGATATAAGAAAGTGAATCTTTTGACAGAATTTGGAGGTTCACATCAAAATATTAGCATGTGATCTATAAATGTTTTTCTGCATCATGAGATTGAGGATTATTTTTACATTATGCGAATACAAGTGTGTTATTAATAGTATGGTAATGAGAACGAGTCCTCATTGGCTAAGACTCTATTGACAACAGAAAATGACAGCAAAGCCCATGCGCGTTCACATCTGACAGGTGTGTATGTGGCAGGGTTGATAAAGGGGGACGGGAATAATCTGATCACAGAAATCATTTTGGATTACTGGTGTTAGAACAGTCAGTATATGAGCTCTTGTATAACAGATAGATTAATCACAGCTTTAAAGCAAGCAAGATGTTCTGTTCCTGAGTGCTTTCACAGATTAAACTGTCCAATTAAATTACATTTATGTTTTAGGCAGACGCCTTCACGTCACAGTGACTTCAGTGGCAAATCATCGCCTTCAGTGTTAGTATGTTCAAACAAGTCACATTTCAGTGAAATCATTCCCAGAGACAGGTTATTACTACAACTAAAAACATTAAAAAAATTCATTACTGCAAATAAAATATTGATGAAATAAATTAAGTGAAATCTTTTAAATAAGTAACTTACTTTATTTAATCCAAAGAAACATTTCTCCTTTTCATTTAATTTAATGATGTAAATAATTCCAACTAAAACTGAATTATAAATTAGAAATATAAAAAACCTTAAAAATGAAAACCAAAACATTGAACTAAAATGAAAAAGTAAAATATAAAAATAAAAACCAGTACCAGAAAGAAAACTAGAAAGCCATGAAGACATCACAAGGCTATTAAAATTTATTATATATAAAAATAACTGATATACTATATTAATTATATGAATATAATAAATATTATATATATTATACTATGTATTATATTATATTATTTAGTTTTTGTCAATATTTATGGTAAATATTTTATTACATTCACAAACTTATATTTTTATTAATTACATTATATTTAATTATATTTTATTAATTACATTTATTATATATAATATAATATTAATTATATTATATTATTTAGTTTTTGTCAGTATTTTTAGGGGGTATATAATATAATATAATATAATATAATATAATATAATAAATATAATAAATATAATAAATATAATATAATATAATATAATATAATATAATATAATATAATATAATATAATATAATATAATATAATATAATATAATATAGGCCTACCCCTTCCCATTTTTATTTTTATTTTTGTTGAATTTAAAAAATAGGCCTATATATTATTTATTTGTCAACTAACATTAAATACATATATTTTAATTGATCAATCAAATTAAAATATAAAATAATATAGAATATAAACATATAAACTATATTTTAATTAATTTAATTTAATTCATATCATTAAAATACATTTTATATAGGCTACAAATTAATATATATATATATATATATATATATATATATATATATATATATATATATATATATATATATATATATATATATATATATATATATATATATATATATTATTTTTTTTTTTTAATTGTACATAAAAAATACTTAATGGTTTCAGATTTCAAGCAACCAAATTCTCGATCTTAAGCCTAATATATCACGGAAAAGCGTCAATATATTTAATTCATGACTTTCTCTTTATGTGGGTGTAGCCTAACCATAGACTCCATTCCAGCAGATATGATCCGTTTCGATGCGCTCCGTGTTTTCGGCTTCACCGCCACTCTACCCCAGCTGACTGGCAGTACTTGTTTACTGGTGGAGGTACACAGGGAGAGACGAGAGGGGGAAAACCGTACCGCCGACAACACGAGAGAAGTTTTTTCCCACTTTCAGCCCATTCCCACGCCAATGAGTTCTTCTAAACCGCACACTAGGGTCTTGTGGACGCAATTGAGTGGTTTTATGGGCAGGCCGGACACGCGTTGGACGCTGGTCTGTTGATTAACGTGGAAGATTAAAACGCAACGCGGCCGTGACGCGCGTTCGCTCACACACTTCGGGAGCATTGTGCTAGAAGCAAAGGCTTTAGGGGAATATCCTTTTTTTTTTGGACCTCAACGCTTTGAAAAACACAAACGTGTGTGGATATTTATTTTAGAGGACGGTGGCTTATCTGACAGCGGAATAGCACAAAAAAACATTTTGGTTTATGCATGTGTATAATGTTATAGGGATGAGGAGATGCCCATTTTTCTGATTAGAACATTTGGCAGTACATGAAACGACCTGTGGAATAACGCTAATATTTTGCCTCTGACGTCTGAGACATTCAAATCTGCCAAATTATTGGAATTTTTTGATGATTGGGAAACATCTGCAAGCTTTTCTGTGGACAGTGGATTTTTTCCTCACTTTTTAAGGCAACCGTGTCATTATTAATTTTACAGGAATCTGCTAACTAAAACAGGGATATGAAAAAGTTGCAATGTACTGTACCCTTAAGGGTACCTCATTCCTAGAAGTGTGGGATTGATTCCATGGAAGAAATGCATGGACGTGTTTCATGCTCGATCTACTGAAAGCAGAGATGCATCCGAAAAATCGTTCAAAATGATTTTTATTCATTTTATTTTTCTCTAGAGTGCAAGACCATGTTATTTAATGGTAATTTAACTCGTGCTGTGTAGGCAGCAACTACTTAAATTGAACATTATTTGCATCTGAAGCACGGTGGACCCCTGGGTCCCCTTCTTGGGGGGTCTCATTTAAGTTGTCGCAGGGGTTGAGACTTTATTAGACTTGATATAAACTAATTAAAGTTTTCTTTTATTGCATTCTTTCTTTTTTTTTCTTTTTTTTGTGTGGAGACGCCAGAGGTGGATTTAATTTTCCAAGAAAACTAAAACGTGTCGCGAGACATAATGCGGCTGGACACATCTGTGGTTGTTTTGGTCACTTTCGCCTACATCGTGTGCCTCAGCGGATCGCTACATGGAGAAAGTGAGTAATAACACGCTTTAATTCACAAAATGTTGATATGTTAATCCGCTACGTGTGTACATTATAGTTTACAACTGAGGGGACTTGTGGAATTCACTCCATGTAGACTTCGGGCAGCTCCGACGTGCTGGCGAGGGATGTCGCACACATATGTTTGTGTTTAAATTACTTATAGCGTTGAAAATGACTATTTTAAGGTATTTTATAAATTATACATTCTTATAAGACTACAATTTAGATAATTTGTGGAATGAAACCGTAATTATTTTGTTGTTAAACGTATGTTTTCATACATTGTCCCCCTCCGCTTCCTCTCAAAATGGGCTGTTCCTTAGGCCTGGCGTTCTGTGCGTCAGCCCGAAGGCCAGATTAGCGCTCGTGACTGGACTCGGCGGGATTCGCGAGCGCGCGCACGCCTGGATTCCAGTCACAGAGACGCACACGCACGTTCCTCACGTTCGACTTGGAGGCGTGTAGTAAACAACTTGAGGCCCTAAGAAGATTCCCAGATCCCATAAGTGCAGGATTAGCCTACATTGGTTTTCTTTCTATCATTATTGCCAAAGATGTGTGCTCGTCTTCTATGTGATATCAATTAATAATTCCCAAATGAGAAAGAAAAGAATGTTGATATTTTAAGCGTTGTGTGTGTGTGTGTGTGTGTGTGTGTGTGTGGGGGGGGGGGGGGATAACTCTTCATAATAACTTCTGTATAGTTCATTTTTTTGATAGTTCATATTAATTATCATTATGATATACTTAACAGAACAGTGGTTTGTGTATAGCTTATTTAAATCAATATGTATTGAAATTCGAATTATTTATTCATATTAGTTTGTGTTTGTATGTATGTGTGTGTTTTTATATATATATATACTAACTAACTATATATATATATATATATATATATATATATATATATATTAGTGTTGTCACGATACCAAAATTATGACTTCGATACGATATCAGACTAAAATATCGATATATCGATACTAAATCGATACCACAGTAAAAAAATAAATAAATAAATAAGATAAGATGCTTAATATGACAACAGAACTTATTATTCTTTGTTATTTTTTACTAAAAATTCATGTGGCCAGCATGTTCCTTAGGGTTGGGCATCATTTTGATTTGAACAATTATTGATCAATTGATCAATTACTATTAAAATTATCTCACAAATTTTTGCTATCTCAATGTATTTTTACAATGGGGTAATTGTGTTGCAGTAGCTTACACACAGCACAAGAAAGCTTGATTTCGAATGGTAAATTGAATTTAAAAAGACAAGTAAACAGTAATAAAATAAGAACAAATAAACAGATTACAAACAATAGCACAAATAAATGCAATAGAATAGAAGATAAAAATTAAAAAGACTGCTTTATTTTTTCAGGTAGGTCTAACATTCAGATAAGAAACTGAATTAAAAAAATGCATAGTAATTACATTTAAAACAACATTGGATAATGTTCTTTGTAAAAAATTCAATAGCGTACAGATGAAACTATTAAAGTTACACAAGTTGATCAGTCAAGAGCAGTTGATCGTTTGTCTTTTTGTAGTTTGAATAGCAAATGACTGCGGTCCCTTTAAGACTAACAGACGCATGGATCCACACTGTTCCTGTTACTCGTTCTTCCTGAACTGTTTGCGACTGTGTTTACGTTAATACTCTTCCAGATGTGCACTGATAATTCTTTGAGTGCATTTGACCAATAATAAGCTGGAAAAGGAAGCAAATGTTTGCACTTGTATCATGTCAGAGGCGGCTTTATTACGGTAGGCTATGTGTGTGTGCGCTTCAGATGTGGAGCACGAAATCTGCGGGCATTAGTAGGCTAGAATTAATTTATGTGCAATCCCGCGCGAAATTCAGACCGATCACACACTAACACTAACACACTGTCATGAGGAAAAAGTTCAGCAGAACGCGCGTTCGCCGTGCTCAGAGGTTAACCGGGCTGAGTGAGAATATGCCGGTGTGTCAGCTCGCTGACGGTCGGAGAGGAGAGCGCAGCTAATATCGATATTGTAAAAACTGAGAATCGTATCGTTTCAGATATTCCAGTATCGATATATATCGAAATATCGATATTTTTGACAACACTAATATATATATTATACAGTGAGGAAAATAAGTATTTGAACACCCTGCTATTGTGCAAGTTCTCCCACTTTGAAATCATGAAGGGGTCTGAAATTGTCATCGTAGGTGCATGTCCACTGTGAGAGACATAATCTTAAAAAAAATTCAGAAATCACAGTATATGATTTTTTAACTATTTATTTGTATGATACAGCTGCAAATAAGTATTTGAACACCTGTCTATCAGCTAGAATTCTGACCCTCAAAGACCTGTTAGTCTGCCTTTAAAATGTCCACCTCCACTCCATTTATTATCCTAAATTAGATGCACCCGTTTGAGGTTGTTAGCTGCATAAAGACACCTGTTCACCCCATACAATCAGTAAGAATCTGACTACTAACATGGTCAAGACGAAAGAGCTGTCCAAAGACACTAGAGACAAAATTGTGGACCTCCACAAGGCTGGAAAGGGCTACGGGGAAATTGCCGAGCAGCTTTGGGAAAAAAGGTCCACTGTTGGAGCAATCATTAGAAAATGCAAGAAACTAAACATGACTGTCAATCTCCCTCGGACTGGGGCTCCATGCAAGATCTCACCTCGTGGGGTCTCAATGATCCTAAGAAAGGTGAGAAATCAGCCCAGAACTACACCGGAGGAGCTAATCAATGACCTGAAAAGAGCTGGGACAACCGTTTCCAAGGTTACTGTTGGTAATACACTAAGACGTCATGGTTTGAAATCATGCATGGCACAGAAGGTTCCCCTGCTTAAACCAGCACATGTCCAGGCCCGTCTTAAGTTTGCCAATGACCATTTGGATGATCCAGAGGAGTCATGGGAGAAAGTCATGTGGTCAGATGAGACCAAAATAGATAGAACTTTTTGGTCATAATCCCACTAAACGTGTTTGGAGGAAGAAGAATGATGAGTACCATCCCAAGAACTCCATTACTACTGTGAAGCATGGGGGTGGGCATCATGCTTTGGGGGTGTTTTTCTGCACATGGGACAGGTTAGATTATATCACTCACAGTGGACATGCACCTACGATGACAATTTCAGACCCCTCTATGATTTCTAAGTGGGAGAACTTGCAAAATAGCAGGGTGTTCAAATACTTATTTTCCTCACTGTATTAGCTAGCTCTGAAAAAAATTAAGAGGCCACTGCAAAATTATCAGTTTCTCTGGTTTTACTATTTATAGGTATGTGTTTGGGTAAAATGTACTTTTTTGTTTTATTCTATAAACTACAGAAATTTGTTTTCCCAACTTCCAAATAAAAATATTGTAATTTAAAACATTTATTTGCCGAAAGTAACAACTGGTCAAAATAACAAAAAAGATGCAGTGTTGTCAGACCTCGAATAATGGAAAGAAAATAAGTTCATATTCATTTTTAAACAACAAAATACTAATGATTTAACTTAGGAAGAGTTCAGAAATCAATATTTGGTGGAATAACTGATTTTGAATCACAGCTTTCATGCATCTTGGCATGCTCTCCACCAGTCTTTCACTTTGATGTTGGGTGACTTTATGCCACTCCTAGTGCCATAATTCACGCAGCTCGGATTTGTTTGATGGCTTGTGACCATCCATCTTCCTCTTGATCATATTCCAGAGGTTTTCAATGGAGTTCAGGTCTGAAGATTGAGCTGGCCATGACAGGGTCTTGATCTGGTGGTCCTCCATCCACACCTTGATTGACACTGTGGCCTGTCCGCCTAACCATTAGACGACCAGGTGTTGGACAAAGCTGAAAATTGGACTCATCAGAGAAGATGACCTTACTCCAGTCCTCTACAGCTCAATCCTTATGCTCTCTTGCAAACCTCAGACTGGCTCTTCTTTACTTCTCATTGATGAAGGGCTTTTTTTCTAGCTTTGCACGACTTTAGCCCTGCCCCTAGAGGCCTGTTTCAAACCGTCCTCGCCGTGAACTTCACCCCAGCTGCCTTTTGCCATTCTTTTTGTAGGTCACTTGATGTCATCCTACAGTTGTTGAATGACATTCGAATGAGTTGGTTGTCAGTCCAGTCAGTGGAGAGTCGTTTTTGCCCTCTGCCGGGCTGTAGCTTTGTTGTCCCCAATGTCTGCTGCTTGACCTTGTTCTTATAAACCGCCGCCTTTGAAATTTTAAGGATGTAAGCAACACGATGCTCACTGATTCTAGGGATGGGCATTTTCACAAAATATTGTATTAGAATATTTTGGCTATTCAAATATTCGTTTATTTAAATGAGGTAGGCTATTTTGAGAAAATGAGACTTTTTTTTAAATCAACATGTCGTCACCATTTTTGAACAAGCTAATGATTAGGCAATGTACACAACACGCTTATGTTATATCTTAAGGTTTTGAAACATTAAACAGTAAAAAAATATATGCTAAAAGAACAAGAAGCTCAAGCAGCAAGAGCGGAAAAACACTAATAAATCAGAGCGCGCCATGTTATTGTGCAGAACGTACACACACACACACACACACACAAGTCGGTATATGGTTGTCTTGTTTGTACTGTTTCTCATTTTCATGTTGAGAGAAACAATATTATTGGATGATACTATTATTATCGGATGAGAAAATGTGACACTGGAGACAAAGATAACAGTTAAGTGAAGCACTTTGTGTTTTCTGTTCTTAAACCCTCGACGAAACTTAAAGGAAGCATTTGTCTCTAGATCAATTTGCTATCATAAGTTATCGCTCTCATTTGGAGTACAGATGCTCTTACCCACACTCGTTAACGCAGTGATGCTTTTTCCTCATTCGGCTGGTGTTTGGATGTCATGTGATTCTTGTTTGTGGTGGTGATATTATGATAACTCCGTTTCATTAATTCATTTTGTCAAAAGTAACTCCATTTTGTAAGATAATTTTCAATTGTCATCTAAGTAATTCCAAACATCGCGAGGCAGACGGCGATATTGGGATCGAATACACTCAAATTATTTACCCGCTCCACAGCGCCACCCAGTGGATTTAGTTATAACTGCAATATTTAGAGAGATTTATCATGGATTCAGTGCATTTACAGCCAGCAAATCAACACAGCAAAATTCGAATAGTATTTTTAGCTTTCAAATATTAATTACAGATCGAATATTCCTGCACATCCCTAACTGAATCCCTCTGCCAGTAAAGCCAGAATTGAACCCTTCTTTTCCTCACTCAAAACTTTCCTTTTCAACTTTTTTTGCCATGGTCAATAGCTATTTTTTGATTCCAATTACTTTTGAGGTACTACTAGCACTGTTTTTGCCATCCAGCTGGTCCTACTGCAAGAGGATAGCGATGACCACAGAAGTGTTTTTTATACTTTTCCTTATTAAATAAGATTTGAGCACCTCATGAGGCGTGTCTGTGTCGGAATTCAACAGACAATGGAATTAAATGGCTTCCATACTTGTAGAGATGATGATTTAAGAAAAATGTCAGCGGTCTCCTAATTTTTTCCTGAGCTGTATATGTATGTATATAATTATATATATGTATGTGTGTGTGTATATATATATATATATATATATATATATATATATATATATATATATATATATATACATACATACATACAAACATACATACATACATACATACATACATACATACATACATATATATATATATATATATATATATATATATATATATATATATATATATATATATATATATATATATATATATATATATATATATATATATGGCTACCATATACATATGTAATGTAACAGTAATTATAAAACATTACCAGGTTTGTGCTAAATTGTATTTTTATTAACAGTTTTATTAATTAATGTGTTTAATATAGAAGCTTCAGCACACGTTAGTGAGATCCTGTATTACTGTGAAATTTATGGCTACTATATCTAACCCCTTCAGCTTTCCATTTCTGACCATCATTTTAAATTTAGGATAGGCGCTTTTATGGGCACACTTAGAATCGTCGCCTGTTAATGTTTTTTAGAGCTGCCGTCTCAAGAAAGTACCGGACTGATGCCTGCAATAGTAACACGGTGTTATAAATAATGGTCTGGAAATAATTGGATCTTGTTATAGATAACTCTTGCATCCCAGTGATCCAAATGTAGATAGGGAAAACATGTGTTTGCAGGTGGAATTATTTTTCTATCAAACACTTGATAAACCCACCTATTTCAGGTAAAGAAAATTGGGGAAATTAGCCATTTCTAACCATTTTCCCAGTGGTTCAAATCGGAGTCAACCCTTTAAAGTAAACCGTCCAGTCGTTGTTAATCTTTATAAAGCATCTATGGTTGAACTCTCAAATATTAGGAAATCTTCGAATACATTGAAATGGTTTTAACATTACCGCTGGCCTCTTTAAGTCCATGGACCTGTTTGGGATCTTCTGACACTCTGTAGTTTCCCCTTGGTATGTCTCCCAGAATTCCTAGCGTGTGGAATGTCTTTGAAGTGGCCCACCCTGTAGGTGCTCTTGCCGTTGAGGGTTTCGGCACTCATCTCGGCGTCTGGTGCCTGCTGACCTCTTGTCTTCCAGGTCATGTATCTGAACATTTGCCATGTAGCATGTGAGCTCAATGTTCAGCTCTCCGAATCTCCAGGGTGGGCTTTTCCCAGGAAATCGGAGCATTTCGGAGAACCTGTTTTCCGCAGGTTCATTGGTGTGTGGCCGTTTTCTCGAGGTTGTATACTTGATTTTTTTCATACATGCACATACCAGAACAAACTTTCAAACTCTAAATACATGCATGAAATGTAAAAATATTTGAATTAGTTTTTAATGTTTGTATTTAAATAAACTTGTTTTAAATGTATATTATACATTTCTTAAATCAAATATTATTAAATGTAAATAATATGCAAATGCGGCCTTTTCTTTTTAAAAAAAATGGTGCTTTGTTTAACAGAAGATGAGCAGCTATTGTATTTTTTTGCCGCTAAACATTTTTTTTAAAGATGCCGATTGTTACTTTGCATTGTTTTTACAGTGCAATTGCTGTTTGTGTTTCATAACAAAAGTCTTTGCAAGACTTTTAATACATTTAACACACACACACACACACACACACACATCAAAAGTTTGGAAATATTACTATTTTAAATGTTTTTGATAGAAGCCTCTTCAGCTCATCAAGTCTAAATTTATTTGATAAAAAAGTACTAAAAATACAGTAATATTGTGAAATATTATTCTAATTTCAAATAAGGGCTTTCCATTTTAATATACTTTAAAATATAATTTATTCCTGTCATCAAAGCTGAATTTTTAGCACCATTACTCCAGTCTTCAGTGTCCACTCCAGTGATCCTTCAGAAATCATTCTAATATGATGATTTATAATCGATTTTTAAACAAATGTGCTGCTTAATAATTTTTTTGGAAACTGTGATACTTTTTTTCAGGATTAATTGATGAATAAAAAGTAAAAAAAGAACAGCAGTTATTCAATTCATTCTTTTTTATAACTTTTTATTAATTTAACCCATCCTTGATAAATAAAAATATTAATTTAAAAAAAACAGCAACTATTGAACGGTAGTGTGATTTGATACAAAAGTTTGGTAAATATTAGAATGATTTCTGATGGATCATGTGACACTAAAGACTGGAGTAATGATGCTGAAAATTCAGTGTTGATCACAAATTAATTATATTTCAATTTAGAAAACCATTATTTCAAATTGTAATATTTTTTCCTGTATTTTTTTTATCAAATAAATGTAGGCCTGCTTAAGAGACTTCTTTCAAAACATTAAAAATAGTGCGTTTCCAAACCTTTGACCAGTACTGTGTATCTATAATTGTATGTTTCATGCGGATTATATAATGTGAAGTATTCACATTGTTTTATGATGCTGAGAAATGGGGTTCTAGATTAGACTGTTTTAATCCAATCACATTACACTCATTTCTGTTTGTGATCTTGTTACAAACTCTGTATCCTCGCTTTACCATGTCGAGATGTCCCAGGGCGGGACCGGAGCAACCTGCCCTTATTCCACCTCGCAGGGGCCGTCGTTTCCACATTGGGATATCTGACTGACCTGTTGACTTGTTCAGTCTTAACCTATAGTCACGCCTCTACTCAATATTCATTGACTAAAGATTCAAGGCAGCTTGTTTCATTTATTGACACAGTTCTCCATGTTGTGTTGTTGTGGACCACAAATGAGGTCGATGCCTTTTACAACATGCCTGAAAAATCTGATCTGATGAGCCGGTTGCTGTTTGTATCCATCCGGCTTTATCTGTCAATGATCTCATGCCATAATGTCTCTGTCAAACCATGCTAGTAATGCCGGGATCAGTGTAAGCGTTGAGTTGGGGCCCTTTCAGCACATATGAGAGGGTGGAAAGACAGCCTGTCTCTAGCATTTGTGGGCTTTAGAGAATTCTGGCAGCTATTTTACGCTACCTGATGGGCTACATGTATTTTGAGAACTGTCATATGCTTTAAATGGGGTTCGTTTGACCTTAATTATTAATCCGATCCCAATGCAAGGTTGAAATCAAAATGGACGTTTTGAGTTTTTATTTTTTGTTTCATTCCATGTCTAGTAGCTTTGAGGCTAATCTCTACACTTGAGTGGCTTATTGCTTTTATAAAATGGAGGCAACAGCAATATTTTAAAAGCCTCCAATGCTTATTTAATTGTTGTTTGTTAAAAATATTCAGAATAAACAACTGGGTAAAACTTTAAAATATAGGTCTATTGGTTAACATTAAAAATTAACCTTGACATACATATATATATATATATATACACACATACTAAAGCATAGTTAATATTAATTGTAGCATTTACTAATAATAGTATTATTATTATTATTACAATACATGAACTATGAATGAAGTTGAATTTAATTAGCTTGATTTAACTTGAAAAAAGATTAATGAATGCTTTAACAAAACTATGGAATGGCTTTAAAACACACAGAATAGTATACACATTTGGATCAGTCCCGTCTGACTAATACCCGATCCGGCAAAAATGGCATTATCAGAGCCAATACCTATCCTATATCCCTATCCCTGGATCCCTATATTCATGAGTAAACAGTCAGTTATGTTTCAAGTGGAGTAAACAGGTGAGAAAGAAAACGCACGTGTAATGATTGGATCTGTGCTGCTCTTAAAGTGACAGCAGCCTAGTAAATCACTCACTGTACTTTACTGAATAACTTTTGTAGCTTTAGTAAGAATTAGTCTCCATTGTATGGATTAAATATACACTAAGCAGTTTCATTTTAACAAAAAGAATGTGTATGTATCACAAAAAGAAATGTATTTTTATTATATTATTATTAGTTTTTAAATCTATTTAAATTTATTTGACTCACTTAAAACATCATATCGAATATCACATGTATATATGATATATATGATATATGTATAATATCGGATGCAGCCTCTGAATTGTAACGCAGCTAACATGAATTTAGAACTGACCCTGTTTACTGTCTTAACATTGTTTTGCCAATAACTGTTCTGTCAGATCCAATCACTAATCAAATCACCAGGACCAAGGCACTCCACTTTTTTCCAGCATTGATTCCAGAAGTATTTTTTCTATTTAATTTTTCCCATATAGAGATTTCAAAAAAGTGTTTGTTAATACGTTATAAGCCATGAACCAAGCCAATCAGCTAAGAGGTGAATCATAACATTACAAACTTTGATTGGATGTCACAAAAGTACAAAAAAAGTATTTGAAAATCGGACAAAATGACAAAGGTACTTAATAACTTTAGTGAGGGAAAGAACTTCATCCCATGAAGCATTGAGAACAGCATAATCAAATTTAAAAATGGAGAAATATAAAACTACTCATTTAAAAATGTTGCTTATATATATAAAAAAACTATGTATTTTTAGTTTATTGCAAAATGTGCATACGTTTTCATATTTTGAGAGGGTACAGATCGACTCATTCACAGTGCTTTGATAGTGGGCAGGGCTAATTAGATCTTTTAATGCTGATTGGTGAAATTTTCTGTACAGCATCATTAGCAATGTATTTTTCCCCCCCACAAAATCTACTGTTAAATCTACTAATAAATGAATTACGACTGCAACTAAAGCAAAAATCAATTAACAACCTCATAGCTCACAGTAAGGCTTATTCTTTAAAGGTCCATAAGCTATCGTTGAAAATCAATGTAAATTTATGAGAAGTAAGAACTTCTGGAATCTGACTGTTGCACTCTATAAGTTGCTTATGCAACATAACCTAGCACATCAAATGTGCTATCATAGTTGTGTGTTTATCATTATTTTACAGTGACTTCAAATGTGGCTCATCCAATCAGAATGTAGAGTGTATTTTTTCCTTTAGATGCAGAAAGTTATTACATTTTGATGAAAGATTCTGAAAAATAAACTCTTTATTATAACGTGCAGTAATGACTTCCACACAATAAGACCAGAGGCATTTAAGAAGCCTAAATTCAATTTTGATTATGTTGGCTTTCCAGCGGTCATAACTATGCTGAAATACAGTAGCTGGAATATAAATGGGTTAAATAATTTGAAACTAAATGATTTTTCTTCAGTGGTTAGCATTGCTTGTTAGGTTTTTAGAGGAAGTATTGTATAAAATCATTAAATGGGTGAAGACAAGCTCCTTTTTCTTAACTGAGCTGCATATCTCTGTGTGTGGCTATTTCCTCAATTACAGAGCCGCAAATGTGAGCGATACTCATCTTTATTCTGCCAATAAACCTTTCAACAAGGTTAAGGGGGTGACATTAATTTGTTTTACTTTGCGGTAAATTCAATTAGGATTTTTTTCTCCCTTCTCACTGCAAGTAAATATTATCAGATAGTCAAAGGGGAAAAGATTCTGAAGCAATGCATGAAAACGAGCTTTAATAACCAGGTTTTCATTTCAAAGAGAAGTTGCGAGAAACCCTACATTTTGTCATGTTTTCAAAAAATTTGAGGTACAAAAAGACGTCTAAATTCTGAAATATATTGTCGTACTTGAATGTTTTAGCAACCTCGAAGTTATTTTGCAGACATTTCTATTAATTAATAAGTACACAAATTTCAAGTAGTTGAGTCACACTTTAGTTTAAGGTCCAATTCTCACTATTAACTATGACTTTTGCCTTAAAGCTGCAGTCTGTAACTTTTTTTTGGTTAAAAATTAACCAAAATCAATTTGAGAACGTAAACAAGCCAGTATTCAAAACGATCTCCTTACCTTAGCCCGATTCACAGTGGTAAGCTTGTCATAATGTGTTATAATTTGAGTGGTATGGTGGATTTCCGCAGGAAATTCAAGCATGTCTTTGCGTCATTTCATCACGTCTGTATACATAAAGAAAGAGTCCGGCTAGTAGGCTATCGTGAGGAGCGGATGGCATGTTCTTCAGCGGGTCATTTATAGCCTTTTCTCACAGCAGCTGGAGTAATTAAACTTAAAGTTTGATTGCGGATTGTAATCCAGAAAGGTCCAAACGACATCACCGTTGGGAGCGCAGACATGTTACTTACTTGTTCAGATAACATTTTCCGGTGAAAATTCTTATTTCGTTTATAATCCAAGACGTAGATCTTGTTCCACACTAAGGCTGTGATTGACAGCAAGCTGCACAAACCCCAGTCTGCACAGTGGTAACAAGGCATGATGGATCCATGCTCTCATTCTGTTTTCACCAAATTCTGACTCTACCATCTGAATGTCTCAACAGAAATCGAGACTCATCAGACCAGGCAACATTTTTCCAGTCTTCAACTGTCCGATTTTTGTGAGCTTGTACAAATTGTAGCCTCTTGTTCCTATTTGTAGTGGAGATGAGTGGTACCCGGTGGGGTCTTCTGCTGTTGTAGCCCATCCGCCTCAAGGTTGTGCGTGTTGTGGCTTCACAAATGCTTTGCTGCAGACTGTAACGAGTGGTTATTTCAGTCAAAGTTGCTCTTCTATCAGCTTGAATCAGTCGGCCCATTCTCCTCTGATCTCTAGCATCAACAAGGCATTTTTGCCCACAGGACTGCTGCATACTGGATGTTTTTTCCTTTTCACACCATTCTTTGTAAACCCTAGAAATGGTTGTGTGTTAAAATCCCATTAACTGAGCAGATTGTGAAATACTCAGACCGGCCCGTCTGGCACCAACAACCATGCAATGCTCAAAATTGCTTTCCCATTCTGATATTCAGTTTGGAGTTCAGGAGATTGTCTTGACCAGGACCACACCCCTAAATGCATTGAAGCAACTGCCATGTGATTGATTAGATAATTGTATTAATGAGAAATTGAACAGGTGTTCCTAATATTCCTTTGTGTGTGTGTGTGTGTGTGTATATATATATATATATATATATATATATATATATATATATATATATATATATATATATATATATATAAACATTTCTGGAAATTGTGTTTTATATTTTAATTTTTCTGGCAATCAAATGAAGGCATATCTTTTAATCATATGAGATTAAACACTTTACTGTTAATTAAAACATGGAAATAAATTGTGATTATCCCCCAAATTAAGCTTTAATAATACTCACTACTAATAATTATTATTACACTAAAGATTTATTATTATGTTTAGTTTGCTTAAGGAAGTTTGTATTCGATAAATGCAGGCTTTAATTATAGACATAATGCCGACTTGACATATTTATAGACATTTAAGTCGACTTGAATTCAAAACCGTTCATGTTGAATTCAAATCCTGTATTACTTTCCTTTATAAATGTTTTGGACTTATGAACAAATCATTGCTGTATGTTTTTTGTTGTTGTTGTTGTTGTCTGTTTGTAAAACTTGTAACATTTTTTCCTCATCGAATATCTTTGAATTTTCAATCAGAAATATTCCGTCTTATGGAAGTAAAAAGGTTTGCAATTAGACTTCAATAACAACATCCCAGGTTTCGGAGCATTTAGCAAATGGTTTAGGAGTGAATACTAATTGAGTGTTTTGTTTGATTTGATGTATTTGATGTAGACTTTGAATGTTAAAAGGCTTCTTCAGAAGAGTCAAACTCAGATCCTGTCAAGTAATTTTACATGAAATGAACTGTCGCATTACGCTTTGCTCTGTTCTCAGCTTGAAATCGCATTGCCTTGAGCCTGACCGCATTAGGAGACATAGCTGAAGATGAAGAATTAGATCATACTCTAGCAGGATGCCGTCCAAGTATTTGTTGTTCTTAATCTTGTGTGGAAGCGTAGGTCTTTACTCCTTTAACTGGATTGAGTTTAGAGCTCCACCTGTTTTACTCTCTGTAAAACGTGATCAATCGACTTGGAGAAAAAGGGGAAAAAACAGTTGCCTTAAAATTATTAATAAACTTTGTGTAATTAAAAAAATTAAGTTATGTGAACTTGACAGTCCCACATAACCAAATTTTTTTAAGTTCTGTGGAAGTTTTAGTTGAATCAACTGCTCACTTTTTATAGTGTAGCGGTGTGGGATGAGAAATCAGAGGTTATTTGGTCTATTTTTAGTTGTGCATGTATTCGTTTCTCTGGTGCTAATGCTGTCCGTAGACCACGTTACAAAAGTGAACATTCCCGTTGCTGGGCCACGTTCCCCACCCGAGGCCAAAAGCACGGGTGTCTTTGTGAGTGTGTGGCTCCATGCCCGAGCGCTGCTGTCAGACGGCACGTCGTCCCAGAGTTTTTCTCATTTAAGAGGAGGTGAGAGAGTTCACTGTCATCCACGGTTTTGTTTTCCCCCTCATACAACGCGTATTTGCAGCCGTCCTACCTGGATAACACACAAAAAACAATGCCTGACTACAGTTATTTGCGTCTGTACGGTTTGTAAGTGCGAATGCAAACTCATTCACCTTTATCGCCGGCTGGTTTTCATCCAATCCATTTATGCATAAATAATGTTTGGTAGGGAAACTTGATTGCTCAGAGGTTTTTTCTTTATGCAGCGTTTACACTACTAGTTTTGGCCTTCTCTTTAACTGAGAAAAAGGGACTTAGAGTTTTAAAGGAAACATGAAATTGTAAGTTTGTAATATACATCTGTACTTGGGCTGCATGATTTTGTGAGCTGATAATGTGGCTTCTCATAGAATGAGGCAGACAATACTATTTCATAATATTCAATACAGTGATGTCGATTAGCATTGCATTATAAAATACTTTATTAGTATGAAAATACCTGAGAATACCTTATTTCATTACATTTTGGTAATGCTTTTTTGCATTTTGTTTTAACATTTTTTACATTGCTTTTACCTTTTATATGAGTAAATTTGATTAATAAATAATTAATAAATAATACTTTAAGCATAACTCTTTTAATTCAGCTAAAAATATCTTACATTGTGTGTCTTTGCTGATCTTTGTGGAACTTTTTTTACAGGGAACATAACATTCGTTAGGAATACATTTCAGCTGCCGAAAATTATCAGCCGAAACTGGCATTTTCGTTTTTTGGCTAAAAGAAAATATAGGCATATTTTTGTGTTACTTTTTATAAAATTCAAGGTTATTGTATTGTATTGGCTAGTAAAATTATTGAATTAAAATATAAAAAGTCCAACAATAAAGCAATACAAAAAAACTAATTAAAAATAAGAAGTTATTTATTTTTTATTTTTTTATAAAAGCCATTTTCGGTTTCCGTTTTCAGTCAAGTGGATCAAGATTTTTCAGAATTTTCCATTTGGTTCATCCCTTAGAAATGTTTAGCTGAAATGTTTTTTTCTTGTAAACCTCTAATGATTTGGAAAATCATTGTGCAGCTTTGTTATTGCACTTAATGCAACATGAAATCAACATGATTTTCTTTTGCAATAATGACATCTCAGAAACAACTAAATTACTTTATGCAGAGATTTGATGCACACAATTTGTTTCTGGAGTCTTTTATAGCTTTGCATTCAGCCATTCATCATCATTTTAGACAGAAACATTTTGTGACGCAATTTTGCTCACAGCGTTTTAGACTTTCTTTGTGTCAGATGCTTCAACGTGAGAGGAAAACTTCAGAAATGTGTCCAAAGCGAGCCAAGCGCCGAGGCGACGGCTCGTACTGCACTTGGCAGCCAACCAGGGCAAGAAATTAACCGTGGTTTACTACAGTGGGAAAGGAAACAGTGTATCTATTGTTAATAAAGCAAGGCATACTCGCCAAGCTTTATTTGTTTGCTTTGGTGGTTAGATCCTTTCTCCCTTTTTAAGTGCTGTGTAACGTCTTGTTTTAAAGCCGAAAACTTGGAGTCGTCTGTCAAGTGCCCAAC
This sequence comes from Pseudorasbora parva, assembly GCF_024679245.1. Lineage (NCBI taxonomy): Eukaryota > Metazoa > Chordata > Actinopteri > Cypriniformes > Gobionidae > Pseudorasbora > Pseudorasbora parva. The sequence goes on along the minus strand of NC_090185.1, from coordinate 16,457,312 downwards.
TGCCCATGAGATATTTGAACATGGTCACGTAGACGGTGGGATGCTTGGAGGATAGCGTCATGGCAGAAACACCGAAACTATCCTTTGATTCATTTTGTTTCGCAGAGATGTTTCCACCGAATTGGGCTTTCGTCATGAAGCCAATGCTACTGTGTTGTCAATAAATAAAAATGTTGGACCTTGCAATGTTTTGACCTGGTTGTAGATCGATGCGCTGTGGGATCTGTTAGGTCCATTGAGCCGACAGTGAGTGATTTGTGGGTTTTTCTCAGAGTCTGCAGGTTCAGTACGTGTCCCACCTTGTTTGGGTCAAGGATATCCAGTATGGAAAAACCAACATGCTCGTGTATTTGAAATCTTTTAGAAAACTTTTTTAGACTCCAACAGAGTATAACGGAAAAACAAACAGTGGAAATATTAGTCGAGCTGCTAGACTCAGCGTAATGAATTGATATTTCATTGCTGTCTAATGCTGCAGGTACATGTTCAAAAATATTCATAGATGCCTGAATATTGGACATTGTTTATGACAGGGCTCCCTCTGTGCTGTGAAAAAAGTTTGTAGTGGAGAAGTGCTGCAGCGAAATCAATAAAGTTTCACTTGGAGATACACTTCTGTTTTATTCTCTTTGATTATATTTTTCCAGTTCTAGCTGGCTCTGTGTGTTTTGATTCTATTTGGTTCTTTTCTGTTTCTGTTTCTGTTTGATTCAATTTCTTTTGGATTCTGTTCTGTTAGAATCCTTGAAAATAATTGAAACACTTTCTGGTTCTGTTAGTTTCTGCTTGATTCTATTCAATTAGGTTGATTCATTTCGGGTTGGTTCTGGCCAATTCTGTTGGTTTGGTTAATTTCAGTTGTTTGTCTGTTGGATTCTGTTTTTTTAGTTCTCTTCTTTTTCTTCTTTTTTTCATTCATTCTATTTCTGTTTCGGTATCTTTTGGATTATGTTCTATAGGGATGCGCAATATATCGGCCATCATACACTGTAAAAAATTATTTAGAAAAAAAGTTACCTGGTTTCCTTAAAATTTTGAGTTCATTGAAATAACATTTTTTTGAGTTAATACAATTAACATTTTTTGAGATTCGACAACCTTTATTAAAGTATTATTAAAAGATTTTGTAAGCATGTTGGGTGATTGTGTGTGTTTTTTGATTTCGCAGCGAAACATGCCAAATAGTGCTATTTTCATGATTTATCAAAAATTTTTATGTGGTTCAGATACAATAATATTTTGAGTTTCTATTTATTAAACAAATTTCCTTCATTGTATCAACTCAAAGTTTTAATTTCAATAAACTCAAAATTTTAAGGCAACCAGGTTACTTAATTTTTTAAGTTAAACCGACAAAAACCAAAAAAATTTTTACAGTGTACCGCTATTGGCCGATATATCTTTATTTTTAATGTTATAGTTATCGATATTTATCGAATTTGGCTGATATTAAAGGCGATAAATAATGGATAATTTCCTTCAGCCGAGACACTTTAGATGCGCACTGTTCGCTGTGATTTTGAATTGCTTAAAATATAATTGGAATCACTTCAAAAATGGAAAATACAGTTAAGCACAAGTGTGTCACATTGGCTATATAAAACATAAGAGAACATAATTGTGTGCTTGGCACATGGATTTAATGTTGAGACTTGTTTTTGTAATTAGACTCTCAAAATGTGAAAAAATATGGATTTAGATTTTTCAGCTTCTGAATAAGAATTACGGGTTATCGGTATTGGTAAAAATGTTCATATCGGTGCATCCCTAGTTTATTAGTTTTTTTGAATATCATCCAAATGCTCAACGATTCCATTCAGCTGGGTTTCATTTGGTCCTATTTGTTTTTCGTTGATTTCTATTTCATTTAATTTGCGTTTTTTTCCGTTCTCTGGTCTTTCTTTTTATTTAAATCTACTCAGTTCTATTTGGTTCTTTCTGTTTCTTCCATTTTCCGTTTCTTTGAAAAGAATCCAACTACTTTACAGTTCCAACCGATTGTATTCAGTAGGGTTACATTTGGTTCTATCTGTTTTTCATTGATTTCTATTGTGTGCTTGCTCTTCAGTTTTAGTAGTTGTTTGCAAGTCTGTTGGGTTCTGTTCTTCTTTTCTTTCTCTTTTAATCTATTCGATTTTATCTATTTGGTTCTTTCTGCTTCTGTTTCTGTTTCTTTAGGATTCAATTCTATTAGTTTCTTGTCAATAATCCAAATTCTTTAAGGTTCTGTTCGGTTCTACCTGAAGATTTGGTTACATTTTTGATTGAGTTCTATTTGTTATTAGCCAGTTCTTTTTGTTTTTGTTCTGTATTTTATTTTATTCTATTCTGCGCTGTTTGGTTCCTTCTGGTTATGTCATTTATGTTAGATTACGTTTTGTTTGGTTCTGCTTGATTTTGGTTTAGTTAAATATATTTTCCATTTCTGTACAGTTTGGTTATGTTATGGTCTGTTTGATACTGTCCTATTTTGTCCAATTTGGTTTTATTAAATGCGTTTCTGTTCAAACATTCAAATCATTTTTTTTTTCATTCTGTTTTAAAGGGTTCAGTAGAGTCCTCGTTTTCCCCACACACCACCCAAAGCTGCTTCATGATGAGCCATAGAGTCTGACAGGGTCTGTGGGTTTATGGGTAGACGTGGGCTTACCCTGCAGCAGTCAGTCTGAGCCGGTGGTCTCCAGAACAGACAAACAGCCCATTAAATTGACCTGTCTTTCCCTGCAGACGCTCGGCCGCTCCTCTCCCTGCGGTAACTGTGTGGACTGATTCCAGAGACGGCAGGGGAGGGGCGGCACTGCAATGGCCATATTCATCTCGCACAGTCTCACCCAAACACGCAGCGCCCATCAGCGCTCTCAACTGATCAATATTGGCTTTTGTCTCCTTGGTTCTTTGCAGCTTTTCATCCTTAGCTTCATCCTGCTTTCAAGATGCCTTGGAAAAAAATCAACACGCGTCCTGCGGTTGCTTTATGCAGCCAAGTTAGCAGCAAATGCTGATGAGATTTGTGTGCTTCACATGGCATGGCGTTGAGGAGCTTAGTGTTTGACGTAGAAAAACATTGTAATAATCCTTTATGCCTCCCCCAGCTACACACAATATGTTGTGTAGTATAAGTTCTCACGCATGTTTGGTAGCATTTGACGTCGTAGACATGCATTACTGCAAAAGGTACAGCTGTTGGTCGAAACTGTTTTTTTACAGGGGCGTCGACGCAAAACACACGTGTGTTCAACTACGGTGTGACCAAGTGTAAAAGAATGGCACCAAACACAGTGTAGCTCGACACGTTAACTTAAGGCAGTGCACATGGCTAGGTGTGACGCAGTGGCCCAAGACGTCATTCTAGGTGATCAGTTAAAATACTTAAGTCTAAGTCTGACAACTATTTTCTCAAATTTGATGTTGAACGTGGTGGATTTGCTACCAATGTTTAGCATAACTAATTCCTCAAACATACTTTATGCAGTTACTAATACCCAATGAAATCCATTTAGTTTTTCCCAAATTGTACCCCCCCCCCCCCCCAATTGCGCTCTTTTTAAATTTGTAATTGATTTAAATGTTTCTGTATTCCATTTTAAGCTGCATTGAATTTTAGCAGTCAAAAACAATAAATGTGCTGTTAATCAAAACCATGAAACTTGTACAATTTATTTAACAACAATTTATTAAAAGTTTACCAAAAATTTATCTCTTTAGTGCCCTATAAAATAGAACATTTAAATTTAGTTTTTAATTGTATAAATATATCTTAATAATCAAAAAATAATAAAATAAAGAAAATAATTGTTGAAATTTTAACAGTAATAGGGCCCTTTAAAATGGTTTAATTTTATATTGGTTTAACTGTTTAAAAGTCATATTCTTTGTTGTCTTTTCATTTATCTGGGTTTATGATATAAATGCTCAGAACTGGTAATTATTAGAAATGGTATTAATTATTTGCCATACTTTTGATTTATCCATTCAAAGTTTGCCAAATTCCGCAAGTGTTCCGTTCTAATCTAAATTCCATTTTAATGACTTGATTCTTCCATTCCATCTGCATTTACTGCATTGCAGAAATCATAGACCTGCAAGTTATCTGAATGATGATATTTTAAGTTAGGCTAGCTTGATTTCACAGATCGGCCTAAATATTTGGAGTCTGACTGTAATTTTCATGAATTTTATCAGTCAAGGCGACGACTTGCACGCAACTTCTTGGAAAGGGGTTTAGTACGCAGACGGTGTGTAATGTAAAAATATTAAAATATTAATGTTTTGAGCATGTGTGCCACACAAGTCCTGAAAAGTGAAGCTAAAACATTTCCATCGCCCCCTGGTGGCTATCCCAGTATAGCTCGTAAACCCCGCCCTCTCCATGTGATCGAATGGGATGTGAGACAAGCTAAAGAAATTATGCTTCAAATGGATTTTTTCCAAACATGGTTTCTGTCATTTTAGGTAGTTTTTATCAAGAGGATGTAAGTTCAAGTGTTTGTTTTTTTAAAAATAAGTTTGGATTTGGTTAGTTATTTGATGCTTTAAAAACAGGGATGTGACATCATGATTAACAGCTGAGATTAAATGCTTCTCTGAGGCACCAACAGACTTTTTCCGGGATTTTCAGGAGGAGATTTGAGCTCCAAATTTAATTTCATACATTTAATTTTATACATTATTGGTTATTTCACAGCGATATAATAATTTGTTGTGCTGTAAAATGTATTAACCAATTCTGTGGGAGTGTGGACGGGGCCTTGATATTGTGGCTCAACTTCACGTCAGTGCCATATTTGGACATTGGCGGCTTCACTTTTCTTCAGTGGAAGAGAGTACGTTGTCCATTTTAGTTTTTTTTACTGTCTATGGTTTTAACCTACACTGAGTTTCATGCATTCCCTTCTGAAATGTGCATGTTTGTCGCATTCTTAACTTTTTGTTAGCACCTCAGTAATGCAAGAACTATGCACAGCCATTGGTTGTGTTTGCGTTCTGGAATTCATATTCACATAAAATGTGTTTCTGGCCTAACTGGTGGGCTGTCAAAATTCACAGAGAAATTAGTCATGTAGATCTAGACCTCGCTAAAACTGTTGCTCTTCTAAGGCGTGTTAGAAACGTGGCTGCCTCCTCTGGATTTGAAAGAAATAGCCAAATAGTCAAGATGCCAGATCCCATCTGGTTTTGGAGCAGTGTGCTATGAGGAGCATACCTCTGCTGTCGGAAGGCGCGTCCCCGATGACCCGAGGGCCTCGTAGCTGCTTTTAGAAGCACTAGGAAATGTGTTCTAGTGTCTCTTCAGCGTTAATGGGGGCAGAAGCCTTTCAGAGAGAGCGTAATTACCCCACAGCTATTGATATTTGATGCACTCGCTGTTTCACAATAAATTTCTGCTCAAAAATGCTACAAATTGCATTTTAAACAGAATCCACGTTCCTGTTTGTCATGTGCAACTTGGCTTCCTGACAGATAAATCCTTTGGCTTTTTAGGCCTAGACTGATTTTTTTCCCTGTGTTTAGGCTAAAAGCATTTTCTGCTGGTCAAAAGCTAGCCTAAATAAAAGCCATTCGTTCCATTGCTTGTACTTGCGACATGATTGCATGATGCAGAAAATTAAGATGTTCTCGGGCTCATCTTTTAGTGGTTTAAGAGCTCAGATTTTTTTTTGCCATTTAAATGGGAATTTTCTGCACCTTTTGCTTTTGTTTTTTGGAAATTGTTATTGAACTGGTGTTAAATTTGTTGTGTATCATCAGCAATACTACTACTAACGGGCCACTTGAGAACATTTTAGTAGTCCGAGAGATTATTCAGTCAGAGTTTCAGTCAGAGTTTTGCACAAACTAACAGACCGTTTTCTGTAATGGCTTATGTAAAGTAAACTGAATGTTTGGAAATGACACATTGCATTGTGGGAAGCAGAACCTCAGAACTTCTTTTAAAGCTATTGCTTAATTTTATCTTACAGGATTAGTTCACTTCAAAATGAAAATTTCCTGATATTTTACTCACCCCCATCTCATCCTAGATGTTCATGTCTTTCTTTCTTCAGTCGAAAAGAAATTACGTTTTTTGAGAAAAACATTCCAGGATTTATTTCTTCACGTAATCGGCTTTTATGGCAACCAAAATTTTGAAGGTCATTTTGGTTGGAAGGTCATTCAGGTGTTAGATCGAGTCCATCAACACTTCAAAGCTTCACAGCCCTATAACTCGTCCTGGGTCGACATTTCATTCAGTAACATTAGTAGTTTTGATTTACATGCTGTTTAATGTTGATGATCGCATTATTTATCGCTTGTTTCTGCTTCTTTTTATGTGTTTTGATCGGGAGATGTAGTATTCTTTCAGAAGATGTGTAACGGCGCCCCCTACCGTATAACAGTGAAAACACAGAAAGCCGGAAATGTAGTAATATAGTCATTTGGACTTTTTTGCAAAAAAATTAAGAAAAGGTTTTAGGACCTTTTTTTCACATTTTCATGACACAATATATCTTATGTTAATAAGTAAAATAAAAATAAAGAATTGCTATAAAGTTTAGATTTATAACTAACATTTTTAACTTGCCATTAAGTATACATTTATACATTTTAATATGTTATTATTTTTTAATAATATTTATTATAATATGTTTCTTAAAGTTCACTTATGATGTTAATTAAGTCTAAAAAGAAAAAAAAACAATATAGGTGCAGAAATGTCTGTACTTTTTGAAACATTTTTAAGGAGTGGCTCCTTTTAGGCTTCTCAGTGGGCGGGGCTATATTGCCAGATGAAGTTATATGCAAATGTTTTGCCCATGTGATGTCAGTTCTTGATTACACAAAGGCTTTGTTTAGAGTGAAGATGTTTTAAGCTCTGAAACTTGCAGGATGTTTTAATAGTACAAAGATCTCTTATATGTCAAAAGATCAATAAGTGTTATTATTTATCACGCCATGACCGCTTTAACTAAAAATAATGCATCATTTTATGTTTAAAAAAAAAAATTAATCATCTACCAAAATTAGTATACATCCTGATAGTTTAGCTGCAACAAATGTATTGTTGTATAAAATATGCAACGATTATGATCTGAAAATGTATAGGATGAATTGTGTTACTATTAAGGTATTAGGCATATTTAAATAGGGGTGTAACGGTACATGTATTTGTCCTGAACCGTCAAGGTACATACAGTCAGGCGATGAATACAGTCTGTAATGATACATGCGATATTATTCTCAAGCTGTTTTATTGATGATAGAGTCATCTCTCCTTACTCTCATCACGAAATAAATGAAATCCGACTGCGACTCTGCAGCTCGTTCATAAAAAAGCAAAACTACAGTGGAGGTGCTGCGGTGGACGGCCGAACACTGTATAACACAGACCTTTATATCTTTATAACCGATCATTTACATTTTGTGGGAAGACAAAGGCAATGCAATTGAAGATTAGCTAAAGCTTCCCTGAGCGTCCATGATCTTCCTGACATGTGGTGTAAGAGCAATCATGCTCCAATTTCCAAGCGCTAGTCACTATTGCTAGGAGCATATTAAATTCTCTATTGGGAATGTGAAGCTAAAAATAAGGAAGCATCTCATCACGTAAACAGTGGGATATTGTAGCGAAGGCATTGATGGCCAGTTTCTGATCATCACATTTATCCGTGGCTAGTACATCTTCTTGTCGAATAAAGCCAAAGTGCAAAGGTTTTGCCGCTCACTTTGAGTGTGAAATTGAATCCTCGAGTGGGTGTTGAAGGTTGAAGCCTCTCGATTGCCTTGCGAGATTCCTCCCCCGAGCCTCATTTCCAGCCCTGTTATGGAAGTCACATTTCCAGTGGCATTGTCTGGGTGTGTGTTTGTGTTCACATAAGAGGCTATTGGCACATCTATTCATGCGTGTGATCGCTAACCGTCCTGCTCGCCTTACGTCATGGATAGCGAGGCTCATGTTACAGCTTAAGTGTCCCCCTTTTATTCGGCCTGATGTGTGCCGATGGGGGGGAAAAATGTTTGTAACCTGCAGTGCCCCTTCCGCGGGCCCCTCGTCTCTGGTGTGGCCCTCGGCCCTTATGTAAACTCACAAACGGCCCTGCTATAGTTTCTCAGAAGCTGTTGCTGTTGGCCCAGATCTATTGAGAAGATCTGATTCAACCAAAAAAGCTTCACAGAATGAATCAACCGTCAGATAAGCGGTTTGAAAACAGTCTCTGGATGCCGATTGGTCAGTTATTTTGGTATCCATAAGACATACTTTTTATTTATATTTTACATTTGTTTTATTTTAATATTTTCTGTTTTCATTTTACTTACATTTAATTATTATTTTTATATGTCTGTATATTTTTTATTATTATTATTTGTTGTTGTTGTTTTAATACATATTTAATATACTCTACTGGCTATAGCGGACATTTCATATATTTCAAGCAAAACATTTAAAAAAAAAATGTCTGTATACCATTTTTTGTTATTTGTAGTATATTAAGTTAATATGCTGTCCTGGCTATAGCTGACATATTTTATTTTAAGCAATACTTTTTTAATATATATGTTTGTATACCTTTTTTATTTTTAGTTAATTTAGTAAATAGTTAATATACTGTATTTTATTTCAAGCAAATTATTATTTTATATGTCTGTATATTTTATTTAGTTTATTTTAAATAATTAATGTACTGTTTTATTTTATTTCAAGCAATAACTTATTTTTTAATGTTTTAAAAAATATATGTTTGTACATAGTTAACATATACTGTACTGGCTGGAAAAAATAAAATAATAAAAAATTAATATAATATATATATATATATATATATATATATATATATATATATATATATATATATATATATATATATATATATATATATATATATATATAATACTTTGTTTAAAAAAATATTTTTTTAGTACATGACGTTAATATACTGTACTTGCTATAGCTGAAATTGTTTTAATTTTATTTCAAGCAAAAATGTATTATTTATTTTTTACTATGTATACATATACCATTTATTTTTTTATTTGAGTTATTTTAGTACATAGTTTATATGCTGTTCTGGATACAGCAGAAATATTTTAATTTTATTTCTAGCAACAATTTTATTTTATTTAATGCTTTCATTTTATTAGTTAACTATAATAACCCTGCGATTGGCCAATATGACAGTCCAAGTATGCTAAAATACACATTATTGATAAATCGCGTCATAATCGTTGCTATTTTAGGGTAGCCTACTATTTCTTCGGAATCATCATATTTTTATGATTATTATGTTTTTAATTAAATCTATTTAATCTATTTGAATTAGTTCCTAAACTTTTCAATTTAGCTTAGTATTGCTCATTTTCAATTGATCATATTTTAGTTTACTTTTCAAGAGTTTTCTTGTTTCAGTGTGTTTGGTTTTCATTTGAGTCATTATTATTTTTAGGGCTGCCAAAGTTAATGTGATAACTTTTAAACATGTTTAACACCATTCCATTTCTCAACACAGGTTACTGCTATCAAGTATTTTCATGTTTAATGCTGGCAAAATGTGAATGTATACTGTACCATATATCGATGCATATCGATTTATTTGTTTGTTTCAGGATTCCCCCTTTTGTTAAATTTTGTTTTTAGCTTAGTTTAGTAGTATTTGTGTCCTTATTTCCATTGTGCAGTACCAATTTTACAAAACCAGTAATGCATTTAAGTCTGTGCTATTTTGTGAATATATTCCAACTATAGCACGACCTCTCAAACATCATTGTTCAAAAAAAAGGTCGCCTGGTCTATTTTCTGCAGTTCGGCAGTGTCGGTTGACCCTCATAGCTGCAGTCAGGTGCTGCTGTTTAGATGCCGTGCAACTCGTCTGTGTGCGTTTGAACGCAAAGCTGTTACTTTCACAGTTGTCTGCGCCCTGGTTGATGGGTTTCATGATAAGCGCCAGCGTTGTGTTTCAGACGCAGAGTTGCCATCTCAACACGCTCCCTGTGCTTATCTGTAGATCTTTCTAGATACATGCACTAGTTGTTGCTTGCTTTCTATGACTGTACTGTAGTTGAGGTATTTTAGTTGTTGACTTGTATATACTGCAGATCTTATATTTCACCTACAGCAGCAATAAAGTTGAACTCAACTGTTTTGCTGCTGATAGTTGTTGTTGATTAGCTCCATCTGTTTCAGAGCTTATATGGAGTTTGTCATTATTTCGTCGCACATTACCCAGTAAGCATTACTAGACCAGCTGCAGCTTCTTTTTGGCATCTAAAAAGCCCCCCTGTTCATTCCCGGAGCGTGGCGTAAACGGGCAGCAACTTAAAACCTGACGTCACTGCGGTGACACCCATAAATCAGGGTCCTAAATGACGGCTAGGTGTCCGCTTTCAGTCAGGCTGAGGCAGGACGCTTCCCTCTCTCCATGTGGACGCAGTTTCAGTTGTTTAGCGAACAAGAAAAGGGGAAGTTTGGAAAGTGTGTGAACAGACAAGCGCTTGAGGTCTCATGCGATTTAAACAAACAGGCTCCATATCTGTTTACAGCCGACCTTGGAAATGTTGACCAACACAATAAAATGTAACCCTGTCCTCATTCAGATCTAAGCGCTTTCAGGGCTCCAGACTATCGTTTGAGAGCACAAGCACCTGATTTGGTAGCGTTTGATTGGGATCTTTAATCATAAAGGTAATTTAATCTTGAAATTACTATTGTTTTGCATGAATAAGTATATATATTTATATTTGAGTTTGAGTTGAGATGCAGGTCAAATTAACTTTTACTGACAACAGTAACTTAACAAAAACATAATTTTATAGGACCAGTTTTTAATATTCTACCCTTAAGTGCACCGCTGTTGTTCTGTTCTCATGCTTCGTACTTCAGTACACAAGAGAGCCAAGTTTTGACAAAATTTGATTTCTTGATGATGGGATATTGTATAATAGTGATTTTTACAAACTTTTATTATAAATTATATATATATATAATATAAAATATCTAACATCTATCTGCCGGAGTGCCAACAACTAATGGCAATAGTGGTAATTTCATGTTTTTATTTATTTTTAAAGTCCCCCTTCAATCAAATATTTTATAAATTAAACACTTTGATCACCAAAATTGTGTTTCCTGTGGAATTTCTTTGATTCATGAATATGCAAAAGAGCTCCGCTCCACTCACTCCTACAAGTCATTGTACCAGAATTAAACTTTTAGTTTAGTCTTTAGAGCAAGCGGCAACCTCCCGCGATCTCTCTTGAAGCCAATACGGAAGTAATGTAAACTGCAATTCCTCAACTGGCCACTAGGGACAGGCTCCAGAAGGGAGCAGAATCTCATTGAGCCCCATGTTAAAATTCTCAACTTTAAAGCAGAAAAAAAACATGTTTACAGCCTGGTACAATTTGTGGTTTTGGCTTATAAGGCTAATTTTGATCTTCATGACAACTCTGAGGGGGGTGAATTTTTTTATAACTCATTCGTTTACGTTATATAAAGCCTTAAAGTTCTGCATAATTAAGGGCGTGGTTACAAGTGGATAGCCATTTATCTGCCGACACGCGATGACTCGCTCACAAGATGGCAACGCCCAGCTCGGCCCTACTTTAAGCTTCAGAACGGCTTATCGGAATCCTATGGGTGACGTCACGGACACTACTACGTCCATATTTTTTTTACAGTCTATGCTTTAGAGTCCTTAAGAAGTGCCTGACTTTCACTTTTTTAAAAGGTTGTGTGAACCCTGAAATTAATAATGTAAAAACATTTGGCTATTTCTGCCACAATACCATGGTTACAGTTAACATTGCTACATTGAATTCATGGTGAAGTTGGTGATTTCTGGACTTGAAAAGCCTTTTATAACTTGTATAACTTTCTTACTTTTATAATGTTCATGAGACGATGTTTCTCCACGTCAGCACTATTTGATCTGAGGGTAGACTTAAAAAAAAGAAGTAAATATTAAAATTATTTTAATGCCCCATATTTGGCACGCAATTTGTGAGGGTTGTAAAACTGTTGAACGGCACTTTTCACAAATAAGCATTTTTGAAAGAGAAGAAAATATTCCCATTTTCTTAATTTTTACACACTTTTTAGTGCTATTTATTAACCTTAACAATTCAGCCATGTTAAGTTATTAGAATATTCTTTAGTTTGTAGAAAATTTTAGTTTTAAGTTGTAGTATTTTTTTTAAATTCTGTTTAATTTATTGTTAATTGCTAGACACGTTAACATCAGCAGTTTAAATGAATAGGAAATAAAATGCACTCAAAGTGTGATATGTTCTTGAACACTAAACATTATTTGGAGTTTGTCAGATTTTGTGGAAAATGTAGAATATTTCAACTTAATTTGTGTGTGCAATAGTTGAATTTTGCTGAGTATTTTCTGGAAGTCCTTGAGCTTTGGCAATGTAGCAAGATATTATTTGTTTAATAGTGATATTTTTATTTTCTCCTCAAGACTATTCCTCAGAGGTAAACAGGCTGAAGTGCATTTTTGTCTGGCAAACGCTCTGTTTGTGCATGCTGGGACTTGTTGCTATGGAGAGATGTTGCCATTTTATGATGTTTGCTCAATTATCTTTAGGGACCTGATGTAACAATTTCTCGTATGTGTGTGAAGTCTTGCTGCAGTAATATTAGAGTTTGTGTCAGGAAGTCAGCAAGGTGAGGAGTCTTCAGCCGCCCTAATGTCCTAATGTTGCTTTACAGACCTCACAAGATCATTACTTTCTGTGTCAGTTTTATCTAGTAAGTTGGTTATTTTAGGGAAATCAGGTTTGCATAATTGAGCTAGTTGATCTCGTAAAAATTTCACACGTATAGAGGCCATATTACTTCATAATCAAACAAGGAGGAATTATTTTTAATTTAAAGATATTAAGGCTTATTTTTAGGATTGAACATAAACATTTCAGCACATTTTCAATGTAAACAATTTGCATTTTCATATTCTAAAGCGTAACACCTTGTATATTATATAACATTTTCATTATTGGTGATATAAAGGCAATATTGGTTGTACTGTTTATAATATATATAGTACTGGTCAAAAGTTTGGAAATATTACTTATTTTAATGTTTTTGAAATAAGACTCATCTTATTAAAAAGAATTAAAATAAATACTGACCACAAACTTGAACGGCAGCGTTTATGGTTACACACATTTCTATTTTAAATAAATGCTGTTCTTTTTTAACTTTTCATTCATCAAAGAATCCTAAAAAAGTATCACGGGTTATCATTTTTTTTTATTGATAATAAATAATCATATTAGAAGTATTTCTGAAGAATCATGTGACACTGAAGACTGGAGTAATGACACTTTGCATAACAGAAATAAATCAGATTAAAAAAAATTCTAATAAAATAAAAAACCATTATGTTGATTATATTCTAATAAAATTTTCACTTTTTTTTTTTTTTTTTTTTTACCTTATTTTGATCAAATAAAAATGTTTCATTTTGACCGGTACTGTGTATGTGTGTGTGTATGTATATGTATATGTATGTATGTGTGTATGTATGTGTGTGTATGTATGTATGTATGTATGTATGTATGTGTGTGTATATATATATATATATATATATATATAATATATATATATATAAAATTATTTATTTTTTTATTATATTTTTTTTATTATATATATATAATTATTTTTATTTTTTTTACTTAATTTTTTTTTATCATAGTAATTTTTACTGCGTTTACAAAATAAAAATAAAACTCATTAAAAATCTTTTTTTTTTTACAATTTTATTTTTAGTATAATATGAAAAATATTGGTGTGTGTGTGTTTGTGTGAGAGAAATTCACCCCCAAAAGTTAGCATTTTCTATGTATGCTTTGCTCTGAAGGAAGCACCAGAATCTCGATAAGTTTGCTGAATTTCATACATGCATCCTTAACAGCAAGTTTGTGGGTTTATTTGGGTTTTATCCATATTACGCTGATATATCATGATACAATGAGGTAAAACTGACATTTCAGGCTGTTATGTGAAAACCATTAACCTGCAGAAAGATGGAGTCAGTTGAGATGAGCCAAGTCTCAGACTTTGACACCTGCTCACACCACAAATCACATGCTCTCTTTGTCTCCACGAGAAAAACATTTGTCAGAAAGGCCCTTTGTTTTCCCGCGATGTCCTTGGAGTTGAGATTTCGCTGCTGAGAATTCATCGTAATCTCTAAATTGCACGTTCCACCACGTTGCGCGTCATTCTTTTTAATGATTTAGTCTTGTAGTGTCTTAAAATGGGCGTTTCTAGTACACTTAAGCGTTTGAAATGAATAGGCCGCGGTGAATATTTCGTAATGATTTCCAACACGACGCGAGGAAACCCCCACCCCTTGAAAAAGGCCTGTGAGAATTCTTTTGATGCTGAATCAATGGAGCAGCTCTGAAAGGAATTCTGCTTGATGTTATCCATTAGCAGATGCTCTCTTGTCGAGAATCGCTTTGCTAATGAATTCTCTCTGCCTCGTCTCAGCGTGTGCGGGTTTGGATTATGAATGGACTAAGAAAAGCAGCCGCTCGGAGACACGCTATATGCATTATTCAGTGTTGATAATCTTTCATGCTCCTGTTAGGATGGCCTTCATGTGCGCTTTTACGTGAACATGAAGTTGTGGTGGGCGGTTAATTGTCATACAAATAATTGCAATTTTGCATTTTCCAAGTACAGCTTAATACACATCAATCTCATCAATTGAGATGATTTTTATTATATCATTGTATGTATGTATATGTATATATATATATATATATATATATATATATATATATATATATATATATATATATATATATATATATATATATTTATATATATATATATATATATATATATATATATATATGAAGGCTAAATCATACACAATTTTATTAACGATGATGTTATTGTTAAAAAATATTGCAATGGTAAAAAAAATAATAATAGTCGTAATATTGATTTTAATATCAGTATTATTAATATAGATAACAATTATATTAATAATGTGTATTTTTAATTAATGCATTTTAACATTATGTAAAAAAAGCTATTATGTAAACATTACATTTATTTAATTGTGTTTTTTCAATTAATGATATATTAAAACTATTTTGTTTAAAATACATTTATAATAAAATAATGAATAAATTATTTTCCTTTTTTGCCAGTTTAGATTAATATTGGCATAATAGACTAGCCTGACGTGTTAATACTCAATTCTAGTCAGAATATGAGTCTGAAACTGCTCCATTGGGCTGTGATTATGGGGCGTGTTTCAACCGAACCAGGAAAGACCTCAATTGGATAGACCTACAGCCAATCAGAGCACTGGAGTGACACATTGTCAAATGTACACAGAGCTCAACTGCACTGTGTTGCCAAGTCCGCGTTTTTTCCCGCTGGTTGTTTTCTATGTCCGCGGGTTTAAGCGACTATTATGTGATATATAGACCCATGAGTGCAAATTTTAGCAGGCAACCTTCCCAAAATAACACACATTTTACCCCCCAAACGCATTTTTTTCTGGAGAACCGATTGGTCAACCGTTTCAAGTGTGTTTTGGAAATGTCATGCCCCTTACCTTAACCGCAAGTTTCAACAAACTACTGACGCAACTCGACCAGGCCCCGTCCGTTTATTTTGCGTGTGCCTTTGGCGGGAATTATTTAAATAAGGAATATTATGATAGTCTTCTAAAAAAAAAAAAAAGTGCAATCGATGTGTTTCAGAGAGTTCAGAGAATAATTTCTTTTGAACTGACTGTGCTTTGTAACTTGGCAGACCTTATTCTTGCTCAAACAGCAACAATACACTAAAGAAAAAAAAAAAAGAGAAGCATAATAGAATAACTTACAAACTACTTCAACACTGGACTCAGCATGTACTTTTTTTATTTTATGTTGCCCTTTAAAATGCTTAGTGAATCACAAGAAGTAGTTTCAAATACAGATTTTGAGATGTCGGCTAGGCGCGTTATCCAACATTGATGGCAAGGAAAGGTTTTGCGAAATATTTACTTTTCAAATTGCCTGAAAAAACACCACGCAAGCATAATTATAATTTTTTGCGTTTTTGAGAATTGACGTGTCTCCATTTGGCGTATATTTTTAATTAAAAATTACTATTTGCACATTTTAAAGGGTAATGGAAATGCAGTTACAGTTACCTCAAATTTTGGCAATATAAAAAAAATTGCTAAAGACATGACGTGTGATGTTAGCATTCTGCCAGTTGCATCCAAATAAACACTTTCACATGCTAATAACTTTATACTTTCTCGTGTTTTGCAGTTTGCCCCAGCACGGACATCCGCAACAACGCGACCAACCTGCGCGTTCTCGAGAACTGCACGGTGATCGATGGCCACCTGAAGATCCTGCTCATGTTCAAGACCAGATCGGAGGACTTCAGAGGCTTGAGTTTTCCAAAGCTGCTCGTGATTACGGACTACCTGCTCCTCTTCCGCGTCTACGGCCTGGAGAGTCTCGGCGACCTCTTCCCGAACCTCACTGTCATCCGCGGCAACAACCTCTTCTTCAACTATGCCCTGGTCATGTTCGAAATGATCCAGCTGAAGGAAATCGGCCTCTACAGCTTGACCAACATCACACGCGGAGCGGTGCGCATCGAGAAGAACCCCGACCTCTGTTATTTGTCCACTCTCGACTGGTCCAAGATCTCGGACTCGATGGAGGACAACTTCATTGTGGCAAACAAGGATGACCGGGAGTGTGGAGACATCTGCCCGAGTATCATCAAGGGAACGATGACCTGCAAACATACCGCCATCAACGGGAATTTCGGCGAGCGTTGCTGGAACCAGCACCATTGCCAGAGAAGTGAGTTGCATCTGTTCTTCTTTCAATGCTGCTTTTGTACTTTTTTTTTTTTTTTTTTTAGCATACTTTGCCCACAATTGATATTTACCCTGAAACTGAGGCATTGGTGCAACCTTACTTTGGAAACAATATTGTGTTTGGCTCTCGGAATCACCATGGAAGCTTTTACTTGGTTTTTCCAGATACTGAAAGTGTTTAAATTGTCGCTTTTGGACTGATGTTGTAATATAGTGCTGAAAGCTTATTGAGGTGTAATGGATGGAAGGCGCGCTATAAAGTTCTGTTCTAAGTCTGTTCACACATTTTGTGCTTAGGCTCACATCTTGTTAGTCTAGAAATCTAGGCGCACCCTAGCGGCAGTAAATCTAATTTGCAGCCAGGGTCATCTAGCAACTCTCTGTTGGCTTGCGAGCTGGAAAAAGCAAACTCTGGTCGGGCCAATCACATCGTGTATAGAGTCGGTGGGCGGGTTTAACATAATGACGGTAGAGTTGCGATGGTTCTGTGTGCTACTTGAAAACAAAGAAGCTGGCGAGCGGCGGTCTTTCGAATATGCTTTGGTCGCGACTCTGGAAAACTTGGAGTTAAGCTTTTCTCTGAGAAAAGAACAAAGAACGGCACTGAAGTCATTCTTAAAAAATGAAGACGTGTTCTGAGTTTTGACGACCGGATACGGCCAAAGTATATTTTATCAACTAGCTCCGCCTCACCTTCGTTGCTTTGGTTGGTTGTAGCACTATCCAATTGCGTGCAGAGGGAGTTTAAAAGACAACCGTTTATCCCGCCCCTCGGATTGAGCCCTGCCAACGGTGTGCTCCCAGACCCAACTTCATCTTGATGTGGGTCTGGTTCGTCAGGCTAACATCTTGGGACATCATGTCCCGTCTTTGGTCTTTGGTCCATTAACCACACCAGAGTTTGTTCACCTAAAAGATAGCTTCTTGTGATGTTAAAAATCAATATCGGTTCTTAAACTGAGAATTGATTAGAATCTGGAAATCTTTTTTTTTGTTTGTTTAAATTTACCCAGCCCTAGTGAACATAAGTTCTGGGTGACAGCTTGGCTGATTTGCAAGTCAAAGCTACAATAACAAAGATGAACAATGTGCGTATGTGAGCGAGATAGCACTTATGTTTGGCTGGAGGAAGCCAGTCTGGTACATTGAAGGACAGTCTGTGCCAATACAAATCTTGTCCGCCGGTTCAGCGTGTACCGCACCTGCTCGCTATTCACCTCACACCCCACTCAACATGATTCAGCTCAAGTGCCTTGTTTACTTCCAGCTCTTTTTGGAAGGAAATGATATGGAAGGGCTCAATGAGTCTGTTCAGCCTTAAACGCATTGAGGAACAGAAGCACATGTGCTCTTAAGTTGAAAAGTGCATTAAAAAACTGAAGGGCTGAAATAAGTTATCAAATAACGTTTTTTTTATTTAAATAAAGGAGACATTTATGAGTACAATTATTTAATTTATTAGAACAAAAAAACTATGCCTAGTTTTTTAAATATTTCTGCTTCAAACTTTATTTAATCATTTATTAAATATTTATTTAGTTAACAGTAATGAACATAATATTGTCTTGATACTAGTTAAATTATTGTTAAATTATGTTCTTAAGCTTTCCTTCCTGTCATGGGGCAGCTTAGAGAGAAACTACAAGAGTTTGCGTTATTAAATATGCAAATGAAATGCCAGATACAGTTTGTGTAAGCAAATTACCAATAATAACCGGGGAAACAAACCCGAAATAAAACAACATTTATGTAAAATGCAGGACTTTTAATTATGATCAAGCCTGAAATATACCTGGACTCTTATTTTGAAATGTCGGAGCTTTGCTATTGTCGGCTGGTCATTCAAAAAGATGTAGGTAAAATATTATGCACTCTTACAAAGGTGCAGCTTATTACAATATAGACACCATGAAGTAAAAATTGTCATAATTCATCAACAATAAATCAAAAGGAATCTATTAGAATAAATGCACAATATTTTACAACTCGACACCATTATGACTAAAAGTTTGCCAAGAAGTATTTCCTTCTAAAGCATGGCTGTATTTGACTCTGGTTAGCATATCCATACCAGACTGAGACTGGCCTTGGATGGCAACATGCCCAGTGCATTGTGGGTGTTTTAAGTGTTTCTACCTATTTGGCAAAAGGGAAGACAACAGCTCATTTTCTGTTTTCTCTTGTCAGGCCTTCTTCGTTTCTTTTTTTTGTGGAAAGTCCATTTTGCCAACGCTGAAGCACCCCTTTAAGATCAACAAGCCGTCAGATAACGTTGACCGCTTGGTTTGAAAGTGTGTCATTTGGTGCATCCCTTATTAGTGATATCACAACTGCATTCGTATGGATGAGGTCAGGTTCTTCAATAAGACCAGCTGCGCACAGCCCAAATAAAGGTCCCGTGCTCTTCAAAGGGCAGCATGCATGTATGAATCAACACAGTTTTTGTCATGTGATAGGTGAAAGTTTAGTCGGGCTTAATGCCAAAGCGAAACCCCATTTCTAGAGTATGATGCAATGGCGCTGTATTTGGGCAGGTGCTGGGGTGAGCGGGTGTGTAACCCTACAGCTAGATATCGTATCTCCAAAGAAACACGCACTCTGTCATGCCAAATAAACACAACCTGTCCATGTTTGTTTGTTTAGCCTGACATTAATGTTTTCTTGTTCCTCCAAGAAATTCTGTTTTTCCACAGATAAGGAGTGGAAACAGTCAGTGTCAGTGCCAGGTGGAAGGTTTTTGACTTTATTTTGCACTTATTTCTAGACTTTAATACATATAAATATGTATTTATTTATATGGATTCATATTTTTAATATTAATGTCCATGTTTTTTTTAAATGTCTAGTCTTGTATTGTGTGTGTATATATATATATATATATATATATATATATATATATATATATATATATATATATATATATATATATATATATATATATATATATATATATATATATATATATATAATATATCTTTTTATTTTATTTTATAAAATGTTTAATCTAATTTAAAAAAATATCCCAACCCTCTACTTTCTGGTGTTTTATTTGATTAGATTTTTTATTACATTATATTTATGTATTTATTTATTTATTAATAAAATTATTAATATAAATTTTCCATCCCATTTTATCCCAGCCCTCTACTTTCTGGTATATTATTTTATTTACATTTTATATAATATTTTTTTTTTTTATCCCAACCATTTATTTATTTATTTATTTATTGATTGATTGATTGATTGAATATTTATTTATTTATTTATTTCAGCCATTTATTATTATTATTATTATTATTATTATATTTTAAATGTGTTTATTTTTATTATTTTTTCTTTTTTATTCGGTTTTATTCATTTTTATATCCCATTTTATCCCAACCCTCTATTTATCACCACGTTATCCTCTCCAGAAAAAACCTTGCCTAAAAACTTTTCCAATCAATTCCTAATAGATAAAACCAAGAAGCTGCAAATTCTGTTTCATGTTGTCTCTTAAATGCTTAAAACAGTTTGCACTGATTCAACTGAATATGTTTACCAAATGAATTAACATGGCAAAGTGAATCCATTTATGAATGCAATACACAGTTTTCTGTGCGAGCAGGCATTTAATGTCAGTAACCGTTTTGAGTTCAGACGGAGGATGCAGACCGAGGTTAAGTGGAAAGATAAAATCTGTGCAGGTGCTTCTGTAAGCGTCGCTTTCCATTCTTAGCTAGACAGAAAGAAAAAAGCTCAACATGCTTGAAGTATGAAATGTTTAGTGTTTGGTTAATATGGTGTTTTGTTGTACAAGTGATAATAAGAGCATAAACACACGGACATGCTTCAGCCTGTATCTCAAGGAACGTTTATTTCCTTTGAAGAAAAGAAAGTGTAGATAAGTGTCTCGGGCCTCGATGGAGCAGCAGTGTTCAGAGTCGGCCTTTTATTCCTCCATAAAAACGTCATGAACGCAAACATGGGAAGAGGCGGAGTGTCGGACAGAAGACGGTACAGGCCGCAGATCTGCTGTCAGATCAGTGATATGTTTTCCTCTGGCACATCGTGTTCTGTTATTGTGAGCGTTGTTCTGTTGCGCCGACAGCAGCTCTTGCGCAACCAGGTCAAAGTTCAGCAGCCGTGGGTTTGCGCTTTTTTGTTGTCATAGCCATTTTGTTCCCCTCTGATGATGTCAGAGCTCTGTGCGTTGTGGACTTTAGTTGGGTTTTTGTCTGGATCAATCACTCTCAATTAACCTGACCGCACATTAACCTGATTAAACGAATGCAAACATTGACAAGACTTACTTTTGGTTTCATAGCAAACAATATGTGTTAATTATGACTTAATAGTGTGTTTAATGTTGGGATTATTGGGATTGAAACTGATAAGAGCAATAATTGATAAGAGCAATAATTAATAGAAGCAAATAATATGGTTTATTATTATTATTATTATTATTATTATTATTATTATTATTGATGTTTTTGTTGTTGTTTTTATAATAATTATAATAATAACTATTAGTAGTGGAACTTTATGATAATTTATTATTATTACTATCATTATTTATTATTAGTAGTAGTAGTAGTATTCTTTGTAGATTGGATGTTTATATTTAGTTTATATTTATCATATACTATTATTTTTATAAATATATATTATTACCACAATACTCAGTATAATATTGAACCGTTCGGTACGGTATTCACGGTTCAGTATGCTTTGGTGAATTTCGTTTGTGCATTTAATTCATTATTTCCATTTCTCTCCGTTTGAAATATTTCTCAGTTTATTTCGGCTCTGTTTGAGTGTGCCTGTGAGTCTACGCGCTGATATGAGCAAATATCCAATCATATGCACTAAAGTTAAGGGGCGTTTACCCGCGTTTTAAAGCCTGGCCGTTTAAACATTTCATTCGCGTGCTATGCACTGTTTTGCATTGAGCGCGCGCACTAAACGTCTCTCAAATACACGTGATTACTGGACTAATACTGTCAAATACACACAAGGTTAACATAAACACAGTCGGTTATGTCTAAAGTGAAACTAAAATTGCGTGCGTCTGTGAGATCTAAAATCATCTCTAAAATCATTTTAATATAAAAAAACACCTTTAATACAGTAGCTTTTAATCAATGTTGTATATTGAATAGGGCTGGGATAAACAATTATTTTTTAAACGATTAATCTAGCGATTATTTTTTCGATGCATCGATTAATCTAACGATTAATTTTTCCTGTCCGATTCGGTTACGATTCGATTACCGATTATCTCCCCATTAATTGCCTAATAGCAATTTATACATGTTGATTTAATTATCTGAATGAAAAAACGAATTCCTTAACGTTGCAATATATGTTTATTGCTCTTAAAATTCCAAAGTAAGACTATACAAGAGCAATGCATTCAATAAAACCTTGAAAACATAGTAGGCTACACACACACACACACACACAAATAAATAAGTATTAACCTACAACAAAGAAACATACGATTTTTCTATGTATGCAACTCAGCCTTAAGGCTATGCTCATCGATTAAATATCAACAAGTTGGTTAATCAAATCCGGGGACACACTGCAAGCGTGAGCGTCTCGGCTACGTGGCGTGTCCGTTTTTGTTTCGGCTCCCATGTTAACAGGTTCTGCACACTGCCTGTGACGCGCGGAAAACGCGTGCATGCTGGAAATAGAAGAGCGCCTATTTTTCACGTGTGTTGGGAGCGTCTCCAGGCAAAATAGAATAGGAAAAGATGTTTATATATCATTTTGACACGAATACATATTATTAAATTACATTTTCATGTTTGAAAGTCTGTAGGTTTACATAAATGCAGATATAGGCCTAATTGTAATAATAAAAAACGTCAATTATCGATTTTGAAATATTGCAACTGTCAATACAGAACTAAATATTATGCAGCCTATTTTGCCGTCAATACCATGGATATGTGGCTACTCCCGACGTTTTCTTTGCTGTATCAGTAGGCTATTTATGTTTAACATTAGGAATAGGGCTTCCCTCCGCATCAATAGCAGCAGCAGCGCCGCGTCAGACACGCTGCAAAGGCAGAGAAAACGCCACGCAGCCCCGTGGCTGATCCGCAACAGAAACGCCACGCAGCCCCGTGGCTGATCCGCAACAGAAACGCCACGCGCATCCGCGGCATGACAGTGAAAAAAGTTACATGTAGAGTGCATTATGGGCGCCAATATTCCGTTTAAAACCGGAATAGTCCTGGGCTGAAACTGCTCACTTAAGGATGGATACCCTCGGTCACATCAGCGCGATTAGACATTAAACATTTTAAATTTAAAACAGCTTATTATGTAACGTAGCCAATGTGTCCGATGCTTTCACTTGATGCAAACGTTTGTTTTTGTGATTAAAATACATCAAATATTACCAAAACCACTGTCTTCCTGTGTGCAAAAATTTGTTTATGTAGCCGTGACAACAAAACGCGTGCGCGCATACCTGTAATGCTCCGTGCGCACCGCGCGCCAACCCCATAGACTGTGGCCAACCCACTTCTGAAAGTCTGAGGAGCCACTCGTGTTGCTACCATAGATATACATAATAAATAATATACTTAATTACATAATATACTTTATTATGTACATCTATGGTTGCTACTACTCTCCGGCGCCGCCATCTTTATTTTGAGTCTGACGAATCAACGCGCATATTTTGCGTCGACGTATTTTTTGCGTTGTATTGCGTTGTCCCAGCCCTAATATTGAAGGATATGTAGATTTAATTTTAGCCTACATGTATTCATTCAAATTCTTACTTAAATGCTAATGTACATCTCTGAGCTGAAATCTTTATATATATTTATTTTATATTATACAATACACTGGGAATGTGTACAAGGGTTTAAGTGAAGTTTTAAGTTTAAGTAAGGGTTTTCAAGTCTTTTAAGAAAAATAAAGAAAGAGTATTGCAAAAAAAAAACATTTTCTCCTTAACCCTTTTCTGTTACTGTCGCCTAAGAATAGATGGTTAAAAACCGAGGTGTGTATTGAACCGTGGACTAACTGTATTGTTGCATCCCATATATATATATATATATATATATATATATATATATATATATATATATATATATATATATATATATATATATATATATATATATATATATATATATATATATATATATTATTTTTTTACATTTTTTATTTTCTTTTTTTTGTTTTTATTTGTGTATACATGTATATATTCCTATAGCTATTAGGAGTAGTAGGAGTAGTAGCTATTATTAATAATAATAATTATATTGTAAATATGATTATTACTACTCCTAGAATCTATATATATATATATATATAATATACACTAGTAGTACTAAGTAGTAGTAGAAGTAGGCCTAGCAGTAGTACTATAATTACATTTTTTATAATAATAATGTTTCTTCGTTTAAAAGTAATTTCATAAAAATAATATAATGTTTGCTCTTAGGAGCTAGACAAATCACTGGTATGGTCTCGAGCTGTGCTTTGGTTTCTTGGAAAAGTAGACGGGGGGGGAAAAACAGCAGGAAAAATGCGGAGCTCCACAAGTGCTGACATCCAGTAATAAATCTCTGACACATTTGCTCGAAGATCACAGGGTTCAGTGAGTTTAAGGAAGCTGATTTTCTTGTTTTCGTGGTCCAGGTGATAGATTCTGGAAGAAGCCTGTAGATCTCCTGATCTTCAGTCTGACCTTGACTGTTGTTTGTATACTTGTTTATTTGATCTCGCCCAAGCTGGAACTGCTTTTCAAACCAGAATGACGTGGATGAATCCGACTGAATTACATTTAACGAGCACTTTGCGGTTAACCTCTTGTTTGTCCTGTCCAAAGGAATTCATAACTACGGCGGCCGAGCTCCAAAATCTGTGCGTGGGTTGAGCTAAGGTGTCGCGAGATGCCTTCAGACAGGTGGGTGTTTAGCTTCCGTCTGCTGTTAGGGTTTTCCGAGTATCAGCACCTCGGAAGTGCCGGAGTATAAGGGTGCTTTTCCTAACGGTCTAAGAGTAGGTCATTCATTTTCCAGCTCTGAGTAAAGAAGCCCTTAGCATGACGGATAAGAAGCCTGTGAGGATTCTCTTTCTCCCACTTTACTCCTCTTTTCTCTCTTCTTTACTGTAGCCGACACTCATTTCACAGCGGAATAGCTGGGGGAACGTCGGCACAGCTCGAGCAAGCAACGGCTTTTTTTCCGAGCGCTTTTCGAGAGTTTCAAAGAAAAAAAACTCTCCAGGCACCTCTTGGAACAGAACAGGAGTCACTCTTCGGTTAACTCGATTTGATTTTCGTTAGCAGGCACACTCTGATGCTTTGCTGTAGGTCAGAGAGCTTTCTATCAAGGCCCAGATGAAATCTGCATTGGTTTGTGCTTTCTCTGAGAACAAATCGGTGGAATTGTGCATAAATGAGTTTAAACATGGAGCTGAAAGTGCTTTGTGTTTCACACAGACCACCACACAAGAGGAAGCAAAGTTAATTGTTAAATCCATTAATTGTAAAATGTATTTTGAAATTGTAATCAGTTAATGAATTGAATGTTTATAATACTTTAAAAATATATACTCTCCTGGTCTAAAGGCCCATTCACCCCACTAACGATAACTATATTAGCATCCACACCAACGCTCAATCACATTCTGTTTATTATGATCAAGAACTGCAGTTTAAATGGGTGGATTCTGATTGGCTGTAAGTGTAACACAAAATTGTTCTGAAAATGATTCTAACAATATTTTGCCTCTGGCATTATCATTGTAGTTCTGGTGTTGATGTCGCTATTCTCAGATAAATTAAATGATTATATAACTTTATGCTTGCGGTTTTCATTAAGGCCCATTCACAACAAGATTATTAACGTTAAAGGGTTAGTTCACCTCAAATAGAAAATTACCTGATAATTTACTTTCCCCCCATCTCATCCCAAAAAAAATTCTGAGGAACATTCCAGGATTTTTCAATGTATAATTTTATTATTATTTTTATTTATTTAACCTTCATTTAACCAGGTTAGTCTCATTGAGATATAGAATCTCTTTTTCAAGAGAGACCTGGCCAAGATAGCAGTACAAATTAAAGCACACAATCACAAAAACACAAAAGTCAAGTGCATTTCAATTAAATAAAAATGACATTAATTAAAACATTTGCATGTGTGGATTGAGTCATGTTCTATAGATTTAACATAACCTTTAAACTCATTTAAGGAAATTAGACTCTGTAGTTTGAGTATTTTCTGTAGGTCATTCCAATTTGAAGGTGCAACAAACATGAAAGCTTTTTTGAACATCTCGGTCCAGGCTTTAGGTACATTCAATGAAATAATTTTCTGGGACCGTAAACCATAAGTACTCTGTGTAAAAGAAAGTAAATCAGATATGTAACCTGGTAGCCTGCCTATGATACCCTTATATATAAAGGTTTGTAGACTTGAAAACCGCAGACTTGGCAACACAGTGCAGTTGAGTTCTGTTGACCTTTGACAACTAATGTTATGCGTCGCTCCAGTGCTCCGATTGGTTGTAGGTCTATCCAATTGAGGTCTTTCCTGGTTCGGTTGAAACATGCCCCATAATCACAGCCCAATGGAGCAGTATCAGACTCATATTCCGACTAGAATTGAGTATTAACACGTCAGGCTAAAAAAAATCAAGTTTTGCCTTTTGCTGTTTATGGATTTGATTGCCGTTAAATGTTATTACACTCAAATCTGTTGAAAGATTATGAAAGTAAAATTCTAAATCAATGTCTTTATTTTTAACAAGTGACAATAAGCCTAAAGTCACATTCTTTGGACTTTGCAGTCCAGCATTGACTTTCATATGTATTAGGCTACTTCAGTTTTAACCTGTTATCTTAGTTAAAAAGATAAAGTTTGCACAAACCCCCTTGATAGAGGATCTGATCCACGATCACAGCGCTCACCGTGTTGTTCTTCTGCTCTCGGATCGCCTTGCACGTGAGCATGAGGGTTTGAGTTACCCCTCCGCTTGAACTCTGACACAGATACTTTCTCGCCGTACAAGTTTGGAAGCTCATCCGAACCATCAGTATGTGCCATTTGCACGCAGTTTGTTTGTGACCGTTTGTGTATGAAAAAGGGGAAGCGAACGTCTTAACGTGTTTGGTGGTTGTGCAGTGTGTGTGTATGCGCCTGTGCGTATGTCTGCAGGTAAAGATATTGTGTCCACACAGGAAGCTTGAGGCCCTCCGACAGCTGCCGGCGATTGATTCTCACAGACTCTGAAGCAACTGACTAACTGTGACGCAAAAATGCATTCCGCCTTGCAGGTCACAGGTCCTGACAAACATCAAATATATATTATATATAGTCAAAAATCATCCATTTGACTTTTGTTTTATTCTTGTTGGTCTGCGTTTGGATTAGGAAGTGCAGATTGTGTTGGATTAGCTGTTCGGAAGAATTAAATTAGCATCTGTACTTCCTCCATGATTG
This sequence comes from Pseudorasbora parva, assembly GCF_024679245.1. Classification (NCBI taxonomy): domain Eukaryota; kingdom Metazoa; phylum Chordata; class Actinopteri; order Cypriniformes; family Gobionidae; genus Pseudorasbora; species Pseudorasbora parva. The sequence continues at coordinate 16,430,020 of NC_090185.1, read as the reverse complement.
TGTGTGTGTGTGTGTGACTGCAGTTGACTACCGTCTATGCCAACTTCCATTCATTAGCTAAACAGGAAGCCCCTAGGGAGATTGAGGAGCTTGTGTCCTCGACGTTATCAATGGAAGCGTTTCTACGCCCTGCATTTGCATAGCTCCGCTGACACGCTATTCTGGCAAACCGTCCAGCGCCATTGCGCGTTCCCACCGTTTCATGTCTTTCGGAGAAGGGAAAGGAAGAGCCACGGGGGCTCTTTCAGAAACTAGATCCTTCTGACGTGCATGTAAACATGGGAAATTACCAGGGAAAGTATTTGCATGTTGCCAATGACGGTTAAATACAAACAAATCAAAGTCTATCTATCAAAATGATGTGTTGAATAACTGTATTGTGATAGTACAGTGGAAATCATGAGATTAATTGTGAGATTTATGTTTATTTTTGGTGATATGAAAAGAAATCCCATCGTCAGGTGAAGATCTGGTTTGTTAAGAAGTGTGGAACGCCTGCGCTCTCCGAGATGGGTTGTTTTAATAACTGAGGAGGGGTCGAGGACACACGGGCTGCTCCTGTTTTCGAGGGGGTTGCTAGGCAACAGTGAAGCAGCTGTGATGAAGAGCGAATGTGTCTGAAGGCATGCGCGCGTTCTCATGGGTGTCTCCCCCAGAAGTTTGCATGAGGGGGAACCATTCCAAATCCACACTGACAAGGACTCTGGCGTCTTTCTGAAGTTCACCGACAATTCTCGGAATTGTTTCCTGCCTTTGTGAGGCCGCTTGCGCTTCCAGAGCCTTCAGCGTCTCAGAGGATCCGTGGAAGTGACGAGGGCTCCCGTATTCCGCGGTGAGCCGGTTATTAGGTCTAGTTGGAATCTGCCAAATTGGGATGATTCTGATTCATCAAATTTTGTAACATTTTTGGCTAATTTGACTTTTGTCTACAGGGTTATTATTATAATTAACTAGAACTAAAACCATAAAAAAATGGTAATAAAATAAACTTGAACTGATATCAAATAAAATACAACAAAAACATAAACTTGATTTATTTTAGCTAGTTTCTTATTTTCTTATTTTTGTTTAGTTTAACTTGATGTACTAAAAATGAATTAAAACTATAGACATATTTTAAAATCCAAAACGGAAAAAAAGAAAACAAAAATATATATACTGTATAAAAAAGTAATTTCCACTCATTTTTGTGCAACACGGGTTTGAATGTGGCTCGCAACATTTCCCAGTGCCTTTTCTGGATCATTTCCTGTGCTCTAGTTAAGTAAAAACATCTTATTTTTGGCTTTTTATAATTTTTTTAAATAAAAGTCATATATAATGAAAAACTCATTTAACCAATGATTTTACAGTATTTTTGTTCAGTAATATTTAGTTGTAGTACATAATAACAAAGAATTATATATAAATACAATTAATAATATCAGTTAATATGTACTCAATTAAATGTAAAAAATAAATAAATAAATGTTTTTTTTTGTCGTATATAAATATTATTTTTTTGTCTTTTGATTTCTCATTATATATTATCATATCTCATTATATATGATCATATTATCATTAGGGGTGAAACGTTTAATCACATCCAAAATAAAAGTTTGTATTTTACATAATGTGTGTGTGTACTGTGTATAATTATTATGCATATTTGAATACACAAACATTAAATATCTGCATACTATGTACTATCTGTATATATAGAAACATTTGTCATATTTATATATAAAATATATACATAAATATAAGTATTTTAATTCTAAAATGTATATTATATAAAATATGATATAAAATATATGATATTCATATATATATGATATAAAATTTAACATGATAATTATACACAGTACACGCATATATAAACACTTATTTTGGATGCGATTAATCGTTTGACAGCACTTAGTTTATGAATTATAAATATAATAATTTAAAATGTATATACTTATTACATTTTTATATATATTAAAAATACATTTTTTTTGCCAATAATGGAGCATTTTTGTTAGATAAATAGATGTTGTATAAAACAAGTATGCATTTTTCTGCAATTTTGTTTATAATTATCACCATTGACATCAGCCATTAAAAAGCCCAGATAAGCTCAACAGCTAGTCACAAATAAGAATAGAAAGGAGAGAAAAAGACCTTTTAATGAGAGCACTGTTAATGAGCTCAAACACGTGTGGACTAGAGAGCGAAATAAGTAGCTTGAAGCTCCCTGAAGGGAAGAGTTTAATGAATTGAGGAGAGGTGGCATTGCATAACTTGTTTGTGAGCAAAACAAGCCCTCCCTCCTTGTGGGTGATGAGAGGATTGTTTTCAACCCTCGGAAGTGTCACATATCCTCCATTGCCCGTTTAGAAAGCATCTCTCCTTGTCGGATCACTCTCGCACCGTTTGACTAATGAGTCGGTCGGCCTCTTTCAAGCGAGCGACTCGATCGGTTAGAGATTGTGTTGATGTTGACGGTCCGACACAAAAGCAAAACCATCAATCCGTTTATAGGAGTCATGTGATCCATCATAACTTACCTATTGTTTAACCCTGAGATCATTTACAAGGGCGTTTCCGTATTTGCAGTGGCTCTTGGGTTACCAGTGGTCGTTGTGCCATATGAAGCAACATGTTTGTACTTGATGCCAGCAACATGTTGACACAGCCATTACTGATAATATATCGCTTGTCCGTTCGTAATTAGGCAACGTTAAATAAATTCAGCATGTTGCTGTCAGAGATTCCCCTCTAGCTTGTTTTTCCCAGGCTGTTGCTGTTGTTGTTGTTGTCGTTTCCACTTTGCCGTACATCTGGATGCCTGGTGCCTTGATCATAAACCCCACAGCTGGAGAGTGACGAATGGAAGAAAGCAGAGCACTGGCTTTGCCCAATGCTGGACCATGGATGGTGGGTACTTTTCGGTTACAAGCCTTTTGATCAAAGCATGAGGCTTCCCCGAGAGCGAGAACCAGCTGTGGACGCTTCCACGCCGAGCACTGACTCAGCTCAGAAAGTTTTGGGTCACCACCGTCACCACAAACTTTCCATCTTTGCTCTCCCCAAAACGTGACAAACCCTTGTGATTTGTTGCCGTATCTATAGTCTACACCGTTTGGGCGATGCCTAAAAGACAAGGTTTGGCATTTACAAGGCTGAGCTCACCAAGATCTTGAGGCTAACCCTACTTGGGTGATCTCCTAAGTTCAAAGAGGCCATTTGTAGTGTTCACATTTAAGTCTGAAATTGCTTGCAAACTGCTTTGAAATCACATTGTGAGGTCAAACTCTTGATTTGTAGCTTTATTCAGTTTGGGTGTCACCCAGACATTTGCATATCAAGCAAGCCCCACCCACCTCCTGGTTTTAAAAGGGACAGTTCAACAAAAAATGAAAATTATTATAGGTTTTCAAATGGGTTTTATTGTGAAACCGAGTCCAATCCGAGCACAATAAGCTAATTATACAAGAAAACATTTTTAATATTTTGTTTTTATTAGCCTGATATGCATTTTCACGGTAAAGATTTGTAAAAGTGTGCTGAATTACTTGCAAACCGCTTGGAGTCCCTTTTGAGAAGTCAAACTTTTAATTTGTCGCGCCCCCCCCTAATAAAACCTCTAATTTAGCAATAACAAGGATTTATGTCATAAGCAAACCCTACCCACTTCCTGGTTTCAACCCTCATACTGCCCTCGCCCTTTGTAACAAAACCTTCCCTTGCGGGTCAAAATAATCCAAAATAATAATCAAAATAAACCTTAAAATTATTATAATATTTTAAAATTTGTCCAATTAATTATAATTAATTGTTTAATTATTTTTTTCCCCTACTTTTTCTACAAACGCTAATGGCGTTTTGGCCATTAGTTTGCACGACAAAAGAGTTTTTTCTCAAGATTTTGAAGACGATGTCTTTTCCGTCTCATGTAAACAGTATACATATGTGATATCACCAACTACTGGCCTGGCATGCATAAAACAGCCTTTTTAGTAATTTTTTTTTACTGATTCATGCAAACGGGGGTCGTTTTGACAACGTTGTCGTCTGTTTTTAGTTTGTTGTTGTCATGTAAACACCCTCAATTATGTCATTCTATAAGTTTTGGTAATATCATTTGTTTAATTGTACTCTGTTTTTCAGGGTGTTCTCAGGTGATTAAAGTAAACCAGTTATAATAACAATATTTCAGCTAATTTTACTAATTTTACATATTGCTACTGTAGTTTTTCAGGGTGAAGTGCAGCCATCCAAAGATTTTATGCCTGAACTCCACTTTTTTGGCTAAATTGTTGTTGCATTTTGTTAGATTGTTTTGTTTGGTCCACATTTACTCCCATTGTATGAACAAGAAGGGTTTCAAATTTTGTCTTTTTGGGTGAACTATTCCTTTAAGTTCAGTTCACTTTAGAGGGGACTGAGTTCATTTAACCTAAAAGCCCACATTCCTACATTCTGAGACTCGTCTGGGACTCGTCGAACTCTCGATTTGTTGCGTATCAGGATGTTCCTTTGTTTACTCTATTTGGCCATCGCCTAAACGACGGCTAGTTTTATGGTTCCCTCACTCCATTTAAGAGCGCGCCGGCTCGTTTAAACTGTAATTACGGAGCCAGCCGGACCCAAACACCTGGACCGCGTGAAGAGCGCAAGCTTGGCCTCGTCTCATACAGCTGCTGAGAGTCACCTTGGAGAAAGTCTGGGGGAATTCCCTTCTAAATCAGCCAAGTTTGGGAAGGAAAAGCAAAGCGAAGCTCTGGATTCTGTCACCATGCCATACTCCACTCTGGACTGTGAGTCAGACCCCCCAAAAAACACGCCGCTCTTCTGATCCAATTTAAGCCAGGAGCTTGCCAGTTTCCTGGTTGTTCCAAGAAAACATGTAAACATCCCAATCACTAGCACTATAGGCGGGATGAGTGTAGAAACACTTTGCGGAGCTGTTAGGGGAGGCCAAATATTTTTAGATCTCCTGAAACAGGGGACATGCGGTTCACAGCATAGTATTTTTGGGTTATCATATCTTGTTAAAAAAAATTAGCACCTGCGCTATGATTACCGCCGATGCGTGGTGTGTGTAGCATCTGCGTGCGAGGATTTCCTTAACTTAGTGTTAATGAACTTTATGTAAATGAGACCACACTCATCATGTGATTTAACATATTTTGTGCTAATTTGTGTAGGTATTTGCATTTCCCTCCCAATGCTATATATATATACCGATCTGTCATAACATTGGCCACTGACAGGTGAAGTGAATAACACAGATTATCTCTTCATCACAGCACCTGTTAGTGTGTGGGCTATATTAGGCAGCAAGTGAACATTTTGTCTTTAAAAGTTGATGTGTTAGAAGCAGGAAAAATTGGCAAGCGTAAGGATTTGAAAGCGATTGACAAGGGCCAAACTGTGATGGCTAGACGACTGGGTCAGAGCATCTCCAAAACTGCAGCTCTTGTGTGGTGTTCCCGGTCTGCAGTGGTCAGTGTCTATCAAAAGTGGTCCAAGGAAGGAACAGCGGTGAACTGGTGACAGTCATGGCGGCCAAGGCTCATTGATGCACGTGGCCTGTGTGGTCCGATCAAACAGACAAGCTACTGTAGCTCAAACTGCTCAAGAAGTTAATGGTGGTTCTGATAGAAAGGTGTCAGAATACACAGTTCATCACAGTTTGTTTGCGAATGGGACTGCATAGCCGCAGACCAGTCAGGGTGCCCATGCTGACCCCTGTCCACTGCTTTAAGTGCCAACAGTGGGCACGTGAGCATCAGAACTGGACCACGGCGCAATGGTAGAAGTTGGCCTGGTCTGATGAATCAGGTTTTCTTTTACATCACGTGGATGGCCGGGTGCGTGTGCGTCGCTTACCTGGGAACACATGGCTCCAGGATGCACTATGGGAAAAGGCAAGCCGGCGGAGGCAGCGTGATGCTTTGGGCAATGTTCTGCTGGGAAACTTTGGGGATGTTACTTTGACACGTATGACACAATGACACAATCATTGTTGCCGATCACGTACACTCTTTCTTGTAAACTGTATTATTTGGCTGTTAGACAGACACATTCTCGCTGTAATAAAAAATCCTTGCTAAGTTTAATGCATTTTTATTCAGTTGATTATTAATAATGCTTTTTACTTGAGCAAAACTTCAGCTTTTAAAAATATGTTTCAAGACCGCTGTGTTTTGTACTTTTCCAGCTGTAACCCATTTTCTGGTTGCATGCTATATAGGATTCATAGCAATCCACTTTGCAGTTGTTTTATTGATTACCTTCTCCATATATAAAATATTTTGGCTAATAAACCACAATCTAGGACTCTCGTCTGTAACCTATTTCACATAAATCGGCAGATTTCTCCGTGCAATCTGTGCAGAAAATGTGGAAAGCGCTCAGTGTGGGTCCAGTCATTAGGTTGAAAATATCTTTAGTCAAATCAGATGGAGGTCCGCAAGATCAACATCACATGTCGTTCTAAAAACGGTTTAAAAAAAAGAGAGAGTTCAGGAAAAAAGCCAGATCACACTAATGGGGCGGCGTTGTCATATCCGATCTGATGTGGTGTAGCTTTATCTTTACTTGTTTTCCTGTTTGAACAAGAACACACAGTCCTAATTGCGTCCGGTTTGTATACGCCACCATGAAACTCATGTTTTTTTTTATTGTTCGGGTCTGACCTCCTAAGAGGTCGAAATACACAAGACCCCCGTCACAAACCATTACAATATATTGGTGAGAGAACCCCTTGTTGCATGGTCTGTTTTTCCGCAGGCGCTCCAGGAAGACGCCCATGTGGGACCTGCTTCATTTGGCCTTAGGAGTAAAACAGACCTTCCTTAATTGGGAATGAGCGTGTTTTCATTAATGGCCTGCCAGCGTGACACAATGAGCCGTCCTGCCAGTAGACTAATTGGTGTAAGTAGGGAGCACACAGTGCCAGGCATAGCAGGAACCTCCTGGCTGTTATCGGCCGGCTCAGAGTGGACACTGATTATAAAGGGGGGTGGGGGGTGTCCGGTTATTAGCAGCGTTTGCTAAGACAAGCATCACGATTATTAATGCCTGTATGTAAGTGGTGTTTACAATGTACAACGTTAGCTAAGACAAAGTGACCAGAAGACATTGTTAACATGAGTTGTTGATTTCCAGCACCAGCTTCTGATGCAATGTGGGCATGATAAATGAGCACAATTAAAATATATATGTATATATATATAGGGAATTATACACAGTTTTTATCCATTCACTTTAAAAAAAAAAAAAAGTATGAACACAGACTTTTGTATATATATATACAAAAATATATATATAATTATTATTTTATTTTTATTTTATTAATTACATTTTTTATTTTATTAATTACATTTTTTGTATAAAAATATATTTGGAAAAATCTTGATACATGATAAAATAATACATTTTTGATCAGTCACTAGAATATTTTTAATTGGTGACCTGAATGGGTTTTTTTTTTACAGTGTAATTATATGACAGTTATAAACGTAAGTATAGTATATATGAAATAGTTTATTAGTGTATAAAAATTGAAATCCAACAAAAATGCAACCACAAATTGTAGCTCAAATTATACGGCAATAAACGTACATAACTAATTTTGTTTTATTGTGAACAGAATAGATGGCCTAGTTATATCAAACTAATAGTGTATGCTTATTAGTCTCTAAATAATTATAATATGAAAATATTATAACAAAAAATATGATCTACATGATCTCTGTAAACTTGTCTTATATATGAAAAGGTTATATAAAAATAATTAAATGATGCTTGTTAGTGAATCTCAGCTTAAGCTTAACAACGTTCTAAACTATTGATATTCATTTTATATCTGCTCTCTTGATGTTTTTAAAAAAACATCTCGGTTACCAATGACTGTTTGTTCAGATGCTTACTTAAAAGTCAGCTGCCTATGTAGGTGATAGGGAGCAAGGCAACTCACTGGGTTTTGGTATTAGCGATATTAAGCTAGAATGGTTCTGCTAGGACTGTCATTGCTCGTGCGTTTGAGAAGTGTGGAGAGTAATCAGCTTCTACATGCTCCATCAAGAGGTTTGTTTTGCTAATTGTTTTCCTCCGTGAGGCCATGTGCTCCGTCTCCACTCCTCCCTCACGCCATGGCCGTTTATAGCTTTATCACGCCTACCATGCTGTGGCCTTTTCTTCTGCGCGCCGCCCCCTCCTCCTCTTCTTATATCGCGGCCCTCAGTCGCTCTCTTTCTGTGGAAGGGCTGGGCCGGGGCTGGTCAGGTGACCGTATGGAGCTCTTGTTTATCACTTTGCTGTAGGTCGCCAGGGCGGCTGTTAATCTTTAACATTGAATGCTGCCCGCTGCCCTTCGTCTGAACGCTGTGCACAGCATGCTGGGCAGTGACCGCCGTCCTAGCTCCGCATTTATCATTATATTCAAGCGTGAGACTAGCAGTCTGTGCTCTAGCAGGGCAACGTATTAGATAAACGTTTGTAGATGAATTTCATATACACGTCCTGTTTTCACAATCTTTTTGTTGATATCCTTAAGTCGTAAAATGTATTAATTTGAATGTTATATATTTGTGCACGCGTATGTGTGCATAATATATGTGTGTGTGTGTGTATATATATATATATATATATATATATATATATATATATATATATATATATATATATATATATATATATATGTGTGTATATATGTATATATGTATGTATGTGCTGTCAATCAATTATATATTTTCTCTGTAGTTAATTGCAAAACATTAGTGTTTTATATTTTTAGATTGTAATAATAATTTTACTCCCCAACTCTTTGATTTTTTAAATATATACTATGATTATGTGTGAATAACTTACAATTTACATATTGAATTGGTTTTTATTTACCATAAGGGTAATTGTGCTTATTTTTTTTAAATTATTGTAGAAAGAATAATTATAGAAAAGAAATAAGAAATTGTGCTGCTTAAATAAATAAGTCTATTTTTAAGACCAATCAATTATTTATTTATTTGTATACATTTTTTTGCATTTTGGAATGCAAAAGAGAAATTAATTTACCCTAAAAATTGACATTTTCTTCAAGCAAAAATATTTCTATAATAAAAAATGGGTGAAATATGACTAAAACCTTGCATTAGATGACCTTGATATATTTTTATTAAATTATTTAGCTTTAATAATTATAATTCTTTAATATTACAAGACATTATTATAATATTATAAATCATAAGCCAGAAGCTGCTTCCTGAGTCATTCTCAGCAGTTGTTGCAATCTTTTGTTGCACTGTAAGCATGATCGACATATGTTTTTCATATTTATGCACATTATGGACTTATGTTATAGACTTCACCATATCCCTAATTATAGAAGTGTTTCATATCCCAGCATTCCATCTGTGCGGCACTGCAGAGGGCATCTTTAGGCCAGAATGGCTGTGGGCTGCTTCCTCTTTGTATTCTTTGTGATTCGGCGCCTGTTTTATTAGGTGCACTCCAAGTACACTACATAGTGCATGAAACTTTCCTCATCTTAAGTTGCATTATATTTAGAATCTGTGTTCAAAAAACAAGGTCACAGATGCTGAAGGTTGTTTTATTTTATTTTTTTTCTTCCCCGAACTAGTAACAAAAGCGCTCTCGGTTTGTCCTTGGTTCCCTGCGTTTGCCGCTCGACTGTCTTTTCTTAGTGAGTCATAGTATCCATTGGCGTTGCTCACCAACTGAGCTGTACTTTTGTTATTTGACAATCTTAGAGCAGCTTTCATTATTAATTTTCCAGGAAATTAACAGTCACCCGCCAGGTTTGAAGGACGCGCCCTTCAAAATTTACATTTTGAGAGTGAAGGAAATGTGGTTTATTGAATCAGGACTGTTTTTCTGTTTCTGGGAGTAAAGGTATATTAACAATTACTTAAAGATAAAGAGTTAGACACCGAAATGTAATACTTATGCTTATGGGTTTATAATTGTTATACTATAAACCTGTAAGTGTTCTGTAAGTGTACAGTGTCCTGTAACTTCGTTGTGTAGCTCATCCTCCACTTAATTCTAGCTCAAATAATGCAGCTTGTATCCTATTACTACTTTTTTTCAAGAATGACACGAGGAAAATATAAGCACAAGAATAATATAAAGACGTGAAAAGGAAAGCACCATAAACTTCTTTTTTTAGAAAAACAAATGAAATGTTTTTTGTTATTCTTTTACAGCGAGCAAAATTACTTGGAGTAAAACTAGTAGACGCAATTGTTGAATTTGTACTTTTTTCTTTGTCAGTTTTTCTTTTGACAAATCACTTTTAAATGAATTCAGTATTCATGTCATGTTAATTTTAGTCAGAGTATAGTTGACTAATACCTGTAATTATTGACTATCATTGGATTATTTTCTTTTCCAAAAAAACTGCATTGAAAATATCTATCAGCGTTTATTCTTGTCATATTTTCTTCAATTCTGTGTTTGAATTAAAATCATTTATATATCATTGTAATGAGTATTTTTATTGATCAGTGACTTTTTAAAATAAAATTAGTTGACAAAAATAATTTATCATTGCGATGGGTATTTTTTGTTTATCAATGACAAAATAAAAAATATAACGAGAAAAACTGAAATATTAGCAATGCACAATGGTTTAATATGAAAATTAGTATTTCTCATTATCATTGTTTTAAATATTTTGTGGTGTCATTTTCATCACAGTGTTTTTGTTACAATTATTTATCATTGTGATGCGTATTTTATATAAATGACAAAAATGAAGGGGGGAAAAAAGTGTAATTTCATATAGACCCAGACCGATGCATAGAATATCTGAAAATGCAATATATAAGAACAGACCGTTTTCTGCATTCTTTTCTTAACACTTGAATATGGGTATGTTTCATGAAAAGCTACATTTTGAGAAAAAAAGCTGAGAAAATCACAACTAACTTACATACAGATGGAATTCAGAACAGTGATCAAAACACTTTGAATCCATCAATACCCCAAAGCTTCACAGTCCTATAGCTCGTCCTGGGTCGACATTTCATTCAATAACTTTGGGCACTTTTGATTTATATGCGGTTTAATGTTGATCGCATTATTTTTCATATGCATCTGCTTATAAGCCCAGGTGAAAAATCTGTACTATTAAATGCATTAAAAATACTTGAGTATCTTGTTAGTACAATAGAAATATATTATAATGCATGTTTAATTCATTTAATAGTACGACTTTTTCACCTGGGAGAGATCGCTTGTTTCTGCATTTTCTTCTTCTGTGTTTTGATCAGGAGATTCTGCACTCGTTCAGGAGATGTGTAATTGCGCCCTCTACTGTATAAAACTGAAAACATGGAACAATCTCATCACCAATGCCAGGGAAGCGTTTTCCCATAAAAGATGAGATAACAAAAAACAAGGGGAAAAAAAAAATCACTCGCGGCTCTACTGAATAACTTCAATAAGGCTTCATCTATATTTATACACTGATGATTACAGTGATATTTTACATTTGATTCATATTTCTGTAACTGAAAATCGCAATGTATGTATATACTTATATATTAATATATTATTTATGTATATATATTTATGTATGTGTGTGTGTGTGTGTATATATGTATATGTATATGTATATATAATATATACATATATACACACACACACACACATACATACATACATAAATAAATATATATATACATAAATAATATCGGCCGATATATCGATATCAGACGTTTCACTCCCTAATATCGGGACCGGCCCCATATCAGTTGGGCTTTAATTTCATATATTAATGATAACATATCTTGAATGGACAATAAGTAGCTTTGGATAAATAAATACAAAATTCTGAGAGGTATGAGTAGCTGGACTGCTCATACCTTGTGAGTTGCGGGGGAAAAATGTACAGAAACATCCTCAAGGGGAAAAGTTCACGCTCTCCACCTCTGGTTACAGAGCTAGAGCCATCTGGAAATCACGGCACCTGTGCAATCAAACCCGTAACCCATTCCCCTGCTCACCCAGAGGTCACTGACAAGGAAACCAGATTATTCGGATATCACCGTAACCCTGGAAACAATCTAGCTCTCTTTGACGAGCGCTTGCGGGAGAGTAAACCAGGCAATCCCAGACTGAGGGCCGCGGACGGAGCGCGTCTGGCTCGGTGTGCTGCGTCGTGAATATGAAGCAGCTCAGTATCTGCACTGCAGCCGCTGCAGTGCCGCAGGTTTCTAGAGCAGGGTCAGCCCATCCCATCCCATCCGCCCTGTCCGCACATGTACACATACAGCAGACCTTTCCTTAATCTCCGCTCCGCTGCTGCTCTCTGGAGTCTCCTTACTGCACTGCCTTAAATCCAATCAGATGGGAACTCTCACACTCTTTTGGATTTATTTTATCTCCGTTTTCTGTTAACCTTCCCACTAGAGTAGTCTGGCCAAAAAAATACACAAAAAACCCCGGCAAAGACGAAGGCTCAAGATTTGTTTTCCCTGCTGTCCTCATTTGGCACGGTGACTTGGAACGCCACAATTCCACCTGCAAAAAGGCCACCCTGAATCCCAGACATTCCCTGAGTTCGGATTCTCTTCGTTTGTTCATTTGAGAAGATAATGGCCTATTCAGTTTGCGTTGAGGCTGAAAAATATGCCCTGTTCATGACTAGCTCTTTTAAACCGGGGTGATCTAGTTACATGGATTAAGCTAATATATTTTTTTTCCCACCGAAGTCCAATTCATACAGCATTATGGTAGGTTAAGAGGCTAAGCTATTTCAAGCAAGTACATTGGTTTCCTTTAACATAGGGTGCTTACAGAAGGTTGGCAACCAAAAGCGTCTTTAAAACCGATAGATGGATTGTACATTTCTCTAATTTCACCTTCCACTTGCTTTTTCCGTCTGTTGTAACGCTCACGTCTCCTCAACAGTGATGAGACTGTGTCTGAGCAGGTTGAATTGTAATCATGTCCCCTTCCCCCAGATGATATTCATGGGCCGGTTCCGTCTGTCATCTGAGTGTCAAGTCCGGCTCGCTCCATTCTGGACCCAAAAGAGAAGCGGGAAAATAGTTTTCCTCAGTGGTGGCAAGGACAACCACTTGTCCGGATTCGGGCTGCAAAAGGGTTGAAATTTCCAGTGCATTTTCAGAAATCTTCCATAAGTTTCCAAAAAAATCCTGGAAACTTTCCAAAACTGATCACTGGTTGCATTGTATATTTTCAATTAACTAAAAAGGACCAGTTTGTCCATGAAATGTATGAACCAGCAAGACCCACAACGGTTTTATGATTCAAAATCCTTCAGTGAGTTCATGAGTTTACAAATATGATAATTTTTCGTATAGTTATAATATTTTTACACAAGAAACACAAAGGTTATGAGAGAAAACACTGTCCATTAGGACTAGGGCTGCAAAGATTGAAATGAATCTTTAAATATCTACACAAAGGCCATAGCATTGAAATTAGACACGTATGTATATTGCACATTCATTCTCACACTTAATTTGCTTATATTGTAGAATACTTGATTATCTAATCAAAATAGCAAAATATTTGTTACAGTGATTATAAAAAAAAGAACTGAAATTGAATGCATTTCTTATTTGTTTATATGTTTCTGTCGGATGCATGAATTAACCGGTTTGCTTTCTCATGTCTCATCCTTCCCTCGGGTCATTTTGACCCGAAATTAATTTTATTAAAAGAAAAGATAAATTGAGTGTTCATCAATGGTCCAAGACCTTAGGACTTTTGTCACTCTTAAACCACGAATACACACACAACATTTTTTTGACTGGATTAAATGAGTATAAAAGTAACAAATCCTTCCCCCGCGGGTCAATTTGACCCATGCACTTAGGAATGAATGGAGCATGGAAAATAAGAAATGCTCAAAATTAAAACTAACCTTTCATAAATGTCCATGTATATCTGAATGCATACTGAAGGAAATTGACTTTTGGACCCATCGGAACTGCTCATTTGCTCCATATAGAGCTATAGAGCTAAGGCCATCTAGTGGTAAGACTAATGAAATGTTATATATATCTTCTTTTTTATCCACAAAAGATCGCAGAGACACTCAATGTAAGATATTTTGAACTGAATTTAAAGGGTTATGCGAGTTATTTTGAATTTAAGTTGAAAGAACTGAGGAATGTACTTAAATTATATTATTTATTGATTTAAAATATAGTAATTTAAAGGTAAACAAAGTAAAAAAAAAAAAAATTGCATTAAAAATAGGAAAAATATAATCAAAATTAAATGAAATAAGCTTTCTGGACAAAATAAATGAATGTAATTTTAGGGCTCCGGGTCCCGCGGATTTTGACCCGCGTGGGAAGGATTTGTTACAAAATGCAAGAGAGGGATGAGAGTTAAATATGCAAATTCGCTGCATAAAAAATGCATAAAAGTGACCAGCTCGGTATAAACTAATGCAAATATAGCAACAATCATGACATTAAACATTAGGGTTAGACTTGCGTGTGTTTTTGCACAGTGTTTTAACCGCTTGAGGTACTTGCTAATGTTAGTATTACATACGGCTTTTCTACACTAATGCAGCATCTAGTCAACAAATTAATTACTATTAAAAATTATATGAAAACATACGCAAGTGTACTTTATAACATACTGTTTCTGTTTTAAATCTGCATCTGTAGTTTCAGCGATCTGTCTTGTGAAAACAAACTCCACAAGGCGTCAGTGATGGTTTTTATTTTGCCTCTAGAGGCCGCTCTCATATACTGTTTAATGACAACCCTTTTCAACTGCTCCAGCAACATATCACTTTCAATTTAGACGGGATAAAATATCACTTTTTACGCTCAATAATTTGGATAAAACTTATGCTAGGCATATTCAAACTACCTGAGAAAAAAAAAGAAACTTGTTCAGATGAGCAGGCAGAGACAGAGCGATAGACGTGACTCACTATAAGAACAGCTGCTGTGAGTAACCTTTTCCAGACACATGCCCTCACTGAAGAACCATCTAGATAACAGGTGACTTTCTGTTCTTCTGCTGGAACCTTCAATTGAATCAATGTTTCGGCCACAGAACACCCTGCATTGCCTTGATGGTCCGTTTGTCCCCTGCTTATGGTGCCTTGATTGAATTTTTGTCATTGACCAGAAACGGGGTGTCAAACGCCATTAGATTAACATTTGGAGACTGTTTTTTTTTTTGATTGGCCTAATCAGATTTAGTCACTTTGGTTGCAAAGAGACGTTAACCTTTGCATGTTATTTTTTTGTGTGCTTTTTTCATCTGCTCTCGAGTTCACCTGTTCAAGTCTATCCTGTCCGTCACCTGTGACAGTCATGCATTAAGTTAACATGTTAAAGTCTACATGACGAGTTAATTTTTCAGCGGCCTGGCCGTTAAGGATAGTTAGACATTTAGAATTGGTTAGTGTTTAATTATGGCAAATATGGGGGGGTAAAAAAAAACAATTGCAATGTGAGAAATGTGTCTTAAAACACTTCCTTGTGCATTATACAGTGTGCATGCTTTTTGGCTTAAACGCCTCTTAAAGGGATATTTGCCCAAAGGTTACAGCAATGCACTTACAGTGGAATGTGTAGAAATGTGGTTTTAGGGTTTATGGGGTTATAGTAACTCTTTCCCCACCATTGACAGAATTTTTCGTCTTTCCATGTTTTCTCTGTCAAATAGCAGGGGGTGCTAACTTCTGAAAGACTACAGAATCTCTGGATCAAAACACAGGAAAAAAGGAGCAGAAACAAGCGCTAAAAGCATTGCTTATGTACATTGTAGACTTTTTTTTAAAAACTTGAATTTTCTCAGCTGTTCGTTCAAAATGTTGCTTTTTTTATAAAACTTAAATTCAAGTATTCTTGTATTATCAAAAACGCTGGAAGTGGAAGGCAACTTTATAATAATAATAAAAAACTTAAATAGTTAATCAAATAAAATGTTGTTTTTTCTCTTCTATTTAATAGTTTTACTAATATTATTAATTACTAATAGTAAATATTACTGACCAAAAAATATCAAAATTGCTTTTATATTGTAGTAGTAATAATAAAAATAAAAATAATAATAAATAAATAAATAATGCCACACAAAGACCTTTTTATTTTGTTCCCGTTTCTTTAAAATCAGTTTCCGGTTTTATATCACTACCAAAAGGATTATGAATATTACTATTTGGCCCAGCTAAACTGCTATCTGATATAAGATGTGTTGATTTTGGTATTATAAAAAATATACATAAAATAAAATAAGCATAATTTTTTAATTTTAGGGTTTGTGGATGCATTTTCACAAAACAAAATTTGATATAACGACACAGAAAATGTAAGTAAGTGTATGATTTAATGAAATCACGTTAACCCATCGTTTGACATCGTTGGCTAATCAATGTGTATTTTAATATTTTTATGGGGGGTGGAATTGTGATAACCAGCCAACTCTGCTGAAAATCCTTTTGTTGTAACCTTACAGTTACATAGAATTCTTTTGCCCAGTTTTTAGACATCACACAATGCAAACGTGAAACTTGCTCATCCGTATTGCATAATATAATGCTTTGAAACAAAAGCTGTCACCCAATGCGGTGAGACCTTCAATATTAGCTTAAAGACTAAACTGATGAAGACTAATCATGTAGGAATAAGTAATAATCCATGTGAATGCCATTCCTCTCACTTAAATTAGTCAAATTCTGATCAGAAAAGGGCAAGAGGAGTGTTGCAGTGTTAGTTTTGGTTAAGTGACATGGACGTTCAGGTGTTGTGGGATGTGTGTTCATGGCAGACACTCCCGCAACTTGCCCAAGCACGTCCACGACTCACTCCTGCGCTGAAGTGTACACAAGTGTGTCTTCCGATCGATCAGTTGGGTTTCAATTTACTATTTCAAGCGTTCGTTCATATACGGATTCTGCAAAGACTTACATGTGTGTCTGCAAATTATGAAATGGGTTTAATTGTTTTTGCTTGTGAACTCCTTGGAATTTATGACACTGATATCGAATCACCTTTGCGCTTCCTGTTCACCTGCATTGTGTAATCCGGTGATTTATCAGCGGACTCTTCTGAAGCTTGTTTTTGTTTGTCGAGTTCTCGGACCGATGAACCTTGAATGACGGGTCACCCGGCCAGTGTGTTTGTCACATTTGTGTGTACGTTTCCAGGGCAAGGTTACTTAGATGCTTTCGGCCGTGTTCCGGTGCTTGCTTCCCTTCCTTCCTTCCTTCTAACCACGTGACTCCGGCGCCTCGAGGCTTTCTTCCCTCCCTCAGTATTTACGGGTTTGTTTTGTTTACATTTCTACAGCTCCCCTCCCCCGGCTTCCTCGCTCTGCCTCGGCTTTCGTAAGCCGCACGCCTCTGAACAAATCATCAGTAGCGTTTACAGTAAATCTTTTGAGGCCTGAGACATGCGAGAGCAGCCAAATATAGTAAAACGCCATCCAACTGCACCGGCGTGCACGTGTGAACGCATTAGCGTATTTTTTATGGGGAATCCGCATGAGTTCTCAGTGAACGTTTGACCCGTGACCTCGGAGTGAATCTAGGGAAGCGTTTTTATGGTTCGTGTCGCCCACAGACAGGGCCGGCGTTTGCTATAGGCGAGCTAGGCGGTCGCCTAGGGCGACAATTGTGTTAGGGGCGCGAGCGCGCTCTAGTGCCGCCCATTACTTCACATTAAGCATATAATCGGAACAAGCGAAATACAACATAATGTTCATGAAACATGATCATCATAGGGCGCCCCCTCAGCCACACGTTTAATACTTATCAACCTGATTATTGGATTGAATTGATGGTGATTATTGATTATTAGTTCAGGCGTTAGGTCAGGCAAGTGCTCATCTTGCGCGTTCATCAAAAATGAGGCGCCTAAACCCGCGGATGCACAGGGATGGAAAAAGAGAAAGGAAGAAAATCGAAAGAAAGCCCAGTATAGAGGTTCGTCTTCTTATCTCAGCCAATAAGATGTCAAACAAAATAAAATTACTTAGTATCAATCTTATCAACTAATATTTATTTTATAAATATTATTAATATTGTCACCAAGCAAGCTACCACTTGCTAGTTTTCTACATAATTACTATACGTATTGCAAACATAACTTCACTGACAATAATCTACAGTAACCTACATGGATGTTATTTAAATATCAAAAGCCCAGTTCGTTATGAATATGGATAACGTATGCATGTTAGTTATAAAAAAGTACAAACGCTCTCTACGTGGGTGTCGGAAGGAAATAAATACGGCCTCTCGTTTTTTGTTTTTTTACTGGAGCAGCCTAACGATAGATACCATATTATTTACATTAAACACAAATATGCTGTATTCACTAAATTCTATTTAGCGGCTGTAGTGTAGTGGTAAGACGCATGGCATAAAGATTTGATGCAGATCGATCAGAGGTTCGATCCTACCTTTTACCACACTCGCTCTATTCCCTTTTCCCATCACATATCAGATCGGAAAGGCATTTATTTTCAATAAAAAGTGAGAAAATGTTTGAAAAGTGGAAATAAAGCGTCGAACGTGTTTAATCATAAGTGCTTCTCGGTTAGGGGTAGGCCTAGGAAAACGGACGTGCTGAATTAGAATAGAGACGATAAAAGTGAGTGGACTGGGGTGGGGTGGGATGGGGGGCGCAAAACTCCATCTCGCCTAGGGCAACCAAAGAGCTAGAGCCGGCCCTGCCCACAGATGTCACTTGGGCACAGCAATACGGCTAAAACTATTATCTCGGTATTTTTCAGCCTTTTGATGATATTCAGTCTTGATTTATATTTGCTCTGCCTTTAAAAATGGGATTTTGACCAAGGAGTATGTTTTCTTCTTCTTTAATTAAGTGAAAAATATGTCGGAACTTGGACGTTTATGTGCCTTAAGTATTTTGCCTTAAGGAAGATATTTAAGATGATAAAATGTCTTTATTACAATAAATTTATTATATTAATTATATATCATGTATAATTAGGTAATTTTTTTACTAAAATTAAATGTTGTTGACCAGAAATACTTAATTATATATAACATTTAATATAAATTATGACATACTGTACACAAACACACATGCACATATATGATTTATTTATATTTTTATATAAAATAGCCTAATAAAGGATATAAATATATATGTGTGTGTATTTATAATTATACACAGTATACATATATATTATGTAAACATGGACTTGATGATTTTGTGAAATCGCAATTAATGGTTTGACAGCACTAATATATTTATATGATTCCACCCAATCAAGCTTTATATTATGCCATTATGATTATCAAGTAATATTTAATGACAGAACATTAGTAATTAAAACTAAAACTCATTTTACACTGAACTTTGGTGGTGGTGCTCATTCAGTGTTTCTGTAAAAAAGAAAAAGATAACAATTATTAAAAGATGATAATATTCTACTATTAATAACAATATACAACACTAAGAAATGATGAGCTGCTGGGTTCATGAATATTAATCATGTGTTCAGGTCGAACTTCAGGTAGCTCTGTCCACTACTGTAGAAACAGGCCGTAACGTAGAAAAAATTATATATATATATATATATATATATATATATATATATATATATATATATATATATATATATATATATATATATATTCCATCATTTTTTTGTTATGAAAAAGTTATATATAGACAAAATTAGTTGGTGCAATCGATTATTCCTACACATCCCTAGTTCGCTGACATCAGGTTTCCTGAAATGTTCACCCAAAAATGAAATTGATGTCATTAATGACTCACCCTAAGACCTCCGTTCATCTTCAGAACCCAGTTTAAGATATTTTATATTTAGTCCGAGAGTGTATCCAAGTGTATGCACACTATACTGTCCATGTCCAGAAAGGGAATAAAAACATCATCAAAGTAGTCCATATGTGACATCAGTTAGTTAATTAGAATCTCTTGAAGCATCGAAAATACATTTTGGTCCAAAAATAACAACAACTACGACTTTATTCAGCATTGTCTTCTCTTTCGCGTTTGTTTTCAATCCTCAAATAAAGATTCAAACGGTTATGAATAAGTGTATTGATTCATGATTCGGATTTGGTGTCAAACTGCTGAAATCACCTGACAATGGCGATCCGAATCATTGATCGATTCACTGATTCATGACCGTTTAAACCTTTGAGGATTGAAGTCATTAATGACATAAATTTTATTTTTGGGTGAACTACCCCTTATGTTAAGAGCTCGAGATCAGACATCAGAACCCACACAATGCTTATGAATGAAAGCAGGAGGGACTACAAAGGCCGCAGAGGGAAGATGTGTGTGTGTGTGTGTTTACAGAGAGGGATCAACCTTGGGGAGACGCCGCGGAGGCTGCCGTGGAGGAGGGGGGAGGGGGGCTTGTGCAGGGTTACGCTGTCCGCAATCGCTGGTGTATGTGAGGAATGCTGTGAAAGTGGAGGCTGCGCCCGTCTGCATGCTCGCTCCTGCCTGTCCTCGTGTATTCTGCCGTTCCCTCTGCGTCTGTCTGCCGGCGCGTCGGGGGTTAATGCTGGGCGGATCTCTCCCTCTGTTGGAAGAGACCATTGAATGGCTGCCTTCCACGGACAGCAAAAACATTGGTTAAGGGTGAGGGCGGATCTGAAGCTGCTGTGCAAATGTGGACTGGAGCTCTGACTGGATCTGGAGTCGGATCAATGGTTGTGGTGTGTAAACGTGGTTGGGCCTTATAACGGA
Organism: Pseudorasbora parva; assembly: GCF_024679245.1. NCBI lineage: Eukaryota > Metazoa > Chordata > Actinopteri > Cypriniformes > Gobionidae > Pseudorasbora > Pseudorasbora parva. Next base: position 16,409,321 of record NC_090185.1, on the reverse strand, counting down.
AGAAGATAGTGGTCTTCTTTTTTTGTTGTTGTAATAAAATTAGTCTTTTTTTATTTTATTTTTTACTTATATTAAATATTATTAATATATAATTTAATAATAATTATATATATAATTTAATTTAATTTTTTTATTTATTTGATTTAATTTGTTACTTTGAATGCTTTTATTGAGTGGCTATTAATTGTATATATGTTTTTCTGTACAGCACTTTGGTCAACTGTGGTTGTTGTAAAGTGCTTAACAAATAAAGTTGGTATGGTATGGTATTATTGGCCAAAATACTACAAATATAATTTTTGTTATAATGATTTTTTTTAACTTGATTAAACAGAATAACACTAGAAAATCAGAATAATCACTAGAAAAAATATTATTAATTGCAAATTAATTATATTATATGTAATAATTTATAGCACTAAGTAATATGATTTATTATTATCAATACTAATATTAGGTATTTTACAGCTATATAATGATTACTAGTAATACTTTTTTTTTTATCAAACTAAAAATGCCACATGGAGACCTACTATTTGTATTCATCATTCTTTTTACATCTGATTTAAGATTAATATCGCTAGCAAGATTGTAAACTCATATTTTGCCCAGCGCCTGCTTTGAGTTTAACATTAGAATATTGATATAACATTTTATATATTTTTTTATTAAATAGACAGTAGTTTGTGCAATTTTTCCTACACATCCCTAGTTTGCTGATATCAAGTTTCCGGACATATTGCTGAAAGTTAGGGTTTTGGTTTGTGGTTATAACCCTTATAAGCAATGCTTGTTTAGGTGCAATAAACACCTCAGACTGACATATTTTACAAAATTTCAGGCCTTTTAATTCTACCTTGGTTTTCTTTCTTTTATTCTTCCCTTTTCTGCTGCTTTTTCATTTTGAATACATTCTAGACCTCCCCCCCATAATCCCCGTCACCAAACGGGTGCCCCTTCTTATTTCAGTCAGGCAGTGATATGGTCCGCCCTGTCGCTGACA